>NC_083105.1:93446801-93755300 GCF_949774975.1 Lagenorhynchus albirostris
AAAGTATTAAAAAGAAAAAAAAAATCTCAGGAATAGGTACAACAAAAGAAGTGAAGGGGATATATACTAAAATAGTACAAAACATTACTGCGAGAAATTATAGACTATCTAAATTCATGGAGAGATGTACCATATTCATGGATTATAAGACGATGTTATTAAGATAGCAGTTATCCCCAAAATTATCTATAGATTTAACAGAGTCCCTATCAAAATTCCAGCAGGCTTTATTCTTTTAGAATTTGACAAGTCAATCCTAGAGTTTATATGGAAATGCAAACAACTTAAATTAGCAGAACAATTTTGAAAAAGAAAAGCCGGAAGATTTACACTGACTGATTTCAAACTTACTATAAGGCTACAGTCATCATACAATGTGGTATAAGGATAAACATATAGATCAATGGAACAGAATGTAGTCTAGAAGTAATCTCTTACATTTATGGTGAGCTGATTTTCAAAAAAGATGTAAACACAAATGAATCAGGGAAAGAATACTCTTTTAAACAAATTTTGTTGAGACAATTGGATATCCCTATGCAAAAATATGTAAATGAACTTAGATCCTTTATACTGTACACAAAAAAATGAATTCAAAATGGATCAAGGGCCTAAATGTAAGAGTAAGAACTATACTGTTTCTAGAAGGAAATATAGGAGAAAATCTTTGTGATCTTAGGTTAGGCAAAGATATGTTTAACTCTGATATAAAAACAATCTATAAATGACAAAATAGATAAATTGAACTTTATCAAAATTAAAATACATTACCCTTCAAAAGACACCATCAAGAAAATGAAAAGACAAGCCATAGACTAGGAGAAAATATTTGTAAATCACATATCTGATAAAGGACATATTCAGAATATATAACTCTTACAGCTCAGTAATAAAAAGACAACTCAATTAAAAAATGGGCAGATTTGAATAGGTGTTTCACCAACGACATGCAAATGGCTAATAAGCACATGAAAAGATGAAATCATTTGGGAAAGGTAAATTAAAACTACAGTGAAATATCACTACAGACCCACTAGATTGGCTGTTGTCAAAAAGTCTGACAGTATTGAATGTTGGCAAGAAGATGGACAAACTGAAATCCTTCTACAATGCTCATGAGAATGGAAAATGTTACATCCAGTTTAGAAAAAGTTCGGCAGTTTCTGGACAAGTTATACTTACCATACTGTCCAGCATTTCCACTCCTCTGTGTCTACTCAGGAGAAATGAAGACACACAAATATTTACTTGTGAACATTCACAGCAGCATTATTTTTAATAACACAAATTTGGAAACACCCCAAATATTAACTAGGAAATGGATAAGCAAAATGTGGCATATCTATATAGTAGTATACCACTTAGCAATAAAAAGGAATGAAGTCTGATACAGGGAGAAACATGAATGAATCTCAAAACTATTATATTAAGTAAAAGAAACCAGACACAAAAGACTATATATTGTGTGATTCTATTTACATAAAATTTCTCAAAAAGGAAAAATTGTAGAGATGGTTGCCTAGGGCTGGGAGACGGGATTGATTGTGCACAGCATGAGGGCATTTTGGGGGTAAGAGACATGTTCTAAAACTGCACTGTGGTGACTATTCCATTATTGTATAAATTTACCAAAAATCATTGAACTGTACACTTACAATGGGTGAATTTTATGGTACAAAAATTATACTTCAATAAACCTGTTAAAAGTCACATAGCAAAAAATACATAATAGATAATTATATAATAAGGATAATAATTCAGTCTGTCACAGTAAACACACATGTTGTTGTGGCCTCTTCCGTTGCGGAGCACAGGCTCCGGACGCGCAGTCTCAGTGGCCATGGCTCACGCGCCCAGCCGCTCCGCGGCATGTGGGATCTTCCCGGACCGGGGCACGAACCCGTGTCCCCTGCATCAGCAGGCGGACTCTCAACCACTGCCCCACCAGGGAAGCCCAACACACATCTTTTTTTAAATAAAAGAAACTTGCTGGTGAATTTCTTGAGGCAAACTTGAATTGCTACCTTCTACAGCCCGTACTTAATATTGTCTTCAACCACACTTTACATCCACATCTTTGTGGTTCCCCACTGCATCCCTGGCAATTAGCACAGGGCATATAGTAGGTGCTTAATAAGTATTTTTTGAATGATATGAAGAAAGGATGTCTTGAAACTCTAATTTTCAGTATCTATTATGCAGCAAAACCACACTCCATTTTCAGTACTATCTAGTTGCATCGTAATTTTAGAATATTGTCAATTTTTAAAAAAGTTTTAATGCTTTAGTGCTCTTGCCAAGGAAGACACATCTGTAACTCAAATCATCCTAGCTATGGACTACTAACTATTTAGACTCTTACGAAGTCCTGCAGCTTCTCTTGGCAGCCCAGGGAATATCTCTTGTGTGCTTAAGTGCAGTTTGCCCTCCTGTTATTCTCACTGCTCTTCTGGACTGAGTGGTTTCCTTGCTTGCAGCTATTCTCACTCTTCTAGGTATGGTGGATGGTGCCTCGTCTCAGTTGGCCCTCTGACCTAACTGTGAGCAAGCACCACAAGGCTGTATCATCAAACCACTGGGCCCGGCAGAGTGGTAACGAGAAGGACTGTGTCCGTCTGTGCTACTCCACCACTGAGGGCTGGCCATGTCATTCATGCCCGGGAGGCTGCACCAGGCTCTCAGCACATCAAAGCTTTGGGGTGCCCCTACTGTGGAACTGGAGAAGATGCCTCCCTACCTCTTGGGTTGCATTGTGTTAGAAGTGTCCTGAGACAGTTCTGTTTAAGCCCTGAAGTGTTAGACAGTTTAGAGAGATTTTAGTTTTACTCATAGCCTTTTTTCTCCTTAGGATTCCAACCTGCACCAAAGGAGGGGTTTGGGAAGAGGTGTGCTTAGTCTGAATCATGGTGGTCTCAGAATCCCTATTCTCCTCCGACTTGAGGGGTCAGTCTTGTATTTTAGGATCCACTGACAAGGGTGCTCCCTCAACTTGACAAACACATTCGGATGTGCCTGAAAACACAGCAATGGATGAGGCTCAGTGGTGAGCTTTACTATTGATACATTTGGAAGTTTACCATTATTATTAAGAAGTCCCTAGTACAGCCCCTTGGACAATGGACATTTTCAAAAACTATTGGACCTGCTTTTTAAAAAATCTTGTTAAAATTGTCTTTATTTAAATACCAGAAGCCTAAACTATACAATTAGTTGATAACATATTATTTACAATTTTGATAGTGGAAGAATTTCTTCTCTTTTCCTGGATTATGGCTGCTTGAGCAAGATGATAAATAGAACGTAAATGGTAAATGTCACAGTGAGGAGTATATTTTGCATAATCACTGTGACTTTAAGCATGATCTTCTTCAGAAATCGGCCTCTGGCATATGTTGAACCTCTGCTGTGTCACAGGCCGTTAATTGCTTCCCCAAATGTATCATCTGTTTGTCCCTTTGTGACCAAATCCTTGCAATGGACCCAGCTGAAAACATTATTTCCCGGCCTCCCTTGCAGATTGGTGTGGCCAATGAGATATAAGTGGAAGAAAACCTTTAGGAAGCTTCCTTAAAGGTAAGGGGATGAGCATTCTTTCTTCTTTCTTCCTGGCGATGTGACAGCTGGAATTAGAAGTCATGTGTTAGGAAGATTGAGAAGAAAGATGCAATGAGCCTGGTCCTCTAAAGACTTTGAGGACTCACCGTGGTGACTCTCGTCTGCGTGCATATGCCTTCTTTTAGGGTTAAGGGAGAAATAATGGTCTATATTGTTTAAGACACTCTTCGTTTGTTTGTCTTTTCTGGAATACACAGCCAAGGGTTATTGCTAAAGAATACATCTGTTAAACACAAGAGGAAGATGAACTGTCCCTGATATCAGAAGCATAAAGCACCTGACTATTATCTATTGATTCAGGTATGGTTCATTATGAAACAACATCTCAAAGGGCAGCTGTTACAGCATCCAGTTTATCTGAAGCATTTCATATATTAGTTAAAAATAAATGATTACATTTGTGAATCATGGAGTCATAAATGGCTCTGAAATGATGCTGAGCTAAATACCAAACGTCTGAGATTGAAGTTAGAGAGGATAATTCTCTTTCCCATGCTGTGCCTCCTGGGGCCTTTGTTAAGAACAGTGCTAAATAAACCCCATTTCTAATCGATGAAAAGAATATCATATTGCCGTATGTCAGTTGTCTTACTTCTTCTGCCTCTAAGGGAGGGCTATTTATCTGTTAAAAAATAATACGTCAATAATATAAGAAATTTAGACAGTAATAAGGTACAAGGATCCTTAAACACTAAAACCTCCATTTATTGTTCCATAGATTAAATGGAGGAGTTTAAATTCTTAACTAAGAATTTTTTCAGATTTGTTGAGGTATAATTAACAAATAAAATTGTTAGATATTTAAAGTATACAACATGATGATTTGATATACATTTGCATTGTGAAAGGATTCCCCCCATGGAGTTAATTAACATATTTGCCTCACATATTTACATTTTTTAATGTTTATTTATTTATTTTTTCTTTATTTTCTTTCTGAGATATAGTAGATTTATTATATTACATTAGTTTCAGTATACAACATAGTGATTCAAACTTTTTATAAATTATACATCATTTAAAGTTATTATAAAATATTGGCTATATTCCCTGTGCTGTACAATATATCCTGGGAGCTTATTTATTTTATACATATTAGTTTGTACCTCTTAAACCCCTTCTCCTATCTTGCCCCTTCCCCTTTTCTTCTCCCCACTGGTAACCACTAGTTTGTTCTCTATATCTGTGAGTCTGTTTCTGTTTTGTTATATTCATTCGTTTGTTTGTATTTTAGATTTCACATATAAGTGATAATATACAGTATTTGTCTTTCTCTGTCTGACTTATTTCACTGAGCTTAATACCCTCCAGGTCCATCCATGTTGTTGCAAAAGGCAAAATTTCATTCCTTTTTTATGGCTGAGTAGTATACCTGTGTGTGTGTGTGTGTGTGTGTGTGTGTGTGTGCGCGTGCGCGCCACATCTTTCTTTAGGCATTCATCTGTTGATGGACACTTAGGTTGCTTCCATATCTTAGCTATTGTAAATAGTGCTGCTATGAACATTGGGGCACATGTATCTTTTCAATTTAGTGTTTTCATTTTTTTCAGGATATATGCCCAGGAGTAGAATTGCAGGATCATATGGTAGTTCTACTTTTAGTCTTTTGAGGAACTCATACTGTTTTCCACAGTGACTCCACGAATTTACATTTCCAACAGTGTACCAGGATTCCCTTTCTCCATATCCTCACCAACATTTGTTATTTGTGTTCTTTTTGATGATAGCCATTCTGACATGTGTGAGGTGATAGCTCACTGTGGTTTGGATTTGCATTTCTCTGATGATTATCAATACTGAGCATCTTTTCATTTGCCTGTTGGCCTTATATATGTCTTCTTTGGAAAAATGTCTATTTAGGTCTTAAGCCCATTTTTTTATTTGGGTTGTTTGTTTTTTTTGATGTTGAGTTGCATGAGGTGTTTATTTTATATATATATATATATATATATATACACACACACACACACACACATACATATATTAGCCCCTTATTGGTCATATCACTTGCTGCTGCCAGTGTCTATGTCCTCAGCGTCAGCTCCAGTTGCCTCCCGTCTCTCCAGGAGACTACCAGATCAGCAGGTAGGTCTGACCCAGGTTCCTTTCAAACTACTGCTTCTCCCCCTGAGTCCCAGAATGTGTGAAATATTGTGTGTGCCCTTTAAGAGTGGAATCTCTATTTCCCACAGCCCTCAGGGTCTCCCAAAATAAGACCCGTTGGCCTTCAAAGCCAAATGCTGTGGAAGCTCGACTTCCTGGTGCAGGACCTTGGGGCTGGGGAGCCTGATGTGGGGTTCAAATCCCTTGCTCCTTAGGGAGAACCTTTTCAATTCTAATTATTCTCCCATCTGTAAGTCACCCACAGGGGAGCTTGGGTCTTGACTAAGCTGCAGCTCTGCCCCTCCTGTCCATCTCGTGGTGACTCCTTCTTCATATCCTTAGTTGTAGAAGATCTTTTCTGCTGGATTCTGGTCTTTCTCATCAGTAGTTGCTCTGTAAATAGTGGTAGTTTTGGTGCGCCCACGGGAGCAGCTGAGCTCAGCATCTTCCTGCTCCACCATCTTGGCCAAGCTCCCCCAACCTTTTTTTTTTTTTTTTCTGGTGAGAACATTCAAGTTCTCTTTTTCTTAGTAGATTCCAGTTATACAACACAGTGTCATCAACTATAGTTATCATGCTATATATTAGATCCTCAGACCTTATTCAAAGAAATTTTTTTGTGCCTACCACAGTGCCTAGTATATTTTAGTCTATCTATTTATTTATTTTAAAATTATTATAATAATAATAACCAACCAGATTATTGATTCCCAGAAGATAGGAGCTATATCTTAAGTGTGTAGCCCAAGACATTTGCCTATAATAATCACAATCATAATATGCCAAAGATAAATTAAAATACAATTAAAATGAAAACCCTCATAATAATACCACAGGACATTTTGGGGTTCAGATATTGTAGGGGCTGGAGTAGTGCTTCCATTTATTTGAGTTTGGGTGCCTTGGCATCTTAAACTGGTGCATTCTAACCAAGAGGTTTCTTTTCCATCCAAATTTACATAAGAGTGGAGGATTCTCTTAGAAGATGGGCTGGTACCCTGACCACTGCATCTCCAACTGAGGTTCGAATACATAAAATCATACCTATTGTATGGGAGGGGCTCCAGTTGAAGCTGGTTGCAGAATAGGACAATGGGACTCCTGAGAATAAACTTTACACAAAGTAGAGGTGAGTCTGAAATAAAACCTGGGTTCAATATCTAGATATCTACAAGGAAAAAAAAATTATTACAAGGGACTGATGGCTCTGGGTGAAGAGTATGGACAAGCGTAAAGTTCATCCTTGCCCAGTGTATTAGTTTCCTAGGGCTGCTGTAGCAAATTACTACAAACTTGGTGGCTAAAAACAGCAGAAATTTATCCTTTCACAGCTCAGGAGGCCAGGATTCTGAAATCAGGGTGCTGGTAGGGCCCTGCTCTTTCTGAAGGCTCTAGGGGAGGATCCTCCCTTGCTTCATTCAGCATCTGGTGGCAGTATAACTCCAATCTCTGCCTCTTGTCGGCTTGAGGATAATACTATGAGGTTCAAGGTCCTCCCTCTCTGCCTGTGGCTCCACCATCATCCTCTCCATCCTTAGTTACAGGTCCCTTGTGCTCTATGCCCTTGGAAATGGCTCCATTGTCTTTGACCTCTGGTCCCAGGGTGGTCCCGCCTTCTGAGTCATTCTTCATTTTTTTTTTTCTTAAGAGTAGCTCATGTTCGCAGCTGAGTGGCTCTATGAATCTATTTATTTCCTGTAGAGTTTCAGGAGCAGACAACCTTTTTACATTTTGTCCAGTCTCCATACCTGTTGATCTAAGTTGTCAATGTTTGTGCTGGTATAATATTATCAAAACCCTTGTGGGCCTCCTACATACGTCAGGGGGGTTCATACCATCATACAAGAGAGTTCTTTACTGATTCCTCCTGGATAACCTCATCTCTATTCTTGGCTCCTGTTGAGATGGTTGATTGGAAAATGAGTCACACACCTAAAATCTCTTCCACAAAATGTTGTCCAGCTACGCTTTCAGCTTTTTCTCCAGAGCAGGCTCTCTCTACAGTGAATTTCCTAATTTTAGCATCCTTTGCAATATGGATAGGCTGAAAACCTCTCAAATCATCAAGTACTGGTTTCTTTTTCCTTAGCAGTTCCTCCCTCAATTTATTTTTTTCTTCTTGCATTTTACAATAAGCAGCAAAAACAAACTAACAAAGAAACAAACCCTAAAATCCAAAAACCAGGCATTTTGCTTGGAAATGTCCTCATCTAAATACTCAAGTTCATTTCTTGTAAGTTCTGCTTTTCCAAAGTAGAACACAGGTCACCCAAGTTCTGCCACCTTTTAACAAAGATTGCCTTTCCTCCAGTTTCCAGTAACATGTTCTCATTTCCTTCTGATATCTCACCAGAAATACCTTTAACATTCATATTTCCACTAATTACCTCCATGAAGCAACCTAGTATTTTTCTGTCGAGCACCTCAGAATTCTTTCAGCCTCTGCCCAAAACCCAAACCCAAAGCCACTGCCACATTTTTAGGTATTTGTTACAGCAGCACCTCATTTCTCAATGCCAAAATTTGTATTAGAGTTCTACCAGAGAAACAGAAACAATAGGCGATCCAGAAATCTCGTTCTATCTATCTATCTATCTATCTATCTATCTATCTATCTATCTATCATGTATCTATCGATCTATCATCTGTCATCTATTGTGTATCCATCATTCATCTATTTCAAGAAATTGGCTTATGCTGGTTGGCTTATGCTTATTTTGGCAAGTCTAAAACCTGTAGGGCGTGTCAGCAGACTGGAAACTCTCTGATAGGAGCTGACACTGCTATCTATGGGCAGATTCTCTTCTTCAGAGAAAATTAGTTTCGCACTTTTCATTTTATTTTATTTTATTTTATTTTTTTAACATCTTTAGTGGAGTATAATTGCTTTACAATGGTGTGTTAGTTTCTGCTGTATAACAAAGTGAATCAATTATACATATACATATGTTCCCATATCTCTTCCCTCTTGCATCTCCCTCCCTCCCACCTTCCCTATCCCACCCCTCTAGGTGGTCACAAAGCACCGAGCTGATCTCCCTGTGCCATGCAGCTGCTTCCCACTAGCTATCTATTTTACATTTGGTAGTGTATATATGTCCATGCCTCTCTCTCACTTTGTCACAGCTTACCCTTCCCCCTCCCCATATCCTCAAGTCCATTCTCTAGTAGGTCTGTGCCTTTATTCCCGTCTTACCCCTAGGCTCTTCATGACCATTTTTTTTTTCCTTAGATTCCATATATATGTGTTAGCATACGGTATTTGTTCTTCTCTTTCTGACTTACTTCACTCTGTATGACAGACTCTAGGTCCATCCACCTCACTACAAATAACTCAATTTCATTTCTTTTTATGGCTGAGTAATATTCCATTGTATATATGTGCCACATCTTCTTTATCCATTCATCCGATGGTGGACACTTAGGTTGCTTCCATCTCCTGGCTATTGTAAATAGAGCTGCAATGAACAT
The DNA here is from genome assembly GCF_949774975.1 of Lagenorhynchus albirostris. Lineage (NCBI taxonomy): Eukaryota > Metazoa > Chordata > Mammalia > Artiodactyla > Delphinidae > Lagenorhynchus > Lagenorhynchus albirostris. The sequence goes on from NC_083105.1 coordinate 93,455,991, forward strand.
TTTGGTACATGACTCTTTTTGAATTATGGTTTTCTCAGGGTATATGCCCAGTAGTGGGATTGCTGGGACATATGGTAGTTCTATTTGTAGTTCTTTAAGGAACCTCCATACTGTTTTCCATAGTGGCTGTATCAATTTACAACCCTCAGCAGTGCAAGAGGGTTCCCTTTTCTCCACACCCTCTCCAGCATTTATTGTTTCTAGAATTTTTGATGATGGCCATTCTGACTGGTGTGAGATGATATCTCATTGTAGTTTTGATTTGCATTTCTCTAATGATTAATGATGGTGAGCATTCTTTCATGTGTTTGTTGGCAATCTGTATATCTTTTTTGGAGAAATGTCTATTTAGGTCTTCTGCCCATTTTTGGGTTGGGTTGTTTGGTTTTTTGTTATTGAGCTGCATGAGCTGCTTATAAATTTTGGAGATTAATCCTTTGTCAGTTGCTTCATTTGCAAATATTTTCTCCCATTCTGAGGGTTGTATTTTCATCTTGTTTATGGTTTCCTTTGCTGTGCAAAAGCTTTGAAGTTTCATTAGGTCCCATTTGTTTATTTTTGTTTTTATTTCCATTTCTCTAGGAGGTGGGTCAAAAAGGATCTTGCTGTGATTTATGTCATACAGTGTTCTGCCCATGTTTTCCTCTAAGAGTTTGATAGTTTCTGGCCTTACATTTAGATCTTTAATCCATTTTGAGCTTATTTTTGTGTATGGTGTTAGGGAGTGTTCTAATCTCATAGTTTTACATGTAGCTGTCCAGTTTTCCCAGCACCACTTATTGAAGAGGCTGTCTTTTCTCCACTATATATTCTTGCCTCCTTTTTCAATGATAAGGTGACCATATGTGCGTGGGTTTATCTCTGGGCTTTCTATCCTGTTCCATTAATCTATATTTCTGGTTTTGTGCCAGTACCATACTGTCTTGATTACTATAGCTTTGTAGTATAGTCTGAAGTCAGGGAGCCTGATTCCTCCAGCTCCATTTTTCATTCTCAAAATTGCTTTGGCTATTCGGGGTCTTTTGTGTTTCCATACAAATTGTGAAATTTTTTGTTCTAGTTTTGTGAAAAATGCCAGTGGTAGTTTGATAGGGATTGCATTGAATCTGTAGATTGCTTTGGGTAGTAGAGTCATTTTCACAGTGTTGATTCTTCCAATCCAAGAACATGGTAAATCTCTCCATCTATTTGTATCATTTTTAATTTCTTTCATTAGTGTCTTATAATTTTCTGCATACAGGTCTTTTGTCTCCTTAGGTAGGTTTATTCCTAGATATTTTATTCTTTTTGTTGCAATGGTAAATGGGAGTGTTTTCTTGATTTCACTTTCGGATTTTTCATCATTAGTGTATAGGAATGCCAGAGATTTCTGTGCATTAATTTTGTATCCTGCATCTTTACCAAATTCATTGATTAGCTCTAGTATTTTTCTGGTAGCATCTTTGGGATTCTCTATGTATAGTATCATGTCATCTGCAAACAGTGACAGCTTTGCTTCTTCTTTTCTGATTTGGATTCCTTTTATTTCCTTTTCTTCTCTGATTGCTGTGGCTAAAACTTCCAAAACTATGTTGAATAAGAGTGGTGAGAGTGGGCAACCTTGTCTTGTTCCCGATCTTAGTGGAAATGGTTTCAGTTTTTCACCATTGAGGACGATGTTGGCTGTGGGTTTGTCATATATGGCCTTTATTATGTTGAGGAAAGTTCCCTCAATGCCTACTTTCTGCAGGGTTTTTATCATAAATGGGTGTTGAATTTTGTCGAAAGCTTTCTCTGCATCTCTTGAGATGATCATATGGATTTTCTCCTTCAGTTTGTTAATGTGGTGTATCACGTTGATTGATTTGCGTATATTGAAGAATCCTTGCATCTCTGGGATAAACCCCACTTGATCTTGGTGTATGATCCTTTTAATGTGCTGTTGGATTCTGTTTGCTAGTATTTTGTTGAGGATTTTTGCATCTAGGTTCATCAACAATATTGGCCTGTAGTTTTCTTTCTTTGTGACATCCTTGTCTGGTTTTGGTATCAGGGTGATGGTGGCCTCGTAGAATGAGTTTGGGAGTGTTCCTCCCTCTGCTATATTTTGGAAGAGTTTGAGAAGGATAGGTGTTAGCTCTTCTCTAAATGTTTGATAGAATTCGCCTGTGAAGCCATCTGGTCCTGGGCTTTTGTTTGTTGGAAGATTTTTGATCACAGTCTCAATTTCAGTCGCACTTTTTACAAAGCAGCTTTATTGAGATATAATTCCCATGCCATAAACTTCACCCACTTAAAGTGTACAATTCAGTGGTTTTTAGTATATTCACAGATATGTGCAACTATCGCCACAGTCAATTTTACAATTGTTTTCATTACCTCAAAAAAGAAACTCCATATTCTTTAGCTTTCACTTCCCATTTCCCCATTCCCTAAAGCTACTTTGCTGATGTACAAGCCTAAGGAACCACTAATCTACTTTCTGTCTCTACAAATTTACCTATTTTGGAATTTTATATACTTGGAGTTACGTAGTATGTGGTCTTTTGTTACTGGATTCTTTCACTTAGCATGATATTTTTGAGGTTCTTCTATGCTGTGACATGTATCAATACTTCAGTCCTTTTTATGGCTGAGTAATATTCCAGTTAATGGATTGTTAGATTTAGATGAATTATCCATTCACTTGTTGATGGACACTTGGGGTGTTTCCAACTTTGGGCTAGTATGAACCATGCTGCTATAAACATTTGTGTACAATTTTCCATGTGGGCATATGGTTCTCATTTCTCTTGGGTCTATACCTAAGAGTGGAATTACTAGATCATATGCTAACTCATGTTTAATCATTTAATGAGCTGCCAGACTATATCCAAAATAGTTGGGCCATTTTATATTTTCACCGGCAATGCATAAGACTTCCAATTTCTCCATATTCTCATCAGTTGTTGGCTGTCTGTCTTTTTGATTCTAGCCATCTTAGTAGGTGTGAAGTGGTATCTGATTGCGGTTTTAACTTAGTAATTATGTTGAGCATCCTTTTGCATGCTTATTGGCTACTATATATCTTCTTTGGAGAGATGATTATTTGGGTACTTTGCCCATTTTTTATTGGGCTTTCCTATTAGTGAGTTGTAAGCATCCTTTATATAGCATATAAAGTATCTTATTAAATATACAACTTGCAAATATTTTCTCCCATTATGTGGGTTGTCTTTTCACTTTCTTGATGGTGTTCCTTGAATCACTAAAGTTTTAAATTTTGATTAAGTCTAATTTCTTTTTCTTCTGTTGCCTGTGTTTTTGTTGTCTTACCTAAGAATCCTTTGATAAACACAAGGTCATGAAGATTTTTCCCCTACATTTTCTTCTGAGTTATAGTTTTTGCCTTTATATTTAGGTTTTTGGTTCATTTTGAGTAAAATTTTGTATATTGTATAAGATGAAGTTCCAACTTCATTTTTTGTGCAAGACTATCCAGTTGTCCCAGCACCATTTGTTAAGAAAACTGTTGTTTCCCATTGAATGGTCTTGGCACCCTTGTCAAAAATCAGTTTGCTATAGATAGATGAGTTTATTTCTGGGCTCTCATTTCTATTTTGTTGGTCTATATGTTTATCTTTGTCGACACTGTCTTGTATACCATTGCTTTGTAAATACATTTTGAAGTTGGGAGGTGTGAGTTCTTTCTTCTTTTTCAAGATTGCTTTTTTGCTGAGGCCTTTGCAATTGCATATCAATTTTAGAATCAGCTTGTCAGTCTGTACCAAGTCAGCTGGTATTTTGACAGAGATTGTATTGAATCTGTAGTTCAGTTTGGAGAGTATTTTCCATTTAACAATCTTAAATCTTCCAATCCATAAACATGGTGTTATTCCATTTATTTAGATCTTTAGGTACTCTCCACAATCTTTTGTAGTTTTCAGAATATGTTTTGCATTACTTTTGTCAAATTTATTCTTAAGTAATTTATTTTATTTTTTGGTGCTATTGTGAATGGAATTTTTTTCTTAATTTCATTTTCAGATTGATCATAGCAGCTGCATAGCACAGGGAGATCAGCTCAGTGCTAGAGGGGTGGGATAGGGAGGGTGGGAGGGAGACGCAAGAGGGAGGAGATACGGGGATATATGTATATGTATAGCTGATTCACTTTGTTATAAAGCAGAAACTAACACACCATTGTAAAGCAATTATACTCCAATAAAGATGTTAAGAAAAAAAGTGTATAGAACTACAATTCATTTTTGTATATTGATCTTGTATCTTATAATCTTGCTGAACTCATTTATTAGTTCTAACATTTTTTTAAAGTGGATTCCTTAGTATTTTTCTAGATATAGAAATATAGAAAAGATGACAAGTTATGATAGATCATATCTTTTTTTAATAAAAATGTTCTGTATCTTTTAAAAAATATTTATTTGGTTGTGCTGGGTCTTAGTTGTGGCAAGTGGGCTCCTTAGTTGAGGCTCCTGGGCTCCTCAGTTGTGGCATGCACGTGGGATCTAATTCCCTGACCAGGGATCAAACCTGGGGCCCCTGCACTGGGAGGGCAGTCTTTTTTTTTTTTTTTTAACATCTTTATTGGAGTATAATTGCTTTACAATGGTGTGTTAGTTTCTGCTTTATAACAAAGTGAATCAGTTATACATATAGACATGTTCCCATATCTCTTCCCTCCTGTGCCTCCCTCCCTCTCACCCTCACTATCCCACCCCTCTAGGGGGTTATAAACCACCTAGCTGATCTTATGCTACGCGGCTGCTTCCCACTAGCTATCCACTTTAGGCTTGGTAGTGTATATATGTCCATGCCACTCTCTCACCTCGTCACAGCCTACCCCTCCCCGTCCCCATATCCTCAAGTCCATGCTCTAGTAGGTCTGTGTTTTTATTCCCGTCTTACCCCTAGGTTCTTCATGACCTTTTTTTTTTTTCTTAGATTCCATATATATGTGTTAGCGTATGGTATTTGTTTTTCTCTTTCTGACTTACTTCGTGAGGGCAGAGTCTTAACCACTGCGCCACCAGGGAAATCGCGATAGATCATATCTTAACACAACATTGTAAATCAACTATATGTCAGTAAAAAAATATATTGAGAAAAAAGATCATGTCATTTGTGAATATAGTTTTATTTCTTCCTTTCCACTTTGGATACTATTTAGTTCCTTTTCTTGGCTAATTGCCGTAGCTAGAAGATCAAGTAATACGTTGAATAGAAGTGGTGACAGCAGACATCCTATCTTGTTCCTGACCTGAAGCATCTTACCTTTCACCTTTAAGTATGATATTGCTGTGGGTTTAGTTTTGTTCTTAAGGCCTTTTAATTGATTGGATGACCTGTCACCCAGATTACTGAGGATCTCTCCTTTACTTAAAGTCAACTGATTATAGATGTTAACTGCATCTACAAAATACCTTCACAGCAATGCCTAGATTAGTATTTAACTGAACAACTGGGTAACTATAGCCTAGACAAATTGACAGATTTACTATCACATGCAGGTTCCTTGAAAGGTGGGTATACTCTGAGAGCAAGTGGCTATGTGTATGAAATGAGACATAATAGTAAAATCCACAATGTTTTGGAACTCCTTGGTGTCAAACTCTAAGAGGATTTAAAAGGGGAAGCTCTCCATTTCTCATTTTACAAGAGTGTTGTCGAGGGCCTCAGCTCTGAGGTGCAGCATCAGGGTTTTGGTTTCACTAACATCAGATTTTTTAGGTGGTATCATCTTTTCCCTGAACTTCAACTCGATGAGTATCCTACAACCAACTCAAATGTAAAATATAAAAACAGAATTCATTCTCCCTTCTACCCTCTACCTCCTCTTTTTCTCTACTTTTTGCTTCTGTTCTAGTCTCTGCCTCAATGCACGGTACCATCGAATACCTAATTTCTTAATTCAGAATCCTCAGAATCATCCTACATTCCACTCTCTTGCTTAATTTCTCATTTGATTACTATTAAGTTTCATAAATTCTTTCCTCTCAATTTTTTTTTCAGACTAACTACCTCCATTTCATTCCCTCCATTACTGTGTTAGGTCAGTGTCCATATAGTCTTCTCTGGACCCTACAGTGAATCCTCCACACCACTGCAAGAATGACTTTTCTGAAGTCCTAATCTAACGACCCAAATGTTCTGCTTAAAACCCATCATTAGCTACCCACTGCAGAAACTCCAAACCTCAGGGTGTGGTAAACAGGGTCTCAAAGCCTGTATACCTGCGTCACATCCGAAGCCCTATCTGTCATTCAGCATCACTGTTGTACCCAGTTGTTTAGGTTCCCATCTTCACCACCTACTCCCACCAAACAAGCATCAGTGCTCCAGCCACATCCAAGTTCTTGCATTTCTCTAAACATGTTACATTGTTCCATATCCCTGTATTTTTGCTCTGGCTCGTACATCTGTGTTTTTTTGTTTTTGTTTAATTTTTATGGAGTATGGTTGCTTTACACTGTTGTACTAGCCTCCACTGCACAACAAAATGAATCAGCCATACACATACAGATATCCCCTCCCTTTTGGACTTCTCTCCCATTTAGGTTACCACAGTGCATTAGGGTTCCATCTGTTTTGAATGCTCTCCTGTTCCTACTGCGCATCTCTGCCTTCACACGTATAGGAGGGCACATAGTTATCTTCTAAGACTCAACATCTACAGGATGTGGAGGAAAAGAAGTGTCTTCAAAGAAGGCTGAGGAAGAATTATGCATGAGAAGATATGTGAAAAAAGTCCTGTGTCCTGAATAGGTTTAGGAAATGACACTGTTACTCAAAAGAGACTGAGAGGGTTTCCCTGGTGGCGCAGTGGTTGAGAGCCCGCCTGCCGATGCAGGGGACGCGGGTTCGTGCCCCGATCCGGGAAGATCCCACATGCCGCGGAGCGGCTGGGCCCGTGAGCCATGGCCGCTGAGCCTGCGCGTCCAGAGCCTGTGCTCCGCAACGGGAGAGGCCACAACAGTGAGAGGCCTGCGTACCGCAAAAAAAAAAAAAAAAAAAAAAGAGACTGAGATTACAAAATATCCAAACAAAATATTTCCTTGGGATTCTAAGAAGTTGGCAAACTTTTATTTACTTTTAGATTCGACCTTATATTAGAATGTATCATACATATATACAGGTGCTTCGTAAAGTCCTGATGTAGTTTTTTAAAGGTTGATAACTTGGGTTGTAGGTATGACAGAAACACTGTATGTATATTAAAGTCAAAAAATTTTTTTCTTTTAAAAAGTGATACCGACTTTAATTCCATAGCCAGAATTTTCCATTATCTTCTTGTGTATGGCCACCATTTGGGTTACTTGTCACGGGACCTGCAATTAGTATATATTGTTATAACTGCATAATATGGCTGTCCTAGAGTTTGATAAATTCACTTCTGGACTTCTGCATAGGTTATTTCTATCATAAATCCCAACTAAGTTATTAAACTTCAAGATGCACAGAGGAAAAAAATAGAATACACAAGGGCTTTAGGAAGGCTCTGAATGTATTTACGTGTATATATGTGCGTGTCCAGTATGCGTATGTGCATGTAAATATTCATGAATGTACAACACACTTTTCTAGTGTGATTTTAAGTTCCTTTTTTCCCCTACCCTGTCCTGAGTGGAATGAGGTTTAGCTTGTCATCATCTTTCTTAGACTAAACATTTATACCCTTGAATACTGTTACTAAGCCATCTCTTGGCCTATTCACTGTGCAAAAATTATCTAGTTCTTTCATTTGCCTTCATCCTGTTTCCCAAATGTGAAATAATTCCATTCTAGGGGATGCTGTCAAATACATGTCAGGCTTCAGGGGTACAAAAATGGGATTCTCTATTTCAGGAAATAGCACTGAAAGGTAGAATGGAGAAGGATTATTCTTCCCTGGTGTCTTCTAGGAGATGCTTGTATTTATTCAAATACTAAAACGATTGCAGCAATGATGATACCATTTTGCATGTTAGGTGTCATTTGAGAAATTTAAAAACACTTAAAATTTTTGAACAGAACAATGGAATCTGGTTGTTGTGCACTTCAGAAAACTGAAGATTCTTAAAATCCTGGCATTTTTTCTAAAGCGAAAAGTGGTCCCTGGCTTCAACAGTGTATGGGATGTGGCATTTACTGATAAGCGAACCAGAGTGAAGGACCTATTTTCCTATAAGATTACATTCCAGTTACTGCGCAAGCACATTTTTCATTATACAAATTGTACTTGTGATTTTATTATCTTTGACTAGTTTTAATATCAGGAATACTTTACTCTCCAGAAAGATTTTAGTAGTACTTTCTCAAAAAAGGGAGACTGTTCCAAACAATAAGGTCCCCTTAAATCTGTGTGGAAATGAACAGACCGAAACTTCAGTTCTACAAGATTACTGCATAGTAGAAAGTGGAAAGAAGGATCAGCTATATTGATGGGAACTGTCAAGAGTTAGTCTGTGGTTTATACATTTGAGTGCTTCTCTGTGTGTACATAACAAGGGCAAAGGGGCCTGAAAGAGGAAACGTTAATTTCCCATTGGCCATATATTCTGGATCCCAGATCCCACTTGGGAAGGAGGAGAAGGTATTAGCCTTCCCTACTCACGCCCACCGGAAGGCTGAGATGTCTCTGGGCAGGACTATGGAGAGAGCACGAATGAGAGAGGGAGGAACAGTTGTGTGTTTTCCCACTTCTGGATGAGCCCCGCTTCTGTGAACTTGGTAGGGGTCCACAATAAGTTGCACAGAGACTTGGCTGAAAGGGGATGTATATGGAAGAAGTGAGGTAAGGACTCATGTTTAATAAACAGCTGTAAGAACATCGATGCATTCACTTTCTTCCCTAAAAAGATGAGAGGAAGTTGAAATAAACGTAAGCAAGGGGAACTCCGTGTCAAAATCTACTTCCCATGATGACTAAATACCTTATTCTCAACTGCCTTATGATTAGTCTTAACCTTCCCATCCCGTTTGAATATTCTGCAGGCTTTTTCTTGGTTCAAAAAGATCGTTAGAACATATTTGGTACCATAAAGCTATTGAAGCTTTCCTTTTGCTCTTATAAAATGATATTAAAATGAAAATGACCTCTCTCCTGTTTCCATTCTTGTACTGGCCACTCTTTTTTTTTTTTTTTTTGCTGTACGCGGGCCTCTCACTGTTGTGGCCTCTTCCATTTGCGGAGCACAGGCTCCAGACGCGCAGGCTCAGCGACCATGGCTCATGGGCCCAGCCGCTTCGCGGCATGTGGGATCTTCCCGGACCGGGGCACGAACCCGCGTCCCCTGCATCGGCAGGCGGACTCTCAACCACTGCGCCACCAGGGAAGCCCACTGCCCACTCTTCACCAGCAGCTTGCTGCTAGTGCCGTTGAGTTTCCTCTCAGCATTTATTTAATGGCTGAGGAGTAACTTACACACATTGGAGCTTGGTAACAACCCATCAAATCCCCTAATTTTCTTAACTCATAATTTTTAATCCATGCTACTGAGCAAGAGCGGTGCTTCTTCAGTTAAAAGAAAAAAAAATCCAATGAGTATATTTGTGAAGTGTTTATTTGTAGATCAGAATTTTATTTATATTCCATCATAATGAATAGGGTGTTTTGGATAAACATAATATTTAAAACAATCAATTATTTCAAGGAACTTGCCCGACTTACCCTATCTTATGTCTCCTTTGTCTTCCCCAAACCTAATGTGACCTGACTGATATAAGCAAGACGCGGACAAATAAATCAGAGAGAAAAAAAAAAAATCTAGCCTGCCTGACAGCTTTCTGGATTAAATATAATGAAAACCTTTATTTCTTCTGCTAAAGGGAGATATAAGATATTAGGAAAGACTATTTTAGGCAAGATGATATCGTGTTTTATGTGTTTTTAACCTGAGAATTCTTTTTAAAATTGTTGTAAATTCCACTTCTCTAAGGAATAGGGAGGAAGCAATCCGTAGACATGTTTTCTAGGTGGGGTGGATGCCTCAGAGGCTTAGGCTGAAGGACACAGACTAGAGAACCATTCATTTGGCTGAAAGGAGTTCATTTCTTCTTCTGGATCTGACAGTCTCCGAGCACAGCTGGTCCAGCCTTCTCAGGTCTTCAGTTAGGAATGCTGAGAGATTTCACGGGCTAGCAAGGCATGTCCAGCCTTGGGCAGGAATTTGAAGCTCCCAGTTCAAAGCTGGGACCGATAACCTGGCAGCTGTTTTCCTGCTTTTCTCAACAGAGCAAGAAGCACAGAGAGAACGTACTGTCTCTAGAGGGCTGGGTAAAACAACAGGAGCTGTTGCCTCTTTTCTTTCTAGTGTTTCTCTTGGTCACTGTATGCTTACATCCAGGACTTTTTTTTTTTTTTTTTTTGCGGTACGCGGGCCTCTCACCGCTGTGGCCTCTCCCGTTGCGGAGCAACAGGCTTAGCAGCCATGGCTCACGGGCCCAACCGCTCCGCGGCATGTGGGATCTTCCCCGACCGGGGCACGAACACGTGTCCCCTGCATCGGCAGGCGGACTCTCAACCACTGCGACACCAGGGAAGCCCCAGGACTTTTTTTGAAGGTGGAGGGATAAAAGAGAAGTGAATGACAGGATTTATTAGGTTGAATGGAAGTGAAGTTAGTTCACAAAGGGAGGAATACCTTTAAGCTGACAGGAAAAAGTCTTCTTTTTCTTGAGTCTGAATAACTTTGGGGCTCAAGAGAAAGCACAAGAGAGTGAAAGGAAGATTTCTGCCAGTGCCCCACTTTCCTAGAAGAAAAGAGACCAGGGTGGTTCTGTCCAGTTCTTCATTTGAAAACATCCTAAAAGTAAAAGTAGGCAAAACAGCTTTCCTCCATCCACTAACTGAAGCAGTGGCAGAACCAGATTTTCTATCGACCCTTTTGGAAAAATTGCATATACTGTTCTATTGTTAAAGATGATTTTTTGTTTGTTTTTCAAGCATGACTTTAATAATTGATCATGACTAACAATCCTAAATTTGTGGCCTTTTTGACACCCTGTTGAAACCTTGTAATTTAGTTTACGAGCCCAGAGCTGTCCTTTTGGCCAACTGTTTTATTTTTGTCACTTGGGTGTTTTCTCATTCTTTTTTAAAATATCAAATCAATATTTACTCTCAAATATAGAAATGAAAAGAGAGACATGTTATAATGAGTAGATCTATCAGTTTATTGTGTGAATTAATATTTCTGTTGGGCTCGGTTGTAATTAAGTTACGGTTGGCTTTTTAACTTTGGGATGGCATTAAAGCATGTGGGTTTCACTTCTTTCATTCAGGAGTTATGCTAAAATTAGTAAGCATACATAGAGTATGTGAAGCTTGTAGGAGACTTTATAACATTCTTTATTAGTTATTCTTCACACCACGTCTGTGTGGTGAGTATAAATTACCAGGAAGATAATATCCTCAGACCTGAGATAATAATTTTTAAGTGACCGAGAGTGATGTTCAGGACCAAAGGATAGTCCCAACACTCTGTGTGCACACCTACACCCTTTTTAATGAATATATGACCTGGGCCCCAAAGATATCTCCAGCTTTGGATACAATTTTATATTATATCTTTATGAAAAATTGAGCGTGAAGTCACCATATAGAGATTAAGAAAAGAGTTGAAGAAAATATTGCAGAAAGTTTTTGCTGCAAATTTTTACAATTCTCATGAAACAGGATTCCATCAAGTGGGAGGGAAGAAGTGTGAGCTCTCAGTGGTGGAATGAAGAGAGTTCCTTCTTCAACATAAATGAGGAAACAGTCCTTAAACAGAGTAGGGACAGGAGAACACAGAGTGGGAGTGAGCTGGGAGAACATCACTCTCAGGGTCAGCCATCTCTTCCTGAATTTTCACCTCTTTCAGATTCTCTTAAAATGAGCACAAGGAAAGAAAGGCCAAGTGGCGAGAATAAATAAAACCCTAGAAAATATAGAACAAGCTTCCATACATGTCTTTCTGTGCCACATGCATAGGGACAAGTCTTCTGAAAGATGCTCTGAATACCCAACATATGAATTTTTATTTTAAGCACAAGAAGAACTTTACCATAATCTGGTCCTTGAATGGGGTGGTTCTTTGCATATGTTTAATTTAAGAAAAGAAATACTAGAATGGAAAATTTTCCAAGTAGGGGAGGAAGAGATTAAGTCTTGGAAGCGATCTTGGAATAAAATTTCATGAGAATGGAGGGAGTTTTGCTGTTCAGAATTAACAATATTTTTAAAGAAAAATTTTACATGTGTAACTAGCGATACATTTTGAAGGACTGATTATTCAAGTACAAAAAAGTTGACAAAAACAATTAATTTTTTAAAGATTTTTTTTTCTTTTTTCTTCTGAGCTTAAACTAAATTCAGTGATCTAAAGACCCACTGGTTTTGCTGTGTCATTGCAGTTAGTGGAATTTTTGTGTTGTGTGATTCCATTATAATCCATATGTCACCATGAGATAGAGTAAATGCATTTATTAGCATCTATGACATATTAAATGACCACAGAATTAAAGCCCAATGTTGATAAATATTGATCCACTGTTGAGTTAATATAAACCATTATGATTTATATAACATAAGCTTTGCCTCCGAAAACTATAGAAATTGGATTAAATAATATAGCTATCTTTTTCTAAGGTGAAAGTATGAAAAACTTGGGATGCAGTCATTAACTGCATTTCTATTTCCACTTAGGCATATAAGATCTGTGTTATTAACTATAGGGCAGCCCATGTGAGAATATGAGTGAATCACTCATATAACTTATCACTGAGTAGAGTCAACAATTCAAGTCTTTATCTGCCCTTTGGTGGGATTTTGCAAATAACAAACATCCTATGTAACTTGGTTCCATGCTAAGCAGTTTAAACTTTATCCTGTAAGTGATGAGAGACAGTTAAAGAATTTTAAAGCGGGAGGTGTCTTGATCAATGTATATTCCTAAGAGATCCGTCTAATGTAGTGTGCTGGGTGCATGGGAGGGAGTTGAGTCTGGAAGTTGGAAGAACAATTATTAGCCTATTGCAACAGCTCAGGGCTAAGCTATGGAGAGCTTAGAATGAAATCATGAAGGTAGAGAACGAAAGGATGAGATGGATTCAAGAGATATTTATGAGGGATGAATTAGAGTGAGAGGTGTGAGAGAGGGACAAGTCAGATTCATCTTCAGAATTTCGGCTTGGACAATTGGGTAAATGTTCTTATTATCCACAGTAGGGAAGATAGTAGTGGAAGCAGATTTGGCAAGAGAAGAAAGAATATGGATAAGTGTAGAAATATTGAGCGTGCAATGTCTGAAAGACAGCAGTCTCCTAGGTAGCGATCTCCAGTGCATTTGAAAATGTGGCTCTCAAGTCCAGAAGAAGGGTTTGGCCTAGGATACAGATTCAGAAATCATTGTTGTACAGTTGGTGCTGGAAACCATGGAAGTAGATGAGATCAACAGGAAGTGATTCTGCAAAGGTCATAGTGTTGCTTCAGTGAATTTCCTAATGCAGTATTTTTTCCATAATAAGAATGAAGCTTCAGAAAGCACAGGGAATTTCTCAAGATGAGGCTATTGTTTCTTTAACTTTGAAGCAGTGGATGACTACTGCATCAGGCAAAAGAGATAGTTAACATTGTGGCGAGAAGGAACATGGCCCTTTCCTCAACAGTGCTCAATCACTGTGAATTTTTTATTTATTTCTCTTTCTAGTGAGATCCTTGCCAGGATGTTTCTAGCGTGCCTGGTGAAAATATTGCCCAGTAATGTATTCCTGGAATAACAGTGTGGATTTAGGCTGTTAGGTGGTACTATAAAGCATATGATCTTTGCTCCGTGGAAAGCTAGCACAGATAAGGCTTTTCTGTACTATATTTGCTAACTTTACAAAAGCATAAACCCAGTTCCAACCTTACTCAACTTCTATAACACTGGTCAGCCTGGGTAATTCAAAGTCAAAATACTAAAGTCACATTGCAAGGAAAGTTGGACTTGATCAAAATTTCACCGAATTGTGAATAACTTAGGGCAATGTGAGTTTTCTGGGAGTTTATGGTAGTTAGAAATTTCTGTAAGTGTTTCTGTGATGACTATTTTAAAATATTTCAATAGGAAAATCTTCAAATTTAAGATTTTATACTAGGGTAAATGTGCAAAATAAATGTGATGGCTATAATTTGAATATACAAATGTAAGGAGAATAATTATGGATAAAGTTAATATTTCTTCTCCATAGAATGATTGGCAAAAAAATAGGAGCAAATCATTTGCACGCAGGATGAATAGTAAATCAGTAAGCTTGATGAGAGCTGCAGAAAAATACATTAAAGGGGATGCTCATAGGAGATGCTCCTTCTTATATGTTATATAAACAAATATAAATAAAATAATAAAAACCAAGTTTGCAGGGCAGTCGAGAAAGAGGTGCAAGTAAGATTCTGCAAACTCCTAAAATCTTCCTAGAGAAAATTGGAAATGAAAGCAGTAAATGTGATAGTACTCAATGATCAATAATCCCACTTTTGGGAATACATCCCAAGTAAATATTTCTAAGAGAAAAAAATGTATTTTTTATATCTAGCTGTATCAGTAGCAAATTATTCATCCTATTGAAAAACTGGAAACAAAATTTAAGGAATAGATTAGCAACTTATGACCTTTACCTTGATAAATGTATGACTTATGTAGATACCTAGAAAATGATATAAAAAGTAGATTTAAATGAAAAACGAGTAGAGGTTACATAATCACATATATTACAACTACATAAAAATGAAATATATACATAAATATCTATAAAAATCAAAACAAATGACATAAACAGCTAATGTTTTAAAATTAAGGTATAGGCTAAAGAGTTATTTTAATGTAAAAGTAATTAAAATACTAATACAAAAGAAAAGATTTTTGAATCTTTATTAATAATTTTAAATTTAAGTTCCTTTCAAATTAAATGGGATGGTCAATCATTTTTAAGGGTCAAGATAAGACATACAATTGGATGTCCTGCTTAACCAAATTCTAAGAATCTTGGCGTCAAGGGTAAATGTACTCTCTTTTAAAAACTCACAAAATCTATAGCTCCCCTTGTTCTTCCTTTAGATGTTGACATTATTAGATACTTAAGTTTTTAGCTCTAACATTCATCATGCCATCAAATACATTTCAAAGTACAGGAAAACCTCATTAATTTTGACCTTACTAAGTTGAAATTTGTGCTAATTTAGGCAAGATGTGCTTCAGTTCTTTATGTATTAGCATCTTGTTTTATTAGATCTGGCAAACTTTCCTGTGGCCAGATTCTCTGGGAGAGCAGATATTCTGAAGATCACCTCCTTCAATCTCCCTTATATCTTGTCTCTCTGAAATTACCTTTATAATGTAAGGCTTTGTTATCAAGTAGCACAAAGATATCCCTGGGGGCAGTCCTCTGAACCCCAGAGGTTATATCCAGATACTTACAAGAAGCTGTGTTTTGTTTGATCTGTGTGGTGTGTGTGTGTGCTCCTCCCAGAATTTGAAAGCCTTCAGATAGAGCACCATAGCCCCCACCATCCTTACATCTGGCTACTTCATACATTTGAGTTCTCACTTCTTTAACCGTTAAGATTCTTCCATAAAACCATTTCGAAAAATTCCGCATTTTGTTCTTCCGTGATCTCTGGAATAGTATTTCCTATCAGAGGTTCTCATTGTCACATGCATTCTGCTGCTTTGCTTATGTTTCTTAACACTCCATGGACACAACCTGGTTTCTTAATGAAACTGTAACTCCTTGAGGGCAGGGACAGGTATTAAAATTTTTTGTATCTTCTGCAGTGCCTAGTAGGATGTCTTTAGTCTAGGTGTTCCATGACTATTGAATGACTGGTTAGTAGATAACTGAGGGTAAATGAAGATCCTAGTATCAGATGGAATGATACTACTCATGTGCTTTAAAGTTTGCAAAGCCTATGGATTAGGTCTTGGATCTCTTCAATCTCCCTGGACAGGAATAAGAGTGGTGACAGGGGACAGCATGAACACTCTGGATTCTGAGACAGGAGATAGAAATCAAGATATACGAGTATGCACGCTTATCCAAAGACATTGTAAATTAGTGCTTTCACCTTGACTTTGAGTTTTCAGACTCAAATGTCTAATTACTGGTTGTTAGGAGAGGAAATAGTTGAGGAAGTAGGTATCACTGCTGCTCACAATATTTATGGCCCCACTCCTTCTAGGTAAGATTGTACTTCCTTGCCCCCGCGAAGCTGGGCTTGGCCACAGGCTAGTTCTGACTGATGGGCTGTGAACAGAAATGAGATGCATCTCTTTTAGGACCAAACATTTAACAGCCAGCTCAAGAAATGCCATCCCTCTCCTTCCTTGTGGCTGCTATCTTGGTGGCACATGTGGCTGTGGAAGTGACGTAAGATTGAGGCGAGAGGGAATGTTTTGTCAACACATGGAGAACTATGTCATGAAGGGTTGCTTGAACCTGCAGTGGATTTTGAGCGTGCAGGAAGTGATCTTTGGTTGTGTTAAGTCTCTGTGGTTTGGGGGCTCTTCACTGCAGCATAACCTTGACTGCCCCGACGAACATAGTTGGGACTAGGGCCTAACACGTTGAAGAGCCTTTAATGACCGATTCAGGAGTGTAGTCCTAAGAGCCAGATTGCCTGTGTTCATATCCAAGCATCACTGCCACTTGTGCAAGTTCCTTGACTTCTTAGTTCCTTGGTTTTCTTATCAATAATATGGGATAATAATAGCACCAACTTACAGGGTTGTTGTGTGGATGAGCAAGTTAATTAATTAATACAAAGCACGTAGCACAGTGCCTTAGAACAGTGCTCAGCGCGGGTTATTATTAACATTATTACTAGTCAGAAAGTTCCCTAAGATGATGACAAAATTTGGTGTCTTTGGTTTCTTACCACGACATCTGCTTTTCCTGTATCCTCTATCTTAGTGGCATTGCGACACTTCAGTTAGTC
The DNA here is from genome assembly GCF_949774975.1 of Lagenorhynchus albirostris. NCBI lineage: Eukaryota > Metazoa > Chordata > Mammalia > Artiodactyla > Delphinidae > Lagenorhynchus > Lagenorhynchus albirostris. The sequence goes on from NC_083105.1 coordinate 93,472,906, forward strand.
ATGCTCAAAAACGTGGAATATTCTTGTCGTGCTCTGTCTGCCAGTTGCTACATTCTGGCAATTTAATTTTGGCAACATAAATAAATAAACACAGTTGTATAATCTCTCGAAAATATATTCCCTCTTCTCTCATTGCCACTGTCGAAATTCATTACCACTGCCTAGAGTATAACAATGGCCTCCTAATTTGCCTGCATCCAATATTTGGGAAGCAAAATTATCACAGTAGAAAGAGCATGCAACCTGACCTTTTGGCCACATGACCTGACCTTGAACCCCAGCTCTAGCTCTTGCTAGCTGTGAGATTTGGGGAAAGTTACTTAATCTCAATATATTGTTTTTTTCTTCATCTATATAAGGGGTTACCAATATTTACTTCATAGTATTATTGAGAGATTATATGAGATTGTTAAGGTAAAGCACTCAGTATGTAGTTGGGAATCAATCATTCTTAACTTGATATTTTTTTCCTCCATTGCACCTGGCCCAGATTATTGCCAACATTATTTCCCAGAAGTCTAGGCCAGATCAAATTCCTCTCATAGAGTGTAAAATAAGATGAAGATTCCTTAGTATGGAATTCAACAGGCTCCAGAACCTTCCTCGATACTTTTACTATATTCCTCCTTGGACTTTGCATTCCATTGCTTGCTATTACTTGAATGTGTCTCTGAGATTCTGCCTGTGCTTTTCCTTCAGCTCAGAAGGAAATGGTCAGAGTGGTCTAACCCCACGGTGACTACAGTTAATGATGCTGTATTGTAGATATGAAAGTTGCTCAGAGAATAGGTTTTAAAAGTTCTTATCACAAGAAAAAAATAACTATATATAGTGATAGATATTAACTAGACAATGTGGCGATCCTTTTGTTGCAGTATATGCAAATATCAGATCATTATGTTATACACCTGAAACTAGTATAATGTTATATATCGATTATATCTCAATAAAAAGAAGTCTACTCCTTCTAAGTTCAGAACTAGTACCGCATCCTCTGAGGTGCAAGATTTCCTTTATCCCTCTGTATATCAGTTAACTATTGCCATAAAATTGCTGTACCCTAAGCCACCCCAAAACTCAGTGGCTTAAACCACCAAGCATTTATTGTCACAGATTTGTGGGTTGGTTGAAGATTGTCTGAAGTAGGCTGGGCTCAGTTGGGGTGTCTCAGTTTACTCGGCATGTCTCTTCTTCCCTCCCCGTACAAGCACGTTAGCCTAGATATGCTCTTCTTGTGGCAGTGGCAGAGGTTTGAGAGCTCAAGCAGGAATGTGTAGACTTCTTGAGACCTACATCTAGAACTGACACTCCATCAGTTCTGCCTCTTTCTATTGCAAGTCACATTGCCAAACCCAAAGTCAAGGTGTAAGCAAGGATGTCCCTGCCATAACGGAAGGGGCACTGCAGAGTTACATGGCGGAGGGTGTGGTTATATGAAGAGATGAAGAATTGGGGCTGCTAAAGCAATCTTCCACACTCTGTTGGAATGAATAGGTCTTACTTCTGAGGGCTTAGCATCTGACTTTTATCTCTATCATAGGGGTCAAATAGATCTTTATTTTATTGTTTCTTTGCTTACATACTGTTCTCCTTTATTTAGACTGTTAAATTCTGGAAGGCAGGGATGTGTTTTACTTATTCTAGTTTTTCCAACAATACTTAGCACTCTCCTTCACACATGGTCAGTGTTTGGTTAATGTTTTTTGAAATGGCATTTTAAAATTTGGAGTAAAGTAGCTAACTTAGACAAGTATGTTATGATTTTGTAAAAAGAAACTTGTGAAATGTTTTTGTTTAAAGAAGAATTTCAGAAATGGCTCCTAAATAGAGGCTAAAGCATTTTTCTCTACGGAGTCATTAAATTATACATGAATCAGTGCTCACAGATATCTACCAATGGATAAAAGAAAAAATTTGCAAAGAAGGAAACTTGGAAGGGTTTATAAATGTATTGGGTTGGCCAAAAAGTTTGTTCGGATTTTTCTGTAAGCTGTTATGGAGACACCTGAATGAATTTTTTGGCCAACCCAATATTAGTAAACATGGATGAAGGGGAAGAGATATTTGTAAGATGTGGGAGAATATACATTTTAAAGTTTTAAAAAAGGACTTTAGTTTTACAGGTTAAGAGTAAGTACACCATATAGTTGTGTCTTGCTAAATATCGTCATCAAAAAAGCATTTATTAGTATTCACTGATGATCAGCTGTTACACTGGAAACTGTAAAAATGATGATTCTCTAACTCCATCATTCCTTCAGCATTTATTAGCTAGAATATTTGTGAAGAAGAACTTTTCTTCCCTCCACCCACCACCATTCTCTTTGGACTAAATGGAGTCTCTTTTTATTCAATGTGTCATAATCAATAATGATCATTTTCTTTTTTTATGCTAAAATAGTCCCAAATTTGGTCAGTTGGACACCCTTTAAGTTGGATTCTGTCCTTTGGACACATCCCCATTAGTTTTAGAGCATATCCTGCTTTCAAACCAAACAAGATGCTCTGGGCTCCCCTTTCATTTTCCCTGACTCAGCCTGAAATCAGCCATTTTGCCAAGGATCCCAGGTTACTTGGAGTGGAGAATGGTACTTAGAAGCCAGGATCTGGGTGCTAGGTGTGCTTATTGTTACTGGGGTGTCACTGCTTGCTATTAGTTCTTTTAGTGGATAGAGCCTATATACATATATATAATTTTTTATTTCTGTTCATAATTACTGCACTAATACCACTACCAACAATAAACACTAGATGTGAAGTTTAAGATTTCTTTTTAATACCCTTTGTCCTTAAGTTATTAGGAAACAGGAACGTGGGATCATAGTCTCAAATTATCACCCAACATATTACTTAGCAGTTACAAAGAGGAAAATATACCTTTATAATTGAGAGATCTGTTAGATACCCCCTAAATCAGTGATTAAATTTGGCATCATCAACAATGGGACACACTGGCATCGTGTGTCTCCTAATACATGCATTGGAGAAGTTCACAACATCACCTTGCCAGAAATGTTTATCCTTAATCTATTCATGGGCACAAAAGTCAGACAATTCCAGATTGTGAAATATTTTGCAAGATAACTGGCCCAGATTCTTCGAAAATGTCAATGTCATGGAAGACAAAATAAGGTGGAGGGACTAGTCCAAATTAAGGGACACTAAAGATACAAGATAACCAAACCTGATAAAGGACATTTATAGGACATCTGCAAGTGAATATTGATTTAAGTATAATTATGATATGCATATATTGGAGAATATGAGGGTAGATAGGAAGTGTGCTTATATGTGGTACATTAGTTTTTGTTTTTGAAAAAGAGGCAAACCCTTATCTTCCATAGTAGGATGCCAATAGATAATGAATAAATTAAAAAAATTAAGAAGTAGCAGTTGTAAGTGTGTCATTTTGAGCTGGGAGGGCTAGTGCCAACAGCTTCAATTAAATGAGCTAAAAGTGGTGGCCTTTAGCGAGTGGGAAATGGTGGCGATGGGAGGTCAGGGGACTGCGGTTGAGCTATTTCGAGCATTTTAAACTCTTTTCTTATATAACTTTGAGAAAACTGAAATCTAAATTTAAAGAGAAAATAAACCTCAATTTTAAAACAAAATGAAAAAAATGACTGGATGTTATGAAGAAATACAGAGGAGAGAGAAGTTGGAGCCATAGTGTGAAGGAGCCCACCTGTCAGGGGAGAGTCTGAACTAAATCCCATTAGTGGGGAGCCTGTTGAGAAGTTCAAGCAGGGTCATCATAACGCAGCTCTTACAGCGGCAGAGAAAATCCTTCTTTAAATACTTACTCATCTTTTAGGTCCTCTTAGAAGTCATTCATTTATTTACTCATTCAGGCACTGCTCTGGGTGTTAGGAATGTTGCCATGAACAAAATGGTCCGGGCCCTGCCCTCGTGCAGCTTATGCTCCGTCCCTCTCAGGCTAATCATGCGGATTGGGGACATGTGAGGAATAACCACCCTTTGCCTCAGGTTGCGCCTCAGAATTCTCTCAAAGCGCTGGTGTGTGTGTGTGTGTGTGCGTGCGCGCGCGCGCACACACACACACACACACACACACACACCCTAATGAAATCATCTTAATTCACACGATTTCACATTAATTTCACATTTATTTTGTGGGACCACTGACTCCACACGTGATCGTCTCACACCCCTGTGACTCCGTGTTCTCTCAACAGCCTGCCCAGGTCTCCGTGTGGCCTCTCCCTTCCCTCAACTCTGTCAGGAGATCCCTAAGCTGCTTTGTCATTATTTCCTTTAACTGGGCTCCACATAAGGTCTCTTGGTGGCGAATGGGAAGGGTGCAGGGCGATGGGAGCAGAGGGTCCAGGAGAAGTGGGCAGAAGTCACTGTCAGTCAAAGCTCCGCTGCGTGATAGAAGGACTCTCTGAAGGAGCGTGAAAAAGAGGTGGTATCTGCCCGGAGGCTGATGACAGCGATGGTTCCAGGAGTAAAGATCCACATGGAAGGCGGCAGATGCTAAAGTGGAAAAGGAATATTGGGGGCACTGACACATGGCTCACAAAGGAAAACGTTAAGAAGTTTCAGAGAAGAGCGTGAAGTGACAAGAGAGAAGGGAACTAGTGAGAGGAGAATTACAAAATTGATCTCCATTTTGTTTTATCATTCACATCATTATCTGACTGCCTCTGGTAATACGATGTTTCAAAATGCCTTCAGATAGAGACAGTCTCTCATCCACATTGTCTGTAGTAAAAGAAATTGGGGCACATTTCTCAAGAAGCTTGAACAATCTGGCACTGAAACATCAGAAGAGTGCATCTTCTTTTCACCATAATGGTGAGACTAGAGATGGTTTTTTCCCCCCACCCTGTGCTTAGATGGAAAAAAGAAAAGAAAAAGAAACAGAAGACCTTTCTAGGTGGAAGAAAAAGTAAGATTCTAAAGAGTTTGTTAAAACAAAAACAAAAACAAAAACAGCTGGGTCAGATACAGTGTTGTCATATCTTTGCTATGTTGGAGGAGGGGAAGAAACAATAAGGCAGTGCCAACTCTAACTGTGCTTAATAGCGGGTTATTTCCACTTGGGGTGTGTTCTCGCAGGAGTTGAGTGCTGCTAGAAATAACACCATGTGGAGTCTTCCCTTTCTCTGTTACAGAGAACTCCTACTATCTCATCACATCTCCTGCTTTCTAGATTCAGTCCTAGATTCAGTCCTCTTTCTGAAAGTCTTATTTATTCCTCCCTTTTTTCTCTCCTCCCTTCTGCCCCCGTTGTATAATTTGGAAAAGAAAAGGGCCCATTTGGGGAAGTATTAAAGAAATGTTCCCTTGAGTACACAATGCAAATGTCTAGAAGTGTATTGTTCACAATGTACACAACAGGCTCAAAAAACTGCAGTGGATAATAAAGACGTTTTTCATTGTTGGAGGGCTTCACACAAGGGGATGAAGGTGGTTTATCCCTTTGAAAAAAGATTGTCTGAGTTGAATAATTAATATCATTATGATAAGAACAAAATAGAGATTCTTTTAAAAGAGTAATGATGGTAGGATCTTAGTATGCCTGTGAGAGTGATTAAAATTGAATGTTCTGCCCGTGTTTCCTGTACACTCCAGGAATAGTAAGCAAAAGAAGATGGATTGGATTCAGCAGAAAGCATTAACATGCATGTTGTCAGCTAAGCCTTTATGAATTATTTTTTCAGAGGTGATAAACATTCGAATATTTTCTCTGGAAACCAGGAAGCCTGTTTTACTTGAGGTAACGAGCAGGGACAGACCCACTTTGAAGCTAACGCAGCTTCAGACTCCCAGCCATTCACCTGGGGCCCCTTCCAAGACTGTGGGAGAGGCCCTAATTGTCCAAATGTTTTAGTAGAATTTGCAAAAGTAGCATATTTTAATTGCAAATCACTTAAGATTGCTGTCTCTTTCCACTCCAACTTTCTCTGATTTTCCTTCACGCTGGGTGTCCTTGGACTGGCGGTGAGCATCTTGGAGATGAAGCTAAGAGGAAGCTGAGTAGGGAATAATTTAATTTGGGTTTAGTGAGATATATTTACGCAGCTTGCCATCAGTTTCCTGTAAAGTTATTGCCAGCTGTCCCAAGGAAAACTTCCAGGAAAACTCCTGCGCCTTGCACCTACTCACCCAGTATCCTGACATAAAAGTGTCACAGAACATGTGCTCCATGGGTCGTCCCCTTGTTCTAGTTGGAAAAAAAGCTGCCCCTCACCTCACCTGAAGTCGTTGACCACTTTTGTATTTTGTCGCAGTTTTCTTTCCTTTTAGATTTTCTCCCCAATGGAGTATGTGACAACTTAGAATTTTCTTTAAAGAATCAAAGTGTAATGTTTCCCATTAGAAAGCTGCTCAAAGCTTTGTAACGTGTACATCAATATTAAGGCTCTAAAATTTTTCTTAGGCTGGGAAGGGAAACGCGAACACAGAGATGTAGAAAAGTTTATTCAAAAGAGTTGATAAAGCTTGATTGTGCCACTTAACCTGCACTTTGGAAAGACATTTTGGGACATTTTAACCAAACAAATGAGAAATTACGGACTGCTGTTTGGGACATATTTGAAGAGTTCCTTCTTTCATTATCTACATTTATTTATTAAAGAACCAAGAGAAAACTTAGATAATAATTAATGTAATATGAAACAAAAAGATAAAGATTAGCCCTGACATCAATAGAAATCAGTCTGACTTTGGGAAGCAAATTGCAACATTTATTTTTTCAAATTATACCAAAACTATAATTCTCTAAGAAGAAAAGAGAAATTTTTTTTTTTGGAGTATAATTGCTTTACAATGGTGTGTTAGTTTCTGTTTTATAACAAAGTGAATCAGTTATACATATACATATATTCCCATATCTCTTCCCTCCTGTGTCTCCCTCCCTCCCACCCTCCCTATCCCACCCCTCCAGGCGGTCACAGGGCACCGAGCTGATCTCCCTGTGCTCTGCGGCTGCTTCCCACTAGCTATCTACCTTACGTTTGGTAGTGTATATATGTCCGTGCCTCTCTCTCGCTTTGTCACAGCTTACCCTTCCCCCTCCCCATATCCTCAAGTCCATTCTCTAGTAGGTCTGTGTCTTTATTCCTGTCTTACCCCTAGGTTCTTCATGACATTTTTTTCCCTTAAATTCCATATATATGTGTTAGCATACGGTATTTGTCTTTCTCTTTCTGACTTACTTCACACTGTATGACAGACTCTAGGTCTATCCACCTCATTACAAATAGCTCAATTTCGTTTCTTTTTATGGTTGAGTAATATTCCATTGTATACACGTGCCACATCTTCTTTGTCTATTCATCCGCCGATGGACAGTTAGGTTGCTTCCATCTCCTGGCTATTGTAAATAGAGCTGCAATGAACATTTTGGTACATGACTCTTTTTGAATTATGGTTTTCTCAGGGTATATGCCCAGTAGTGGGATTGCTGGGTCATATGGTAGTTCTATTTGTAGTTCTTTAAGGAACCTCCATACTGTTCTCCACAGTGGCTGTATCAATTAGAAAAGAGAAATTTTGAATAGAAGTAATGAATAAGCTCCTGGATTGTTTGATAATCCAGTTAATGAAGAGGAGTGAGTCATATGTACACATTGGGAAATGGTTTAAATTTTTGGTAAGTTTGAGACAAAATACTGACATTGATGAGGATAATGTAAAACTTTATAATACATTGCAAACTGGTTAATGAGTGTCATCAATTCAAGGGATATTTAAGATTAGTCACTGTACAAGAAAACTTGAAACCCTTGAAGCCTTACAATTTATATATAAAAAAAATTTGATAAAGGTTTTCCCTAATTCAACAATTCTGAAAAATGTACTACTACCAATAAGTAAGAAATTTTCCCAAATGATCAACAATAAAAAACAATTTTTGAACAACCATGGTGAAGATCATCCTGGATTCTTTCTATTATTTCTCTAGAAAATGATATAATAATCATAATGTGAAGAGGTACTCAAAGAGTATGAAGTAAAAAAATGTAGAAAAGCAAGTATTACAGAAGAGTCAAGCAGCAACTAATAAAAAATGTTATTTAATTTTAAAGTGTTGCATTTATAAGTATCAGAATTCTTCAGTTGTTGTGATGTATTTTCTCATTTTATGTATTTACTTTCGATCAAATTTTCCACATTTTTCCTTAAAGAAGGACTCCAAATTGTAAGCTTCAGGCCCTACCCTTTCATTTCCATGTTTGATCTGAAAGATGCTGTGAGATGAATATACTTCTGTCTTTTTTCTCCAGACAAGGCATGGGCTTTGCATCTGCTGATGGGGCCATGGACTATTTGCATCTCCTGATGGGGCCATGGACTGTTTGCATCTCCTGTGATCCTTTGGGTCAAGTGAGCTGGCAGAATACCTCCAACAGTGTCATTAGCAGCCTCAGGTGAGAGCTTTTACCTCAGTAAATAATGCTGTGAATTATAACCCAACATCTTGTCATGTTAGAATATTTCTTTCTTTGCTTACTAGGAGTTAGGAGGTGCATATTTGCAACATTGAGAAATGGTGTTTCAAATTTCATGAATCTGGGTGATCTCTGAAAACAGTTTTATTGAAAGGTTTGTGGTCCTTGGAGGCAAAGGTTGTTCATTAGAAGTGCAAGTGAGTGACAGGAAGTCTGAGAAATAAGGAGAGAGGTCTCCCTCATTAAATGGGCACTGGACACCATGGAGAAGAGATACCACCTTGTGCTCACAGGCTGCATGGTCCCTAGAATTAGCTCTTCCAGAGTTGGCAAGACTGCTTGGGAAAGTGGTTTCTAACAGTCATAAAAAATCCTTAATATTTACAGAGACCCCACATGTGTGAAATTGCACCACTATTGGAGGAGATCATTAAGAGGATGTGACCAGCAGTTGACCCATGATTTGGACCCAGGCAATATGAAGACTCCTTACACCCTCCCCTTGTCCTTGGAATATCCATTTCACCCACTGTTCCTGCCCTAGGAGCCACTTCAAGGATGCAACCCTGAGAGGATGTATTAGTGACACCATCTGGAATGAATATGTTACTGAACCCTGATAGGGCTGCTGTCTAGGTCCAGCAGGTGTGGAGATCTACTCATCTTGCAGCTGCCCAAGACAGCAAGCCTGGTATGTAAGTTCCTTTGCTTATTACAACTGCCACCTACCAATCTGGAGTGGTCTGCCTCTTTCTTTGGTCTCTCCTTGCCCTCTCTGTACCGGGGCCATTTTGAATTGCCCCAGGGGAACTTCTGAGGTTGCCAACCAACAGCCTAGTGCTGGGAATATATGGATACATAGATGCTGGTCTGTCTCCCTAAGTAGTTAAACAACTAACTGGGAAGATAAGAGGTATACTGTACATAAGGATACACCTTTAAGTTTAACCTTATGAAATTGCCTTTTTATTATAAGTCAATAATTAATGGTTATTTCATATGATTAAATACCAGTAGCTTCATACAGTTCAAGATAAATAGCTTGTGGAAGTATTGTTCTCCTTTTGGGCCAGTTCTTCATAGTGCAGGACCAATGTCCAATTTGGTATGTGTAGTATCTCGTGCCTGGGTCGTACATGCCAGTGGCATCACCCAGTCATTTCGTGCAGATTCCTCTACACATTTCCAAATGCAGAGGGCGGAGTCGGGGATGGTGGCGCGGTGCCAGACCTCATTTAAAAATCCTTGAAATTGTTACAGAAATCAGTTCAGGCTTGGTTGACAGAAAAATATCTTCTGTGGACTTGGAACTTGAGCTAGAAACTGAAAGAGAGGGTGGACTTAGTTAGGGAGAGGGGATCTGAGATCTCATCCTTCTCTATACTTGCAAAAGTGAAGAGGCAGGAACGGAATTGCTGGGTCCAGGAAAGGAATAAAATAAGAGAATTGGTCCAATTTTGGTGAAGAGGATCAGGGATAGGAAGGGGAGGGTGGACTCTGAGGTTTAAAAAAAAAAAAAAAGTAGATTAAAGGTCAGCCTTGAGTGAGATTGGATACTATTGTGAAGTTAATGGGCATTCCTGAAAACTCCAGGAGGAGTGTTTCAGGAAAGCCCCACAGGGCTCTTGCTCTCCTTATCCTACACCCCTCCTCGAATCCACATGCTAACAACTGGAAATTACACCTGGAGTGGCTGGGTTGGCCGTTGTGTGTCAAGGGGCACAGCAATTCAGGGCGCCTCTGCAGTTCTCCAAAGAGGTGGAAGGTCAGCCTTACCCTGACTTAGAAAACTAGCTCTACCATTACTGAGACAGAATAATTCACACGTGAACACACTGTATTTGTGTTTTCTTGTAATGCTTATGTGTTTGTGTGTGTGTTAAAAATCTTACATTCAAAGATTCGGCCTGTCAAAATCAGGAAACATAAAAGAATTAGTTCAGATGTATTATGGGTGCTGTCTGGTCTATAGGACCCCATTCTATATAGATCAAAGCACCCAGCTACTAGGTGTAAACACTTCACACAGGATTGTTACCCGTGTGTTTATATGGCTGCTTCTCAGGAATGTGGGTAAGAAGCTCAGGACATAACCAGAATGAAAATGCTCCACCATTGTAATATTCTGTATCTCTGAAGAGACAACGGATCTGAATAAAAATGATGCCTCCACAATGATACTAATATTAAAAGTAAACAATACTACAGGTGGTGATAAGTACTGTTAAAATAGAAAGCAGCTTAAGAGGGAGAGAAATGAATAGACGTTTGCTTTTTACAAGAGGGTGGGTTTTTAAATGCCCTGAAATCTAGTTTTATTTAGGGATTATTCACCTGTCTCATCATCTTCTTCTCAAGGTCTTTAAATAACAGGATCTACTTTAATGAATAATTCCAAATTCTTCAAACCTTCACTAGCAGTCAGCAAAGCACACATGTAATCTGTACTACACAGTGTAGCCCTTAATTACATTTACCTTGCTTTGTTTCCCCCTGTTCTACGCGTCAGCCTCATGGGCTCAGAATAGATCTTAAGCCCCTTGAAGGCAAGAACCCGGCTTTAAACTGCGTCCAGCACACGCCACGTACTTAGGAAGCAAAGGCTGATTTATGGAAAATCAAGCAAGGATCGTAAATCTCAAACCGCAGCTCCGCCCTGGAGACGCTTTCCGCAGCGGAGCGGGGCCGCCCGCCGGGGGCACTGTCTCGCTCCCCCGACCCCTTGGCCGCCCTTCCTCGCTGCCGTTCCCCACTGCGGCCGGCAGGAGGCGCCACGGCCTCGGCTAAGCGTTCTCCCCCTTCCTACCCCACTTCCCCCAGCACGTGACGTGGGAAGCTGCCTCCGCCAGAGACTTAGCATTAGGAGTGAGGGGGTGAAGGGGTCTGGGGGTGGGGTGGGAGATGTGGAGAAAGAGAACACGCGCGCACACACACTCTGGGAGCAGGAACATCTTCCCTAGCTTCGCGGGTTTCTCCTCCCACCAGAGCAGTGTGTGAGAGGTAGGGGTGTGTGCGTGTGTGTGTGTGTGGGGGGGGGGGCACGTTTTTGAGTGTGAGACCCAAATCCAGACCAGGCAGCCTGTGATCTCCCGCCCTGCCCCCGTACCCGGTGATTAATCCCCCGTTTTCTTACTCTCCCCTCCTCCCCCTCCTCCTCTTCCTCTCCCGCCGCCGCGCGGTTGACTTGCCCCCGCCCGCTTCCCCTCCCCCGGCTCCCATCATCACCAGCTGGAATCTGGGCGCCTGCCTCTCCACCCCCCACCTTTTTGGAGAAAGGCAGGTCCCCCACCCCCTTTGAAAAACCACTTCCTTCGGCTTCTTCACCTCTAGGAAATCTCGGGGCTTTGCTCTATCGAAAGTGCTCGGCTGGGTGATTTCTGAGCACCACCCTCCAGAAGTGCTGGCGTCCGGATGCATTTTCCTTTGCTTTGCAAAGAAGAGTCGTGAACTTCAAAACCCTCCGAGACGGATTATTAATCCTGCTTTGCAGGAAAGGAAAATCCTCCATCCTCGGCCACCGGCCTCCCCTCTCCGGAGACCCTGCTATCGCCCAGGCTCTCCGAGCCGGTACGTAAATATTCGCCTTGGAGTCTCTTGTCTCAGTTTGGGGGGGGGGCATGGGGGTGTCAGGAAGATAAAGCGTCGAAGCAGTGGAGCCGTTAACCAACCTGGCATTAAGTAAAGCTCTTAAAGCCTGCAGAGCCCGGCACTTGCTCATTTGGACGTGGCTTTTTACAAAAGGTTTTTCAGGGTGAAGGGATAGGGCACTCTCTGGTGTTTTTTTTGGGGGGGGGTTAGTCCCCTTACCGAGCAGAGAGGCTGGGCATCGGTGCCCCGGGCCGGAGCCACGCGCCGCGACCATCCGTCCAATCGACACGTTTCAGGTGAAGCCCCGTGAGCTGCACAGCAGCGCGGCGGCGGCGGCGTGAGTGTGCGCGGGGGTGAGTGTGAGTGCGCGCGCGGGGGCGCGTGCGTGTGTGCGCGCGTGTCAGTGTGCCCCTTCCAGGGAATGCCCAGTGTGCACCCGGTGCACAATCACAACCCATTCAGCGCGAGCCCGGGGTGGGAGGAGGCGCTGCTGTTGGAGACGATGGGGAGAACGAGACAGACATGTCAGCAGCACTGCAGATGGGGCTGGGGGCCGCACTTGCTGGCGAGTTAAGTCGGGGTTGTGTTTCTGCGTGTGAGTGAGTGTGTGTTGCTACGTGGAGCCGCTTCTCCCCCCCTTCCTCCCTGCTTCCCACTTCCCTCCTTCGCTCGCTCCCTCCCTCCCGCCCTCCCTCTCTCCTCCTCCATTCAGGTTGGCTTTCCCACCTCGCATCCATGCCTGTCCCAGGAATGGTATAGCCAGACCTTTTCTGAATTACTTGTAGACCGGTACCAGCTGTTTGCAACCCCTCTCGTGTGCGCTCTGTGGGAAATGCAGGGTTTCCCCCCCTTTTCCTTAAGACGAATTGATCTCTTTTTCGGAATGCATTTTTCTCACCCTCTGGGGGACACTCGAATCAAACCTTGACCGCCTCTTTTTCCCCCTTAGGAAGGGGACGCTTTGGGAATGACCATGCTCCACGGAGGGACAGAGCCGGCCCCCTTCTCTACACAGAGCCTCCTCCACTAAAGCTCCAAAAATCAAAAACCGTAATTGCCAGAAGAATCATTAAAAAAAAAAATAGTCCAGCCACTAACCTCACATGCAAACGGAATAATCACTCGGGATTCTGCATTGTGAGCTGCTCTCCATACCCTGAATTACCTTTGAAGTCCATCTTTTTTTTTTTTCGTTGAATTTGCATCTCTTCAAGACACAAGATTAGAACAAAATTCACGCTAAATTGGATTTTAAATGCTCTTCCTTTTATTTATCCTTCGTCTTTCTTATGTGGATATGCAAGCGAGAAGACACGACTGGATATACCCAACATGCTCACTCCCTTAATCTGTCTGTCTAGAGGTTTGGCTTCTACAAACCAAGGTAGGGCAAATTCTATTTCATTTTCTTCTCACCTGGGGCAGGGATTCCTTGTTTATCTCTCTCTTCAAGTCCCTCAAGTGGATTTTTTTGGGGGAAGAAAAGGTAACAAGATATTCAAATAATGCTGTTTGGGGAAAAAGCCTTCTTACAAAGGGGGAAATCTCCCACGTTATTTATTTTCCTTCCTCATCTAACAGGTTTTGGGTTTTTTGGAGGCAGTGGAGGTGGATGTATGTAGGGACAGATGTTGGATGGCATAAGGGTTGGGAGACCTGTGTGATTTTCGAGTTAAATAGCCATTTATTCACCCCAAGCTAAAGCTCTGATTTTTTTATGGGAATCGAGAAAGCTTTTTCTTTTTTTCAGGCTGGTTTTTCCCCTTTGCCACTTCCATGTCTCTCTAGCTCCTGTCTCTACCTTCCTAGGTATCCTTCTCATGCCTTTTAAAAGATGAAATAATGAATGAGATTACTGTGGCTATTGCCCCGAAGTCCACTTGCTGTCTAAGTGCTGACCCTGGGCCCAGAGATCCCGGGAGGCCTACTGCAGAGGGACAGGTCTAGGTGGGGAATCAGGCTGGCCTCAGAACACCTGGAATTGGAGGATGCTGCAGGTTAAGAGGACTTAAATCTTAAGCTTGGAAAGAAGGAATTCTGTCAGTATTCTGCCTTTTAATTTGTATTTTTTGGTGTGCTATTATATTTGAGATATAAATTTCTCCTTCTGTCTGCACATCTATTTATACCCACACATCCTCCGAGCAAACTGTTACTTCCCCACTCTTGCAAAATGGCTATCTTGCAGAGTTCTAAAATGCTGTGTGTGTGGCAGGGGTGCAGAATTCGACACGTGAGTCTTTGTGTTAAACAAAGAGATGTGCCGTTTGCATGTGTTAGCCTTGGACCCTCCAAAGAGAATTAATACTTACATTTTTCTCCCTCTCAGCAAATTCTACAGCATGTGCAATGTGGCTAGGTGGTATATTCATGCACTTGAAAAGAGAAATAGCAGGAGAAATGGAAAAGACTTAGCTAATGGCTCTTCAGCTAGCCGCTCATGCAATCCAAGACAACTCCGAGGAAATCAGGTCGCCCGCGGGCTGCAGGGCTAGGTGGTGAGCTGGTTACTCGTCACCTTGTCCACTGACCGTATGTCCCCAAACTCCGAAGGCACCCAAGGGCAGGAATCAGGTTGAGATCAAGATCTTCCAAACAGTGTGGCAGAATCACTTGCACCAATAATCTTCCTGAAAGTATTCTCCCCCTAAATCATTTCTCCAGTATTTTTTATAATACTTTGAAACAATCCAAAATACTACAGGGATATTGGGGAAGACGTTGAAGGTCCTTGTCACTCAACATCACGGTAGAAGAGAGTTCTTCATCGTCCAGAAAGGATGGATAGCATCCAATTCACTACTCCCCTCCCCCAGGTTTCATTCTCTTGAGCGTTTCTTGCTTCAGCACTCATCTGTAACCATGGTGTCATCTGAGTGGCGGGTTGGGATCCCACTTTGAGCCGTGTCTACAGATAGCTGAGGTGATCCAGTGTGTGCTCGCCATGTCTACAGATAGCTGAGGTGATCCAGTGTGTGCTCACCTGAGACCCCTGAGCTCATTCCCCATCTGCTTCTACTCCTTCAAGTGGGAGGATGAACTCTGAATTTTACTTAAAAATAGAACAGAGGTGTGGGTGAAAAAAGCAGCCCCATGCGCCACGATTCCATAGGTAGGATGAGCAGGGTGAGGTGCGTCTCCAAGGGCATTGCCCTGTTTGCCTTCCTGGGGCCACGACGGTGCTCTACACCAGTCATCATGTGGATTGGTGACGAGGTTGCCAGGAGGCCTTTCGACAGAGTCTCAGCCCCGTTTGCCTTGAATGCTAATGGGGTGAAGCCAGGTTCCAGGCCATTGTTAGTTGGCTCTAAGACTGGGCAAAGGACAAGACATTGAAAGGGGAGAAAGAGGACTAGGCGGTGGGAAAGCCACAAAGAGGAAAGAATGGACTCCATCCAGAAAGTGCTTGTTGGGATTCAAGGCGGAATCGCCACAGGTGGTCTGTGTCTTTCCACATCCAAAGCCGTTTTGGAGACCTTGGGAGGTGGCGGCTGCCCCTGTCCTCGTGAGTGGACGCCATGAGGCTGTGACTCAGTGGTGCTCTGGGCAGCCTCAGGGCCGTTGTTCTCTCCCCGTTTTTTCCCTCACAGCATAAAGAGCTGACCGGGTTCTATTTTGTCTTCTCCCCTCCTGCCGCCCCCCTGCTGGTGTGGGCACATGGCAGAGAAATGTGGCTGCTGGTGGGAGGAAGAGTACATTTACTTTCGGTCGAGGTGCCTCCATGATGTGCAATTAAGAAAAAAGAAATTAATAGGAAATAAAGACTCCCCAGGAAAGCACGGTTGAAGGTGTTAGGTTGGTGATTTCAAGAGAAGCTGAACGACGTGGTGTCTTCTGTGCCTGTGTTTCAGGTGTAGCGAAGCATGATGGGTCTGTGAACACGATGATATGGCAGCTTAGAGACAGATGCTGAAAGGAAGGAGAGGAGCAGGGTGTGCCCCGGGGTGTCTAGTGCCTTCTCTCCATTGGTTCCATCCCTGGGAAGCCTGTCTCTCTGAAGAGCCTTGTTTTGCCACTGTAAATGTATAATATATCGGGGGGTAGATAGAGGTAAAGAGAGTAAGTAAGAAGGCAAAATGACAGAAAAGGAGGAGGAAGAGAAAATATTCCTCTAGTCACTACTTTGCACACCCAGTGCCTTTCTTTTAGGCTGAGCGGGAAGAGAGACTTCCTCTGGTGAAGGGATGAACAGCAGGTACCTTGATTTTGTATTCCTGCTTCACTTCCAGAAAGATGGCTTCAGAACCTTGACGGTCTCCCTTGCCCTTCGTGTCCACACATCCAGCCTTGTGTGGGGAGGGGCAGCGGGTACCTGGGAGGTGGACACGTGCACTAAAATTGGTTGGTGGGATGAATGGAGAAACAGGACTGAGCTGATGCAGCCCTTGGCCACATCATCGTCACCTTGTAAAACCTTCTCCCGTTACCTCCACGAATATGAGGAATCCAGGATGCAGGGCTCTTTTTTTTTTCTTTTTTCCTATTTTCTTGTTCAAGAATATGAAAATGGAGGCGACACAGCCACTAGTACTGACAGGCTAAAGCAGAAATTTAGTTAATATTTATAGACTATGAACTAGAGAAGGAGGTGGGGGAAAGGACAGGTTATGTGTTAAGAAACCAGAGCAAAAAAGCAGCCTCTAGGAGCCAGGTGGAACTCATCATTCTAAAGGTTGGGAAACTATTGTTCTGAACGATGACCTTGACCTTCTGTCCATAATGATGGAGAGTACAAAACAGCTCATCTCGAGTAACTTGTTGGGGTCAGGAGTGGATAAGCTCCTTTTCTTCACTGCTGTTCTGCACCCTCCTTAAGAATTCTAGAAATTTCTTCCTTTCAGTAAACTACTCTGCTACCGTGCATACATGGTATGCACGATATCCTGGTATCATCTCCCTGTAAATAAATATGGATCCAAAGAGTTATTGGTCTAATGAATTGTTCACATTTATTAAAGTGCATCTCTTCTTTGCAACCACAAGAAGTGTCTCCAGGGAGAGTAGATTAGTGGTTGAATTGATACTATCTTTCAGAAGGCTGCAGAAAATAGAACAGAATGTGAAGGAGCAGGCCTAACTCAGAGGAGATGGGTTCCTACCATGCACCTGTGGCTGTTAATGGTATGTCTATGGATGAATGAACGGAGAGAAGGGAAATATTGATTAGTGAAAGATGCTATTTGTTGTTTGTTCTGGTGGGTACAGGAATGGTTTGCAGTTACCTTGTTAGATGAGATCAAGGATTTGAGAGCCCTGTGGCACTTTTGAAAGCATCTCCTCCGGACTTCTCATTTAATAGATGAAGAAACTGAGATCCAGGGAGATTAAGTGATTTGGTTAAGGTTGGGGCAGTTGCTTAGTGCCGAGTCTCTGTGCACCACACCATTGAATAGAATGAGACGTTCTTGGAGGTTATTTGTGGATTTCGGACATCTATATCAGTGCTTCTCAAACTTTATTGTAAATAGGAATCACCTGGGGACCTAGTTAAAAATGTCCATTCTGGGGCTTCCCTGGTGGCTCAGTGGTTGAGAGTCCGCCTGCCAATGCAGGGGACACGGGTTTGTGCCCCGGGCCGGGAAGATCCCACATGCTGCGGAGCGGCTGGGCCTGTGAGCCATGGCCGCTGAGCCTGCGCGTCCGGAGCCTGTTGCTCCGCAACGGGAGAGGCCACAGCAGTGAGAGGCCCGCGTACCGCAAAAAAACAAAAAAAACAAAAAAAACCAATGTCCATTCTGAATCACCAGGTCTGGGGTGGTACCCGAGATTCCGCATTTCTAACAATCTGCCAGGTGATGCCAAAGTTACTGGACCATGCATCATGGGTCTACGTCATTCCTGAACCTAATTCTATATCATGGTTAACACTGGCAGCTCCACGTATATTTCTGCTTTGGGGACTTCCAGCATTTCTGCTTTGCTCTTAAAAGTAGAAAAGAAAAATTAGAAAGGGACCTGTGTGTTTAAGTTCACCTGTGTCCTCTCTTCCCTCACTCTCCCACCCACATGTGTCGTTTGCCTCTTCCCCTCCCATCCTCCATGCCTTCTTATGCTGGCCCTTCTCATAACCGATTCTTCTCCCTCTTTTTATGAACTCCTGCTTCTGTGTTTCTTTATTAGTATCTCTTGGTCTCTTTTCTTTCACACTATCTCTTCTTTAACTTTATTTTTATGACTTCTGCTCTCCTCAATTATTCAACAAACATTTGTTAAGGACCAATATTTGTCAAGCACTGACTTATGAAAAAGAATTAGCTCTGGTCCTTGCCTTCCAGTAACTCATGATTTAATGGGGGAGACATGTAAAGAGACCACCATATCCTTAGGTAAGAGCTGTAAGAGAGAGCAGCCTGGGAGAAGGAGGTGGGCTTCGTGGAGGGGTTGACATTCAAACTACATCTTGAAAAATAATTAGGAGTTTTATAGAAGAAGGAGAGAATGGTCATCTTAGGAGGATGGAGAGGCAAGTGGTGTGAAGGGGCGAGCCTCCCGTGCTTCCTCGCCTCCCTTAACTTGGGGAGAAGATCAACACAGGAATGTGCCGGTTCACTGATGAGGAATTTCAGATTCCAAATCCGAGGCCAGAGGAGGAAGTCAGGGTCTTGTTGAAAGAAGAGGAAAGAGGCTCTCATTGCTGCTTTGGTGTTTCTACAGTTAATGAATGCTAGCCCTGTTTATTAGGCTTGCCTCTGGAAGGAGCAAATGATACAATTTTCATTTTAGGCCACTGGCTTGCAACTAACTTTGTTGATGGCCATTATAAAGAAAGGGACAGCTGTTAGTCGGTTTGTAGTCAAGGAGAGAGCTGGATCCTAGCCCGGGCCAAGCTACTGGGAATGAGGACCCAACCTAGCCCCATGTGTTTCTAGAGTAGGGAGGCAGAGAGATGCCATGCCATCTGGACACTAGCTGCTTTCTTTCATGGCGAAGGGGAGTGTTGGAAGAAAAGGGGCATAGTTACTCCCGGGGCATTCACAAAATGTTCTGGTAGCCTTATGAGATGGCCTCTTGTTTCAGAAGTATTCTTCATGGGGATGCCCAGGTGTAGAGATGCTAGGAAGACACCTTTGGCTACCACTTCATTAGACTGTAGCAGTGGTGCCTAAGGGGAGATGGATTGGAAATGAATGTTCCCCTAAGTTTTATTTGCACCTGTTTCTGTTCCCCATCCTTCTACCCTTTTCCCCCCACTTTCACCATTTCTCTGTATATGGTGGTCTGTATTCATTTCATTAGCAAAAGGAACCTAAGCTTGGCCTGAAGACTTTTTAAAGACCCACCTGCATGTAAAGAGAGTATCCTGAGTCTGAAGGTATGTGGATGAGCAGATGCCATCACTGGGTGGTGGGATGTTAATTTCAAGGTGACTTAAGGGACAGGACGGTGGAGGCATAGTGACAAGGCTGTGCTTAGAGGGGTGGGGAGGGGGTGAGGAGGAGGCCAGACCCGAGGGAGTGGCAGGCCTGGGAGGAAAGAGAGGCCCAGGCTTTGGCCCTGCTGGGGTCCGGCCTTTTAAGGGGGAGGGGAGGCGGTGTTTGTCATCTGTCGTGGAGAGCTTCTTAGATCAGGAGAGTTTAAGGTTTTGAGGTGAACTCACTCGACTCCTAACAGCCAAACTGTGCTTCACACACGCCATCCTCTGTGGCTTTGCTCATTGCCTCATTCAGACTGTAAATTTCCATCTTTAGAAAGAAATGTCAAGTCTGAATTTCTTATGAATCTTTGTATAGACCCTCTCAGGGCTTCAGCTGGTTAGAATTTCTTAGGAAGTCAGGTCTTGTTTCTTTTGGAGAGGCGGGACTCCAAAACAATGGCTGGATGAAAGCTGCATTGTTCAGGGAGGGGAGAAGAGAGGCTTGGGAGAAACCTGAAGCTTAGCTGATGTCTTTACTCCTTTTCCCAAAGCCCACTGTACTCTGTGAGAATGTCCAGATGTTCTGGATCAATCCTCCCACCTTCAGGGGGCCTTAGTCTGGTCACTGGTAGCTGGTGTCTTTGGATTAGAGATCAGGGTTTCTTGTGTGCATCCAAATACACGCACGCACGCCACCTAGACTTGTGTACATAGGGACATGTTTGTGCAGGGACTTCCCTACCAAACACTAGTCAAAAATAATCTTAAATACATAAATGTGTCTGTGCGTTTAGGTAAGTAATGCGTGTGTGTGTATGTGTGTGTGTGTGTGTGTGTGTGTGTGTATGTGTGTGTGAGGGAGACCTGGGATAATAAGAATATTAATGCTGGACTTCCCTGGTGGCGCAGTGGTTAAAAATCCGCCTGCCAATGCAGGGGACACGGGTTTGAGCCCTGGTCCGGGAAGATCCCACACGCCGCGGAGCAACTAAGGCCGTGCGCCACAACTACTGAGCCCGTGAGCCACAGCTACTGAAGCCCACGCGCCTAGAGCCCGTGCTCCGCAACAAGAGAAGCCACCGCAATGAGAAGCCCGCGCACCGCAACGAAGAGTAGCCCCTGCTCGCTGCAACTAGAGAAAGCCCGCGCGCAGCAATGAAGACCCAACACAGCCAAAAATAAATAAAATTAAAAAAAAAAAAGAATATTAATGCTGACAGCACCTTGGAGATTATCTGTTTTCCACAGCCACCATTTTGAAGCTGTGAAAATAGGTCTAAGGTTAGCCACGTGGTCTAAAGTCGTGTACACGTGGCAGAGCCATGTCCACTGAATCTCCTTTCAGTACTTTCCCCTCCATTGCCCTGCCCCACTTGTCCCTTTGGGATGCCTGACCCCTAAGTCAGCCAGTGGTGAGCGTTTGCTCATCCCCACATCTTCTGAGCCCCGGGTATCGCATACTCCCTGGATGTGCAATGGGTCTTTAAAATGTTAAGTTTCCCCAGGGTATCCGGTAGCTGCCTGCCTGATGATGGGGTAGGTGGTGGTCTTGGGAGTTGGAAGCTCCTTTTTGTTTCTGCTTGTGTTATCTTACTTTGGGACCATGGTTTAAGCCATGGCCACTGGCTGTTGATTTCCTCATTTCTGGAACAGCAAGACAGGCTAAAGCAGTGCTTCTTAACCCCAGGTCAATAACACAATCACCTGCAGAGCTTCGGCAAGAATAAATACAAACAACTAAACAGCAACATCCCGTGGACATGGGATATCCATGCCCAGGCCGTACCCCAAACAGTTAAATTAAAATCTTTCAGGGAGGCAGTCAGGTCAGGCAGTGGTCGTTTAAAAACGTTTCCCAGGGAGTCTCATGTGTGGCCATATTTGAAAACCACTGGGCAAGATGATTGACAAGGCCCCTGTTAGTTCACAGCATCGTGCAGTCCTAGCATTTGGATGTGTAGACTGAGACCCTGTCGCCGTTAAACCGTCCCATGAGTAGCATGAGGGTCCCTGAGTTAGGGGTCAAAAGACGTGGCTGGAATAGGAGGGGATTCAGCGTACAGAGTGCACACCAATGGTGGAACTGCTGTGCAGTTAAGAGCAGAGCTGTATCTACCTCGCTGCTGAGCGCTCTCGCCAGTGACACAGGCTGGGGTGGAGAGTTAGGGAAGTCGGGGCTGCTTTCCCAGACACCCTTGAAACAGGTGTGGCTGGGAAGTAGGGCGAGCGGCCGTTGGTTCCACAAACATCCTCTGTTCCCCTTAGTCTTTATTGAGGGTGCCCCATTTCTTGTTTTGGAGAGGAAGCCTCATTTCACTCCTTTGTAACACTGTAAATGTAGGAAAACTATTCAAAAACGGGGCTGGCTAAGCAGACCCTGATTGACTGGTGAGGGGTGTGCATGGTACAATTATCTTAGTGCCAGTTGGGATCCACCAGCCCCGGTCTTCTCCCTCTCAGTGCCTGAAATCGAGTATTAAAGGCATGAATAGGAGGAAGAGGGTGGGAGGCATTAAGCTTCGACCTTCTGTGACTGTTACGTTAATCACTGACTATCAGGCTGGCTGGGTTAATCGTTTTCTCCTTCCTTTTTGACTCTCTCCCTTCCCCATTTAAAAATAAAGATGAACCCAAATGTACAGAGACGAGGGGAAAAAAGCAGATTTATGGATCTGTGTTCCTTTGGAAAGACAAACCGTAAGAAAGTAAAAATACTAGTTCTGTTGTGGACGTGTGCAAGCTTGTGAGTGTGGTTTGGAGCCACGGTGGAGTTTGGTGGGATATGCAGGGGTGTGAGCCGCTGAATGTCTAGGAGAAACCTATGCAGTGTACTCCCTGATCTGCATTTCCAAATGTCTACTGGCTGACCCTATGGAAGCAAAACATCCAACTCACTGAGATACTGCAGCCTCTCCCCTTGCATTTCTCACCACGCAGACCACACATTCCATGGGACCAGAATTGATGTCTTCAGGGTTTGTGGCTCTCCTTTTGATCACCTTGTTAGAAACTCCAGGATTGTTGCTGGGCTTAATGGGAAGGAGAACACATTTCAGTCCTGTTCTGGTTCTTTTTACGCCTGTATCCTGGTTTTTCCTTCAGCTCACAGAGGAAGAGAGACTGTGGAAGAAATCTGACCCTGACCAAATACAGGTGCTCAGATTTGGAAGGTCTTTCTTGGTAGGAACCTGCTGACCCCTTGGCTTTTTGGAGAAAAAACTACTGGATGGGTTTTCATAGAGCCTCCACATAGAAGAGAAATCACATTTGTTTGTTGATTAATTTGTCAGTTTTCCATGAGAACATTTTTCCTGCTTTATGTCACCTTATGTCCTCTGTGCTTAGCAGAATGCTCTCTGCACACGGGCACTGCTCAGAAATGCTGGTTGCTGATACAGATGACACTCGGAAATGAACGTGCACTGGGGATAAAGTTGACATATTTATACCTTTTATGTTTCCATTTCCTTGCCACACAAGCACCTCTTGATGCTTTGGGTGAACTTTACTAAAGCTGTGTGTGGATGAGAGTGTCTTTAGTGCTAGCTACAGGCCGACAATGAAAATATACCCATTTCTTAGTGCCTCACTTCTCTGAGCTTCATTTTACGTTGTGTTCAATGAGGGTATTTCTTCCAAAAGCTCTCACTCATCACTTATTACACTTTCCCCCTTCCCTTCAAATTCCACGTAAATACTGTCCATCCCTCAATGTCCATCTCAAAGACTGTCTCCTCCACCAAGTCTTTCTTGACCTTCCCAGCTAGAAATAAGTCCTCCCAAGTCATTTGTTTATGTACTGGTTTTATTTTTATTTTCCCTCTGTTTGTAGCACCTTTCTCATGCTGGCTTTTGGGGCAAACCCCTAGGAGGGCTTTTTCATCTCATGTCCCTCAGTTACCTTCACTGTTCTGGGCTTTGTGTAATAAATAGGATAATGGTTACTCACCTTCTCCTTTTTATTCTGTATCTCTTCGCAGAGATGCTTTGATTTCAAGATAAAATTCAGAGTTGACTCTGAAAATTCTGTACGGTCTTTTCACCACCCTAGCAGGGCGTCTCATTTATCGCTAAATCTGTGTGTATGTACCTCAGTTTGCGTAACCTCAGTTACAGGTTAGGGAAGGGTGTGAGAAGGTCCTGGCATTAGGTAGCCAGAAATTATAGATCATTTTGGAGATAAATGGTGGAATGAAAATACTAAGAATTATTGCTGTTAGTTTAAATATAATAATGATCTAAAAGGAATTGCCTCATTTTTGCTTAAGACAATTTCAATTTTCTGTTGAAATTGGGCCTTGAATCGGCAATAGATATGCATGGTTCCATTATATATATATATATCATATTCTGGGTTACATTAACATATGTTATCTCATTCAGTCTTTACCAGAAGGCTGACATTATTTTGTTTCTCAGATGAACAGAGTGAGGATTCGAGAGGACAAGAGCGCATGGCTGTAAGCAGCAAGCCAGGAGTCCAGCTAAGGTGCTCTGGTTCTAACCCCTGGCTCTTTAAATTCTACAGAGCCGCCTCCATGTTAAAGGAGGTGAGGGTTTATGTGTAGAGGACCCGGGAAACAGCACGTACTCTGAAAGTTCAGCTAAAGTGACTTCCTTCTAGCTCCCTCCTCTTTAGGCTTTGCTCTTGGCCAAAGGCAAAGTTGTTTTCAAGTGGAAAAACGCATCCTATAAAATAGCCAGTTTCTGGACCGTAATTTAATTTGGTGAGGACAGAAGGTGAGAAAGCCATGGCACTGGCAATCAGCATCTCTTTGATTTCACATGATGGTTAAGGCTTGGGCACCATCTTCTTAGCCTGTTCCTACCATTCTGTAAATATACTTCACCTCCAACTTGAAGACTCTACTTCCTTTAAGAGGAAACAGGCCTCCGCTCACTTAACCTTGGACATTTTGATGATTACCCATTTTCTCTTATCTATTTCTTTCTCAAACCCATTTGTAAACTACCACTTTGAGTGGAGCCTAATGGTTAAAGTAAGAGAATGGTGGTCAAGAATCCTGCTTCGTAGTTGTGTTTTTATTAGTGAGGGAACCCACTATTATTGTTCTATGAGATACACTTGCTTCATTCCCAAAAGGGAACTCGTTTTGTTTCAAATATCTGCATTAACTATTGACTCAGAGGGCAGGTTTTTTTTTTTTTAATAAAATAAACATACAAGACAAAGGATCAATTTCCTATATCTTTGTTTTTCTATTTAAGAAAAGAGGTTGTGGGGGCTTCCCTGGTGGCGCAGTGGTTGAGAGTCCGCCTGCCGGTGCAGGGGACACGGGTTCGTGCCCCAGTCCGGGAAGATGCCACATGCCGCGGAGCGGCTGGGCCCATGAGCCGTGGCCGCTGGGCCTGCGCGTCCGGAGCCTGTGCTCCGCAACGGGAGAGGCCACAACAGTGAGAGGCTCGCGTACCGCAAAAAAAAAAAAAAGCAAAGAGGTTGTGTCTTGGTGCCACAGGGAGTTCTGGTACCTTACCCTTATCACATGCATATTGTAAAACTACTTTTCAGTAATTTGAAGCAAAGTGGTATTGAGGGAGGAACACTGGCCGAGGGGCCGGGAAGCCAGGTCCCATCTCAGCGCCAGGTCAGCGCCGTGGGCGCTGAGGGACTTGGGGCAAGTTACCCAATCTCGCTGAACTTGCGTCCTCACCTGTAAAATGAGGTCTTTAGGGGGAGACAGTGATTGTGTTGTGGGTCAAATGAGGAAACGTAAAGAATCCCCTCAAACCGCGAGTTTCATACGCACACGTGCAGGATCGTTGTTAGTAACTCCATCCTGCTCAACATCACAGCTTTGCAACGGCCTCCAGTGCCGTCCACGCACTCCCCGTGGGCAGGAGAAGAGGGGGGATCTGACTGGGGTGGGAGCAGGCAGCCGAGGCCCCGGCGTTCGGAGTGCAGGGCAGCGCACCAGGCACTGAGACCTGTGGTTTTTAAGTCTTTGGTCTCTGTCTTCTCCTCAGGTTCTGTTTCACAGTATTTATCTAGAAAACTAGACAAAGGCTTGTCAGAAAGGAGAGCAAACTAATCTTTCCAGCTCTATGTGTAGGACCATTTTTTCCAGGCTTATCTTTTCTTGTTACACGGTCCGAGAAGGGGGCAGATGGAGATGGCGACGCAATCGGAGGAGAAGGCTAACGTGAAAGGCGGTCTCACGCTCCTGGCCTTTGCTCACGCCTCTCGCTCTGGGTGCGGCGCCCTCCCCGCCGTCGCCCGCCCGCCGCTCTCCTGTTCCGCCTTCAAGATTGTGCTCCAGGTCTTCCTGGCCCCCCCAGGCTGGAGTCACTGCCCTCTTCCCGCTCCCACGGTGCCCTGGTTTGAAATGACTCTTGCTGTGTCTCCATCCTATCCATCGCATGATGCGAATTTCTCAAGGGCAGAAAGCACCTCTGCCCGCTACCCCGTGTGCGCCCAGCAGAGCGCCGGCAGGGGGCGGGCATGTACCAAATACCTGGTGGCGTGGTGTGAGCACCTACAAGCTCTGTGTTCAGTGCTTCCATGCATGAATGAATCTGACGGTCCCAACCTCCTCAGAGGCATGAATAGTTATTACCTACATTTTATGGGCGAGGATACTGAGGCCACGGAGAAGTTAAAACTCGCGTAGCTCAAGTGGCAGAGCCAGGATTTGAACCCAGCCGTCTGGCTGGAGCTCACTCATGCTCTTAAGCTTTATGCTCCACAGCTTTGTAGTAAATTTTTATGGTTGACTTGAGCGGTCAGACACTTAGAAGAAACATATTGTGTGTCCGGTTCTCGGATGGTGGAGCAAAGAGAAGAGCGTGCACAGCAGAATTTGCAGGGTGGTTAGGACCACGCTCCCGAAGGGCTCCTCAGATGTAGGACCCACCCAGGACCAGCTTCCAGAAAAGCCTGGGAATGTGTTAGTGTCCTCATTGTTGAGTTTTGCCGTGGGTGGAGTGGGCTGTGCTTCTCTACTGCTTGCTGTCGCCCTCTTTTGGTTCCTTAAGGTTTCCTGGCCACCATCGGTGCCAGTGGCACTTCAGGGGTCCCTGGCAGCCTGCTGGACTGCACCCCCCTCATCCTCTCTTACCACAGTCTAACACGGTGGCAGGTCCAGAAAACAGCGGTTGAAAACAAGCACTCCGGAGTCAGACAGCCAGCGTTTCTGTTCAGCTCCTTTAGTTTACTGGGCAGATGCTTCACTTCTCTGTACCCCAGATTCCTTACGTAGAAGGTGACGGCCTTTCAGTCGTTGTGAGAATTAAGTGAGTTATTTCACTTTGAACAGTACGTGTCACAGAGTGAGCATTCAATAAGTAGTAACTACTATGACAGCCCCTGGGCCCAACCGAGTCAGAGCCAGTTTGGTGGTGAGGGTGTAATGCGTAGTTGTCCCATGTGTGGGGCAGTCATTTCTGGCTTAGGGCCCTCCAGATCAAGACTGGCTTTGACTTCTTTGAATATCTTATCATATTATAGATGGCAGGAGAAGAAAGTATGGACAAGAGCTGACATGTTCCTAGAATATTGAGAGAATGTGAATTCTAAGTACAAAAAAAAAAAAAAATGCAGAAGATACCCACAGATAAGCACCAGTTAACCAAGGATGTAAACGCTAAAGTGAGCTTTGGGCAGAATGACCGCGAACTGATCAAAGAGAGGAAAAAACGAAAAGCTGTAAGGAAACCTGCACACAAACGAACAAAATTTGAGCAAGAAAGGGAAGTTTTCAGTGAAAGGAGGGAACAGAGGCCAAGACAAACCAAGTTGTTTCTAATAGTAACAATCACTTACATTCCTGGAATGCTTTATAGTTTACTGAGGGCTTTCTCATGTGTTTTTTTTCTAATAAATTTATTTATTTATTTTTGGCTGCGTTGGGTCTTCATTGCTGTGCATGGGCTTTCTCTAGTTGCGGCGCGTGGGGTCTACTCTTCATTGTGGTGTATGGGCTTCTCATTGCGGTGGCTTCTCTTATTGCGGAGCACGGGCTCTAGGCACGCGGGCTTTAGTAGTTGTGGAGCATGGGCTTCCGTAGTTGTGGCCCGCGGGCTCTAGAGCACAGGCTCAGGAGTTATGGCGCACGGGCTTAGTTGCTCCGTGGCATGTGGGGTCTTCCCGGACCAGGAATCAAACCCGTGTCCCCTGCATTGGCAGGCGGATTCTTAACCACTGTGCCACCAGGGAAGTCCCTCTCATATGTTTTTTTCCCCAACACATTTTTTGATAGTCCCAGTGTAGGAGGAATTCTGGGCAGGAACTCTTATCCCCATTTTACAGATGAAGAAATTGAGGTACAAAGTGCTCTAGTGATTATACAAAAGTGTATAGTTGAGAAGAAAATAAAGAGATGGAACTCCATCTCAGCTTTTCTGAATCCCAAATCCAGAGCTCTTTCTTCTTTGCCTCTACCTTGAGAGAGCCGAGGAGAGATGCTTGTTACCTTGGTTGAGGACGCCTGGAGGAAACCTGATAGGATAAATTTTCTTCTTAGAATTTACTCTAAGAAGAAAAATGACTTTGGTGGGCAGGTGAGCCTATTTAGAAAAAGTGAAGGTTGTGAAACCTGGAAAGGTCAGGTCAACATATTGTGCAAAAGATAGAAGAATTTGGGACAAGGGAATTATCGTTTTACTTCTTTATATTTTTCTTTTTATAAAATTTCCACAATAAAGTGAATTATTGTCACATTCAGAAAAGACGAGGTAGGAAATTAAAAAATGAGAATTTTAATTATATCAGGAATCAGATAAAGGTAAAGGGGTAAAAGTGATCACCATAAGGGCTAGAGGTATATCCTTACTTTCCTAGGATGTAGCTGGGAACTGGTTACTCACATACAGTCACACGTGTGGGTGTTTGTGGGTACGTGTGTGTATGGGTGTGTATAATCTGGATTCTAGCATGGGTTAGGGAGCACAAAACCGAGTTAAAGTTGGGGGGGATTTTGAAACACTGCAGGGCAAAGCCTGCCATTTGAGAAAATCACAGAGGACTGGAAAGACATCTGAGGGCTAGCTCCTAACCTTTTTAAAAAAGAGATGATGGCTGGAAATTACAAACTCATAAGCATAAATGTTACATTGGAAAAAATATTGAACTTAACAGTCAGTTCCCAACACCTTGAAGTAACCATCAAAGTGGCTTTTTAAAGAGCAAACCCTATCAGAGCTGTGGTTTTCTGAGAAGGATGGGCCTGGCAGGCTGTGGGAGACTGATCTGTGTAATTAAGAAAAAGTAATGAAAGCTTTAGATTTGACTTCCCCAGAGATCCTACCTTTTCAACAGAAGAATGGGGTGAGTTGCATAGACGGTGCTCAAAAGGGAGTGATGGACAGTGGCTGCCGGCTCTGGCGATGACCTGGAAGTGTGATGGCCTCTCACCTGGGGGGACTTGAACTCAGCCTGTGTTCCGTCCTCGACAAGGTGGGGACTGAAGTGCTCTGCCTGCCTCTCGGGGGCTGTGCTCGTGGCTGAGGGCTGGGGAGGTGTTCCTCCAGGGTTGGCTCTGCAGCTGTGGTGCCCGGAACAGCCCCCTTTACAGCCGCCGCAGGCCCTGCTGCCACCCCGCTTCATCTTTGTCACCGCCCTTCCCACTCCTGGTCCACACATGCACGTGATCAGCGATTCCTAAAACGTGTGCTCTGGACCCTCTTCCTAGAAAAACCCACTTTCATGCAAACTCCCCAAATTCCGCTCAGAGGATTAGGATGGATGGCGTGGACGCCAGGTTCAGAACCCCTGTCTAGACCCCGTGTCCAGGGCACACCCTGGCGAGTATTGCTCCACTTACCTGTCTCTGGAAGCGGGTGGGGTGTGGGGAAGAACTCCTTGATACCCCAGCTCCCGTGTTCTTCCAGGATCAACCAGCCTCGTGGCTTCATTTACAGAATGTTTATGAAGGCTTGAGGTCACGTGCAGGGCGCCGGGCTCTCTTCGCTGTGGAATCAGGCATCATGCCTGTGTCTCCAAGAGCTGACAAGCCAGGAGCTGAGACTTGAGCTGAGCCAGCCAGCACGGCCGCTCGGGAGTGGGGGGATTCAAGTGCTTTGAAAGCGGTGGATGCGATTCAGATGAAATGGGCACAAAGGAACGCTGGCTTTAACACTCAGGCTACTACCTCAGCCCTCTCCCAGTCCACCTCAGCTGACTCCTTGACTCTTGTCTGAGGCCCTGAGGACAATTTCTAGCCAGAGATGAATTCTCCTTTGGGACCCCAGAGTGAGGGTTTCTTAAGGTTTCTGAGAGGATCCCCCTCCCCTCCCAACAGAAGGGACAGTCGGTGGAGATAACCTTTTCGGATTCCCTCCTTAGCCTTCCCTCCCGATGGGAGCTTTGTATTTTCTACTGGGTGTCAGGCAGTGCCTTTCCAAGATGCCTTGGGGCCAGCATCTTTAGGATTTCTAGGCTGGAACTGCTGTGGTTTTTAAACCAAAGCCAACCCGGATTTTGAATAGTGCCTCTGGAGGGAGGGACCGAAGCCCCATTAGCTCTGCCCACATCAGAAGCCCACGAGAATCAAGGGCCAGGTCCTTGGCATCGAAGGGACTTGGGTTCAGAATCCTGACTGCTGCTTTGCCGTCGAGTGACGTTGGATAAGGCCCTGGGCTTCCGGAACGGTTGTGTGAAGTGCAGGTTACGTGAAGGTTAGATGAGGCAAAGTAT
Organism: Lagenorhynchus albirostris; assembly: GCF_949774975.1. NCBI lineage: Eukaryota > Metazoa > Chordata > Mammalia > Artiodactyla > Delphinidae > Lagenorhynchus > Lagenorhynchus albirostris. Next base: position 93,502,919 of record NC_083105.1, read on the forward strand.
ATAAAGTGCCTGGAACTTAGCTCCCTCACCTCTGCCGTCCACACCCTAGGAGCAGTGCCCGGGGGTTCTCGGTAGGGCAGGAAAGAGAAGAAGTGATGCTCCTTGCTGGCCTTCCCCATTGTCTGTTTCTCCCACACAGATGCCTACCCCCACCTATTCCTCAGCAGTGCTCCACCCTGGCTGTAGCACACACAGCAGGGACGGTGTAGAAGCTTGGGTGTGTTTGTGTCTGCGTAACGAGGGAGACAGAGTGAACTGTGTGACACGCAGGGGCCCAGGATGCCCTCGGGGAGTGGGGAGCGCTTCTAAATCGGTCCTGAAGGGGCTCCTGAAGGGGCAATCCGGAGAGACCTGGGGCCGGGATCCTTGCGTTATTATGGGAGAGGGAGGGAGGAAAGGAAAGGGCCCTAAGGAGTTTCCCCTTCCTAGACCCTGGGGACGGGACTTGTGCAAACAGAATGCCAATCTGACTGTAGTCCCTGGAGAGGGGGGCGCCCACCGCCCGCCCCGCTTCCCAGCCCGGCCGATGACAAGGATGGAGTCATCCACGGTTTTGGCAGACTTCCGGGGAGAACCGGAGAGCGACAACTGCTCTCCACCCTGGGAAGTTCTGTCTGGACTCCGGGGAGTTTTTGAGACTTCTTGGTGTGGAGGTCAGCCAGCCTGCCCGCGGGCGGGCCCCTCCCGGGCTTCCTTGGGTGTCACAGTCGTGGCGATGGGCCAACCTGCTGTCCAGCAGACAAGTGCCGGCTGCAACCTGCTCCGTGTACATCTCTGTCCTAGTCCTGCCTCTAAATGGTGGCAAACAGACATTTTGGGAAGGAATTCAGCATTATGAGTTCACAGAATGTCAAGCCTTCGGATGGCAAATAGAAATCAATTTGGCCTTTTTCTTGGTTTTCGGTCATTTGCACCATGTTGCCTGCCAGTAACATAGGCAATTCAGGGTTAATCTTCTACAAAATGAATGCCGTGTGTGAAAATCTGAGTTTAGCGCCTGCAGGCTGGTGGGTTATTGGTCTTTGTGAAAGCCTCCCGTTTCCATGGGAGAAGGGATGGATATGTTTAAGGCCCTGGGTCCTATTCTCCTTTGGTACTGGAGTCAGGGGTGGGGATGACGTGGGTGTGGAGGCAAGGACCCCCTCCCTGTGCTCCCGCCGGGTTCCTCGGTGCCGCTGGGCTCCAGCCCAGATGCAGCTGGAGGACAAAGCTGCTGCCAGGGAAAGCCGTGCTCCCTGCTGCTCTGTGTGTGCAAGAGCCAGCCCAGTGCACGTGTGTGTGTGCGCGTGCGTGTAAGACAGACACAGACAGACAGAAAGACGGAGAGAAGATGAGAATATGAATGAAAAATCATTCCTTCGCAGGGTGCAAGGAGCCTTAGAGAATGTTCCCTGGGGCACCGATTCTGATTTCCTACTCAGGCACCAGGTGGTTCTAACGTACAGCCGGGCTTCCGGACCCGCCTCCCTGGTTCCTCTCGCACACCTGCTCCTTTGTCTCCCGTGTGCAGGGTGCCGCTTCCCCTCCTGCAGTACCGCTTGCAGCATCTACTCTAGGAGATCCAGTGCCCGGTTTCTGGAAACTCCTGGCCATTCTTGCCTGCCAGTCCAGTGGACCCATGTTTCTAGAAGACGTGGTGGCTTGATTAAATAAATGCTCTTAACCCTGTAATTTTATGCACACAGCTCTTCATGCTGTGGAAATAACTGTTCTTAGATTTGTTATTGTAAGTGGATTGTTCAGATTGCCCAGAGGGAAAGAACTTTCTCTAATTTTAATAGAACAAGTGTTTGTTTAGCTCTTCACTTAAAATAGTCAATGTTTTTGCTTTTTGTTCCTCTTTCTACTATATTTCAAAATATACACTAAAGAAACTTTGAAATACGTTGGATTCATGGGTTCTTACACGTTTCCGTGGCGCGTCAGCCCCTGACCAGCTGAGGTGCATCCTCCCCTTAGTCTACGTTGCACCTCCATCCAGATCTCCAGCAACGTCCCGTCCCTAAATGATCGTGTCTTTCTCACCCACTCCCCCAAAGACCTCGATTCACCTTCTTTGTGACCTTCAAGCGTTGCTTCCTCCATCTCACTTCCATCTGACTTGCCATTGTGGAACCCTTGTTGCTCCCCTCCCCTCCCTACTCTGCCACCGAGGTTTCATCTCTCTCTATTTTAATTTCTCCATCAGTGACCCATCAGCTGGCAGTCGTATCTGCTTTATCTGTTCTGTCACTCATACTACTAAGGGCGGATGAAAGAGTCCCAGAAGTGATCTCACCCATCATGCTCAGGGTCCTTCCTTCCAAAACACCATCATCACTGAAAGATGGGGTGACCAGCCTCTGTCTCCGAGCCCCAGAATCACATGCTTGCCTTGTCCTGAAAACATCACCTCCCTGAGCATTCGCTCCAAGCCCCTGCTCACAGCTGATGGTCTCCTGACACTTGGCTGAAAAAGTCAACACTCTCTGATGTACCTGTCCACAGTCCTTCTCTTTTCAACACAGACAGGCATGTCTGTGTTTTGTTTGCTGGAAACTGCAGAGGGGCCTCTGTTCCATCTTTCACAACTTCAACAGGCTTCGTTTCTGGCCCAGTCCATCTTTTCATTAGGAGTTTTGCTGTCACGCTGAAGGCTCCTACTCTCCTGAAATCACGAAAATCTGTCTTCACACTTTTTCTTCACTGCTGCTTTCAATGTGGTTGCCCTAAATCTTTATCCAAAGCAAAATTCTTTTTTCCCCCAACCCAACTCCTCTTTCTGAGGCCCCCATTTCTTTCTCCCGGAGCCTCAGGCCTGGCACCTCAGGGAGCTTGTGCATCTCCCTTATACCCTCTCTTCAGCCCTGATGGACTCTGTGGAATCTGTCTTCAAAGTGCTTTCGTGTATGATTCCTCCTTTCCGCAGCAAAAGCAGTCAAGCCTTGTGGTACACATCAGGGACCTTGGGGCCAAACTGCCTGACAGGGACCTCCCTGGCGGTCCGGTGGTTAAGACTCCGTGCTTCCACTGTGGGGGGGGGCACCGGTTTGATCCCTGGTTGGGGAACTAGGATCCCACATGCCACGCGGCCAGAAAAACAGACAAACTGCCTGACATTGCCAGTTCCTAGCCGTGGAACCTTTGAAAAATTGCGTAACCTCTCTGAGTCTCTGTTTCCTTACTTATATAATGGGGCTAATAATAGTATAGCTGCTTCAAAATGTTTTGGCCTTAAATCAATAAATACCTATGAAGTACTTAAAACAGTGCCTGGCATACTGCGTGTGTTCAACAAATAAATGTTAGATGTTACCATGACATCACATCAGTGGTTCTTGATCAGGGACCATGCAGCCTCTCGGGGGACATTGGGCCACGTCCGGAGCCAGTTTTGAATTTCACAACTGGGAGAGAGGGAGGCTACTGTCACTTAGTGGGTGGAGGCCCCGGATGCTGCTAAACGTCCTGTAATACACAGGACACACCAATCCAGAAACAACAATCCAGCCCTGATGTCAGTAGTGTCACGGGTGAGAAACACCGCTCTACATCTTGGCTCCAGGCTCCGCCACCATCTTCTCAAGGTGTAATCTAGTGTCCGTTTCTGTTTCATTTCTCAAGCCTCAAGGCTTTGGAAGACTCATTTTATCACCTGGCTTCAGTGGCAAACTGATTCTGATGGTTCTGCAGTCTCCACGTCCAGCACCCTAATTCTGTCTCCAGTGGTTTCTCAGAAAAATCTCCCCTGGCCCACCCTCCCAATATCGGAAAATGTTCAAGGAAAAACATTTCTTTAAACAAGACCCAGTGTTCCTGTCCCTTCTCCATTCAAATGGCCACCCTCTCCCAACATCCCCCGCTGCCAGTGGCACACCATCCTGGCACTGGTTCCCATGGCTGTCTCTCCCAAAGACCCCCGCTCTAGCCCACGCCACCTTCTGCCACTTCTTCCTCTGAACTGTTTCCTTTGATCCTCATTTCCATTTCCATGGCTACTGTCTAGCACAGGACTCTGGCTGGCTTCCCCACCTCCCTCCTTGCCTCCATCCTCCACGCAGCTGCTGGAATTGTCTTCATTAAACACTGTTTTCCTCTGCTCAAGGGTCCACAGTGGCTCTCCATGACCACTTACTAGCAAAAGGAAATTCCCCACGAAGCCCATTACAGCCTGACTTCCCTGTCGCTTGGGGCCCCCATTCCAGCGGCCACCAGCCTTTTTACTACTCCCCTGTAAGGTCGCTGGGCACTCACCTGTCTGAGCCCCTCCTGTCCTGTCTCTGCACCTTGGTGTGTTATAATTTCCCTCCATGGAAAGCCTTCTTCTCTCCTTTTTGCCCAGTCAGGTCCAACCAACACCTCTTTCAAAAGCTGGCTCAATTTTGAACTCCCCTAGGAACCTTCCCGAATAACCCACCAGATTCTCCTTGTCCTATTAACTGCAGATCTCATTTGGGTCTTAAGTACTTACTAGATTTGGCCTATGTTAATGTACACCTGCTGGTGTGTATAGAGAATCCCTAAGTGTTTTGGAAGCTTTTCCAAATGTGCATGTTTCATTCCCCCCACCGTTTTTGGGTAGTACCTCTTTTTTTTTTTTAGCATCTTTATTGGAGTGTAATTGCTTTACAACGGTGTGTGTTGTACCTCTTTTTTTAAAGCTAATTCCCACAGCCCAAATAAAGTGCACTAGATATAGCCGGACTTCAATAAATGGTGTCTCTGTAACTGCCTTTTTTTCCCCTCAAAGCCCAGGAGGAACTCCAAGAGCATATTTTATGGGTGACTTTAAAATACCTGCTCTTCTCTTTGTGGTTTTATTGGTTTTGGGAGGAAGAGGAGGAGGAAGAAGGAGAGGGAGATCTGGGTTTGCCAGACACAGGCAACAAAATGGCTCTGCTAGAGAGGCAGCCAGCGGGAGCAAGGATTTGGCCGTGGGAAAAACACACCAGTGCCACAGCCTGGGCACTTGTAACGGAGATGCTCCATGGGGATAAGGGGGAGAGGCAGGAATCCTAGAACACTGTGCGCTACAGATCTTTTAACTTATGAAGGTAACATCTAGCTCTTGTTTAGCATTTTGCAGCAAACAGCAATTTTTTTTCCAGTTTTTTTTTTTTTTTTTTTGCTGTATGCGGGCCTCTCACCGCTATGGCCTCTCCCGCTGCGGAGTACAGGCTCCGGACGCACAGGCTCAGCAGCCATGGCTCACGGGCCCAGCAGCTCCGCGGCATGTGGGATCTTCCCGGACCGGGGCACGAACCCGCGTCCCCTGCATCGGCAGGCGGACTCTCAACCACTGCGCCACCAGGGAAGCCCTTTTTTCCAGTTTTGTTGAGAGATAATTGACATACATCACTGTGTCAGTTTTAGGTGGGTGATGGTTTGATCTGCATATATGGTGAAATGATTACCACAGTAGGTTCAGCTAACATCCATCTTCTCATATAGATCTAATGAAAAGGAAGTAGAAAGGAATAAAGGAAAAAAAAATTCTCTTTGGGATGAGAAGTGTCAGGACTTACTGTCTTAACTTTCTTATATATCATGAAGCGATGTTAGTTTGATTTAGGAGATAGATGAAAACATTCCATTCATCAGCTGAGGGACTTGCCAACCTGGGTCTCCTGCCTGTTGTAAACTCAGCGTTCTCCCCACTGGGCCTGGTGCTTCATCTTACTCTGTAAGGTAAGGCTTTAGGGGTCACCTATCCAGTTCAGTGCCCTTATTTTAAAGGTCAAGCTGCTGAGTGATTTCCTCATGGCTCTGAAGTCCATGATAAGTAAAGCTGGGCCCTGAATTAACTCCCAATTAGTGCTCTTGTCACTGTATCACCAACACTACATTTTAGTCCTAATTAAGGTGCCAGTAGACCTCTTCATGACAACCTTAAGACCAGCGCTGTCCAGATGGAAATGTCCTGTATCTTTTCTGTCCAATGCAGTAGCCACTGTGATGGAAATGTCCTGTATCTTTTCTGTCCAATGCAGTAGCCACTGTGATGGAAATGTCCTGTATCTTTTCTGTCCAATGCAGTAGCCACTGTGATGGAAATGTCCTGTATCTTTTCTGTCCAATGCAGTAGCCACTGTGATGGAAATGTCCTGTATCTTTTCTGTCCAATGCAGTAGCCACTGTGATGGAAATGTCCTGTATCTTTTCTGTCCAATGCAGTAGCCACTGTGCACACATGGCAAGTGTGACTGGAGAACTTAAATTTAAATGGTCACAGGGGGCCAGTGGTTCCACATTGGACGTCACAGCTCTAGATTCAGTATTTCCTTATGCTTGTCAGAGTTAGTAATTTGCCTAATCTGGGTCTTTACCTCACCTACCTTCCCTTTTTACCTGCTGGGAGGTCCCAGGCAACCATGGGGAACCCAAAGGTGGGAGCTTGCTGGGGACCAGCATCATCAGAGCCTGTAGAAGAGAGAGGAGCGCCCAGAGCTTCCTGCTGTCGGGTGGGAAGTATTTTCAGAGAAGGAACCACCAGTTCCCAGGTCCCCTCCCTCCCAGCAGCCCCAGGCCAGCTCAGCACTCACACCTGGGGGCCTTGGCCTCTTCCTGAGGGGGTCAGGCCGAGCGGGGCTGGACCGTGTGTCAGCGCTGGCGTGAAGGGGGCTCTGACGTGGCGATGTGGCAGTTCGCCAGCCTCCTCCACGTGGTCCACTGTTACTATGCAGATGAGTTCACTAGGTGCTTCTGTCTCTAATTTCTTCCGAGACACACCTCAGAAGTCCCTTTGGTTGAAGCCTTTCTTTACATCTCCGCCTCTCTCGTGTGTTTGTGTGTGTCAGCGTGTGAATACACATACTTTCTTCCCATATCTTGCGTGGCTTTAAAAGTCCTAGTATTTACTGAGGCTGGACCCCCAGAAGAGGCTTCCAGAGGCAGACTTGTTGCTGCCAAGTCCAGTGGAAGAATCAGAAAATGACCCCCCCCCCCGCCCCATTAGAATAGCTAATGAAAGTGATAGGTTGATGGTCTGGCCTGGTATGACGTGACCCTCTCTTTGCCTGTTTCTTTTCCCTTTCTTGTTCACATATTCTGCTTAACTTGAATTTTAATCTAATTCATTATTTATGCCTACAAGGAAAAAAAATACTGAACTCTCTTTACCCGATGGGACAGAACGCATTGGGAGCTCTCACCCTCCATAAATGGAATCTGTTTACACGTGGAAATGGAGGGGAGAGGGAGAAAGAACTTTCCTCAGAAACTCAGTCTTTAATTACAGGACCAGAGGGAGGATTCTGAGCTCTGGTTTTCTGAGTCCAGGGAAATTGTGGAACAAGATAACCTTGACATTAACTGTTTAAGGGACATGGACGCTACTCATCCAGGTAGAAATGTGTCCTTTTGCTCCTTATTGCCATGGATGTTTATAGGAAAGTAGAAGTTGGTACTTCTGCGGCTCGTGGGCTTTCTGGTGAACCCTCAGGACACACTCCGGGTTTTGCCCATTTTGTCACAGCTGGTTGCTGGGCAGACAGATGTGATACCACCCAGGGCATCCAGGGTCCATACGGAATGAACAGTTGGAGGCAGTGACTTGGAGAACAAGGCGCTGGGTTTCAGACTGAGGCGTTTCAAACAGAACCAGGGAGGGAGCGTTCAGGGCAGCTATGACCAAGAGCTATTGCCTTGATAAGAGATTTTTGCAAACTTTTCTCCCAGGAATGTGAATTTTAAGAACGGAACTCAAATTGCCATGAGTTGTCTTTTAAGTCAGAGATCTAATTGCATCTGCCTTCTCCAGAACCTTTCCTGGATCATTTTTGCCTGCAGACTGAAGTCCTTGCTGTCCCCGCTGGCGCTCCAGGCACCAGGCTTAGGCTCTTACGGGCCGGGCAGCCTCCTGCCCACTGCACTGCCTTCTGTCTCCTCTGCTCTCATCATTGACAGGCCCTCGACAGACTTCCTTGCCTTTGCTCCAAGGGTTCATCCTCCCAACCCCCCTACCCCTGGCTTTGTCAGAACTCTAGCCATCCTTCAAGGTCCCATTGGAATTCCACCTCCCCTAAGAAGCCATCCCGTATCCTGAAGGCGACACTTTCTCCCGTCTGCAGTCTTATGTATCCCTCTCTGTCCTCTCCATGGTGCTTGTCACTGCCAAGTCTGCTTTCAGATTATTAATATATGTGTCTGACGCCACCACTGGATGGTGGGCCCCTGGACGGCCCGGCTGCCTCTGTTCATCTTCATATTCTGCACGGGGTCCAGGAAGGTTCATTGCATAAAGTAGGCACATTAAATGGAGTTGTTCTTTGTTTCCTAGCTGAATCTGCTGGCCGCTTACTTTTAGTTCTTCATTTGCCTTTTATACCTGATTCATTGTTTCTAAGTATTGTGTAATCTATCCAGGCCCATTGTGGATTCAGGAAAGGGAAGAAAGTGGCCCCTGTGTCTATAATGAATTCTGCCCAGTTCATCTCAAAATCATTCAGATGCAGAACTAATTTTAGCTAAGGAGAATAAATACATTTTGCGCCAGTTGGAACTTGTTTCCTGCTCTTTAAAATCATCAAAGTAAAGTTTCACATTTGAATACAATCGGCCCTTTGTATCTTAGGGTTCCGCATCCGTGGATGCAACCAACTGTGAATGGAAAATTCCAGAAAGCTCCAAAAGGCAGGATTTGAATTTGCCGCTCACTGACCACTACTTACATGGCATTTACATTGTATTTACACTATTAACATAGCATTTCCTTTGTATTGGGTATTATAAGTAATCTAGAGATGATTTAAAGTAGACAGGAAGATATGCATAGGTTTTATACAAAGACCATGTGATTTTATACAAAGGACTTGAGCATCGAGGAACTTTGATATCTGCAGCGGCAGGGGGTTGGGGGAGTCCTGGAACCAACCCCCCTTGGATACCCAGGGATACTCTGTTCAGATAGAACCAGGTTAGCAATTTAGGCAAGATTCTAAGTCTGCTGCAGATGTGTGGTAAGGCTTCAGTTCTCGTTGTTAGCCTTTAAGCATCTTTTTTTTTTAACTAAAAAAAATTTTTTTCTTATAATTTTATTGGAGTATAGCTGATATACAAATGTTGTGTTAGTTTCAGGTGTACAGCAAAGTGATTCAGTTATACATATACATATATTCATTCTTTTTTAGATTCTTTTCTCATGTAGGTTATCACAGAATGTTGAATAGAGTTCCCTGTGCTATACAGTAGGTCCTTGTTGGTTATCTATCTTATACATAGTGGTGTGTGTGTGTTCATCCCAAGCTCCTAATTTAGCCCTCCCCGCCACGTTTCCCCTTTGGTAACCATAAGTTTGTTCTCGATATCTGTAAGTCTGTTTCTGTTTTGTAAATAAGTTCACTTGTATCTTTATTTTTTTAAATTGTATTTTACATATGAGTGATATCATATGGATATTTGTCTTTCTGTGTCTGACTTACTTCACTGAGTATGGTAATGTCTAGGTCCATCCATGTTGCTGCAGATGACACTATTTCATTCTTTTTTATGGCTGAGTAATATTCCATTTATATATATAAATAGATACATATATATACACATATACATATATATATATGTATATATATACATACCACATCTCCTTTATCCATTCCTCTGACGATGGACATTTAAGTTGCTTCCCTGTCTTGGCTATTGTAAATAGTGCAGCAGTGAACATAGGGGTGCATATATCTTTTCGGATTATGGTTTTCTCCAGATATATGCCCAGGAGTGAGAGTGCTGGATCATATGGTAGTTCTATTTTTACTTTTTAAGGAACCTCCATACTGTTCTCCATAGTGGCTGTATCAATTTACATTCCCACCAACAGGGTAGGAGGCTTTCCTTTTCTCCACACCCTCTGCAGCATTTACTGTTTGTAGACTTTTTGATGATGGCCATTCTGACTGGTGTGAGGTGATACCTCATTGTACTTTTGATTTGCATTTCTCCGATAATTCGTGATGTTGAGCATATTTTCATGTGCTTTTTGGCCATCTGTATGTCTTCTTTAGAGAAATGTCTGTTTAGATCTTCTGCCCGTTTTTGATGGGATTAGCCGTTAAGCATCTTTAATGTTATTTCAGGGTATTGGTTTTGGAGGTGCATTTTCCTAAACTATGTTTCTGAATGGTATTTAGATTGATTTACAGGTCAAATCCTGTTACAAGAAGTAGCTTGAACATGAAAACCTCTCTACTACCAAAGAATGCTAGGTCTAAAGATGTTAACTCATTTGACTCAAATAATATTCGACTGAATAGAATTTTTGGATTTAAAATTTATGATCAAATTGTAGTTTACTGCAGTATTTCATTTCCTTTAAATATATTAAAGACGCTGTGTTAAATCTGCAATCAATTTTGTTGATCTCTTGGGATGGGAAGGAGACAAGGGGATGGGTGAATTGGTGGAGGAATCATCTAACAGGCAGACCTCGGAGATACTGCAAGTTTAGCTCCAGACCACTGCTATCAAGTGAGCATCGCAATAAAGCGAGTCACATGATATTTTTGGTTTCCCAGTGCATATAAAGTTACATTTACACTGTACTGTAGTCTATTAAGTGTGCAACAGCATTGTGTCTAAAAAAATGTACAAACCTTAATTACAGAATACTTTATTGCTAAAAAATGGGCACCATCATCTGACAATGCAGGGTTGTCACAAACCTTCAATTTGTAAAAAATGCAATGTCTGTGACTCACAATTAAATAAGCGTGCCTTTGTATGCACCTGAAAGGAAAGAGCACCAGCCTGCCTCTCCCTCTCTCTATCAGCTCCATCATGAAGGCATTTCTCTAAAGTGGAAGCTTTCCTCTTGATGGGATACTTGGCAGGCTCATTGCACAAGGTTTTGTTTTTTTCAGTTTTGGAACAAACTATGCTCCTTTTATGTCATAAGATTTTTTTCCCCCCTTTAAAGAAGAAAAAAGAAGAAAAAGTTTATTTTCCTCTGGTGTTGAATGGCCCCAATAGTTCCTCTGATCGTGATGGCGCTCAGTCTGCCCATGGCCTGGCTTCCTTGTACAGGTCCAGTGACAGACACCGTCATGCTTTTATGTAGAGCTGAGAAGCCAGAGCTGACCCGAGTGTGGTAACGGGGCTCTTACACTCCCCTGGTGCCTGAATCCATCCTCCGTCTCACCCTCAGCAGAACGTCAGGGGCGAGCATCGCCGCGGACAGGCTCCTGCCGTTTAGCCTGGCCAGTTCCCTTTGTTGAATCATGTAGCAGAATTATGTTTGATTGTGATGGTCATTTTTTTTTCTAAGTGCTGAGGCGACACTCGTAATCAAGGTCAATGTGGGTTAGGTCTGAACCTAGTAGGCAGATTATATCTGAAAGATAAAATCATAGAAGGCTAGTGCTGAAAGGGACCACTCGTTGTGTGGTGGAGGACACCAAGACCCGTGCACTAAGCAAATGTCAAAGAGTAAAGCTAGTGTCTGATCCAGGGCCAGAGCTCAGGCACCCTGGCTCCCATATTCCACATCTCTGTAAAGACTACATCAATGATTGACATGTGTTTTTGATCCCACGTTTTGCTGAGTAAAACATTTTGGAATATTTATCCCCAATACGTGTATGTTTATTACATAGGAAAACAGAGTCCGCATCAGGTGGTTAGAACAGGAGAATTTAATATGGGGAATTAGTTACAAAGGATTGGAAGAGCTGACGTGATAAATGGGGCATGGCCGCACATCAACCCCAGATCAGCAAAACAGGAAGTCAGTATCGACCTTTGAGTCACAGGGAACATGATGGAAGCTGTCCAGTGGGAGCTGGAAGGCATGGTGGCTGCTTAGCCAAGAACAGAAGCCAAGGAGGAGATACAGCCCCTGAGATGTGCCGACCAGAATGGAATATCCTAGCTTCTCCTCTCTTCGGCACCCCCTCCATCTCTGGGCAGTACCTTCATTGTTTAAACCTAGCCAGAGTCGGGACTTTCCTGGTGGTCCAATGGTTAAGACTCCATGCTTCCACTGCAGGGGACATGGGTTTGGTCCCTGATCGGGGAGCTAAGATCCTGCAAGCTAGCAGGAGTCTATGGCCGCAGAACCTGGGAAAGGTGGTCTGCAGGGTGTGCCCCCTACCATCCAGGGCAGTGGAGGAGAAGGGCTGGGGGACAGATCTCAGAGCCAACAGGAAAACGGAGGTAGATTACTTTCTAAACCGGCCCATGCTCTTCTGCGGTGTGACCTGGCCACTCCCCATTATGGATGGAGCCCAGTCCCCTCCCCTGTATCTGGGCAGCGTTATGACAGCTTCCGCCAGTAGGATCTGGAGAGAGACCCTAGGGGACGTCTGAGGCGAGGTTGGGAAAGGCCACGTGGCTCCCACTTCGTTTCTAGGTTTGTTTGTTCTCTGGACCCCCAGCTGCAGGGTGGTGAGAAACCACCTGCAGAGGCCACTTCAGTGCTCCAGGCCACGGTCCCTGCTGAGCCCAGTGCCAGCCATGTGGTCGAGAAGTTCCAGATGATTCCAGCACCCAGCCCTCGGAATCACCTCCCAGCTGCTTGAGTCTTTCCTACTAGGCCCCCAACGTTGTGGGTCTGAGACGAGCAATCCCTCTGTACCCTATCCAAACTCCTAACCCTCAGAATTTGTGAGCATAATAAAAGGACTGTTCTAAGTTTTGGAGTGGTTTCTTATTCAGCCATCTATAACTGGAACACAAGTGACCAAGATGTTTATTTAGTACGTAATTATATGTGTATACTGTCTAATATGTGGTGTCCATTGTAAAGCACACACAAAACCAGAAATTAAAAACGGGTGAGATAAACTTCAATGTAAATAGAAGGTCTCACATTTTCTTCCCATGCTAGTGAATCGTCTTGCCCAGATCCTGGGATTTGGGAGAGCACACATTATTCTATACATTGGATACACGGCCAGGGGAGGACAGAATCTGATTATATCTGGTCTTCTAAGTAGCCAGTGACTACTCGAGCAATCTGTGAGGAAGAAAGACTGGGGGGAGGGCAGTGTTAGGGGAAGGACGTGATGCAGAGGTGCCCAGGGAAGGTAGACAGTAAGGAGAGGGTCAGGTAAATGTTGGTGAAGGAGAGATTCTATGAGATGGAAAGCAAGGCTGCCAGACAGGAGATTTAGAGATTTGTCCTGAAGCAGCATGAGGCTCCGAGAGTGTTGAGTTTCATTTCTACAAAGCCGTTCTCGACCATCGCCATCTCCCAGTGTGGATTCCCGTGGATACTGTATAATGGTTAGCGTATAGAGATGTGTTACCGTCTCACTAATGCAAAGGGAACTATTACTGAGAACTGATTCTAGAATTGAGTGCCTCAGACATCTGAATATTTCTAGGAAGAGATTTGGGTGGAAACTTTTTTCTAGTACCTCTCATTCCCTTTAAGGGACCTCTAGTGTATTCCGTACGTGCACACAATATGCACATATAGACACATACTTAAAGCGCTTATGTACATTTTAATCCTTACATCATTGTATACATGTCATCCTCCCCCCCACCCCCCCGAAAGGAAAAAATCAACAAAGGTCTTTGGAGTTTTCCTTTCATACTGCTATACATACATGGACCTACTGATAACATAAAATGTACTTATATAGAAAACCTGTACAAATAAACGTATCTAATCTGTTGAGGGGAATTAATAAAGAAAATGGATTTTTCTCTCCCTTTTCTGACTTAGTCTGCATAGAGGCTAATTATTACCTTCTTCCTATGAATTCCCTTTTAGGAACCATGCAAGTCACCCGGATGTACTATGTGGCCAGCACTGTTAAGGGTGTGGTTTCAAAGATAAATGAGACTCTGTCCCTGCCCTAGAGGAGCTTGCAGTCTAGAGGGAGAGATGGACAGATGATGGATAAGAATGTTCTGTGCGGTGGGTGCTGTGATGGGAATGGGTGTAGTGGGTGCTGTGATGGGAATGGGTGTAGTGTGCTCAGGAGCGTGGGATGGTCACTTAGTTTCCATGAAATCTCCCTAGAGTTTTGACAAATGGGGGCAGTTATGCAGCTCTGTCAACCATGAATTACATATGCTTGGCTTTTGGATGCAGTGAGCTTTCTACAAACAGACTGGATTATTTGACTTGAATATCTGTTAATGAGACAAGCTGATTTGCCCAAGGGGACCTCTTCACCCCTTATATTGAGGCCAAATGCTTTTCACATTGGATTTTCTTACTCTGCCTATAGGGTTCCCATCTCCCCCGCTCCCCCCGGCATGAATTCTCTCTGGCCAGTCTACCAAGCAGAGAGACTGTTTGGGACTCATTCTGGTTTTTCAGTATTTCCAGTTCATTCCTGGCCTTGGCCGGTTTGCATACAGAAGGTTTCTTGTCCCGTGTCTAGGGTTGACAGATTTAGGGAATTAAAACACATTCACAGTTCAGTTTGAATTTCAGATACACAATAATTTTTTTTTCGTGTAAATCTTTTCCAAGTATTTCAGTATTTGCATACTTATACTAAAAATATTTGTTGTTTATCGTTGAAATTCAAATTTAATTGGGTGTCCTGTATTTTGCCTGGAAAGCCGTATCACCACTCTCCCTTGGCTTTACTCTTGAAATGTTCACAAGGGAGTGGGAAACGTCTGCAACTTTTCTCTCTAGAAGCACCCCTTCTGGAGTGGAGATTTCATCCTTTGTTTTCCTCTTTCCTGGTCCAGTTTAGCTTTTTTCTATGCTGTGGGTGGCTCGGCCTGTCAGTCAGAGCAGCTGTGCTGAGCTTGGTTCTGCTCGGGACCCTGGTGATATTAACCATCTGGCCCTTGGCCGAACTGCTTCTGCCCAAGTGATATTGTACCTAAAGCTTACTTTGTCCCACAGACTTCAGGTAGAAACTCTTTATAAAGAATTGTGTCTGAAGCCTGAGTCAGAGCCAGGGGTGTAGGTTCAGGGAGCCAAGGGCATTCACGGTCAGGCAGGGACCTGAGACCCTTAATCTGACACACCAGAAACCCTTTTTGTTTATTTCTTCATTGGGCAAGTAGCTTCTGGATTGGCAAGGAGCCAAGTCCACGCAGCACCAGTAGTTCATTGAGCTTGCCGTTCATGCCAGACACCGTGCTACATGCTTTCATGCATGTTCTCATTTGATCCTCACGCTAATTTAATGAGGTAAGTACTCTTATTACCTTCATTTTCCAAGTGAGGCAACAGGCTCAAAACAGTTGAATCACTTGCCCAAGGTTCCAAGTAAGTGGGCAAGCTGGGATCTGAAGCCCAGTTAGTCCTGGGTTCCCACTTTGAACTATGATGCTTAGGCCTGGGCTGGGGGTCTCAGTAGACCTTTGTGGGTTGATTTGTCTGCCCTGTTTTAATGATTTCTAACAAGGAGGGATCCATTACACCCTCTTCAGTGACTTCTGGTGTGGGAGGCCCCATTTTTTCAGGCAGCTCTTTCATATATAAATATGAGGTTTTCTATCCACAGTAGAAAACCATTCCTGGGGCTTCCCTGGTGGTCCAGTGGTTAAGACTCCACACTTCCAATGCAGGGGGTGTGGGTTCGATCCCTGGCTGGGGAACTAAGGTCTCATATGCTGCACAGCATGGCCAACCCCCTTCCCCCCAAAAAAAACCCAAAACATAAAACCATTCTTCAGCATCAGCGGAAGAAGCAGACCGATCAACATTTCTGTATAAAGTGGAAGCTCTTCTGTTTCCTCCAGCCACCTCTGGTCTTTCCTCTTAGGTTCTGTAATCAACATCACGATCAAAGATAATTCAAGTGCCTATTTCCTAACGTTCAGTATGCTTTTTTGCTCTCTCTTTTTTTCTGTTTGTTTTTGTTTTTTTGTTTTGCGGTACGTGGGCCTCTCACTGCTGTGGCCTCTCCCGTTGCGGAGCACAGGCTCCGGACGCGCAGGCTCAGCGGCCATGGCTCACGGGCCCAGCCGCTCCACGGCATGTGGGATCTTCCCGGACCGGGGCACGAACCCGCGTCCCCTGCATCGGCAGGCGGACTCTCAACCACTGCGCCACCAGGGAAGCCCTGTTGCTCTCTTTTGAACTCCTCATCAATTACATGTATTAAGTGCATAGTAAATTTGAATTTGATTGGCTTGGATCCTGCAAATTATGTACTGCAAGCACAGCATAGCCTGGTGCATATCAAAAGCTGGGTGGTGTTTTGCTGGTTCCCTTTGAGTTGTGTCCATCTCTTGTTTGCTTTGCTGCCTACCGATGTGCACAACATTGCATGTACCTTCTTCTTGATGTTGTGGTTTGTGATCTTACTCAATAGTACCTGAACATGTACACGAATTAAAGGGTTTGTTAATAATCCTGTGTCCATCATGGGATGCCTGACCCCCTGGTATAGAGGCCAGTGACAGCGTCAATGTCGTATGTGGCGTGATCATAAAAGCACAGCGCTCTGCACAGCTGAAGCCCCCCGCCCCCCACCCCCCAGCCAGCGGCTCTGAGCTGCTTGCAGACAGCCCTGCAGCTTTCATACTTTAAGTCCTGTAAGGAGGCCCTGTGGTCCCTCTGGTTGAGTAGTTCAGATTGAAGGTCTTGGAAATCTGAGGCAGCCCTGGGAAAGGAGGAACAGAGAGGAAAATTTCTGCCCTTCGTCTCAGAGAGCCTGGATGTGGGAGAACTCTGGAATTGCAACAGTCGGGAACTCTTTTGAGATTCCTCTGTAGCGGCGATGAGCTTCTGAAATGGCTTTCACTTAGCTGAGGATTGCTTGCTGTCCAGGCCGAAATGAGGGTCAGCACCTACCTTCTCCCCTGATTTTTCTCCAGGAGCTCTGGGTTTTTTAGCTTGTGGACTCAGCCCTGACCTGGATTCCTGAGCACTGTTCGTGCTGAAGCAAGGATCCCCTGATGTCCAGCAAGCACACAGATATTTCTGCTGTCACCTGTTACAGGGAGAATTGGCCTGCTCTGCTGGGTACCTGAGATACAGGGAAAGTAGTAGGATCTCTGGGCGCACCCTCTAAAGGGTCAGTCAGCTAAACTCTCCTTTCCCAGGCACTTAGTTGTTTCAAAGAAAAAGTGGTCTGCGGCGGTATGGCAAGTTTGTGGTCCCTGGGTTGCCTGAGTAGCTGCTCATCAGTTTGGAGGGACCAAAGTGCCAATGACTCCAAATGGTCCCTGTGTCCACAGAATTCCCATTATTCTCATTATTCACCGACTGGCTTCCTTACGTTGAGGGCTGCCTAGGGACCACACCTCCTGAGTCTTTACTGTGAATCGAGATGCACCATCTTTGGTTACGCTGATGGCATCGATGTAACCTGCATTCAGAGGAATTTCATATTTTCTAACCAGAGGTAGAGCTGCTCCTTGCAGAATCCGAGTCTCTTAAGTCTGAGCTCCTTCAGGAACATGGCTTTTGAATGAACAGACTTTGTTAAGTCACCAGCGTTGGCTGCGCCACCACCAACTGTGCTACAATCTTTGGCATCAGAGCAGAACCGGATGACTCTGGCAAAAATGAATTTGAGAGGATATAAAAAAAGAAATCTAAGACCCAAATCTGTAGGACTGTGCTTTATCTGTGAACAAAGAAAAATAGGACTTCCTTGCTATTTACAGTGCTGTCTCAGCAAGGCACACACTTCAGCGTCTTTAGTCCCCCCAGAGGGCTTACAAAGGTTTGCCGTTCTTTCATCACAGTGCAATTTTGAATTTAGCATTTAAACATATGGGGCAGGGTTGGATTGATCCTTGTGAAAAGAAAGCATTTACCCGAAGGATACCCCCTGGCAGGGACTTTCTTTAGGCATTTGCTATGAGGCACTGTGGCTATATTTGCCCCAGAACCTTCTTTTTTGTTTCCATTCAACAACAGTTTGGCATTTTGTATTGTATTTACCCGTGTGCTAGTTTTAGGTACCATCTTTCCCTCCCCCAGTAGCATTTTTTTCTATATTTAATTGAAAGATAGCTGGCTTTTGAATGAACAAGTGTCATACTTTCGGGGTGTAGGTGCAGCTCTGGCAACTTCTGTCATAGTTTTCTTGTAGAGATGTCCTGAGGAGAGTGAAAAGAACAATTTCGATTGAAAATGTGCTGCTTCAAAGACCACAATGCTAAGACTAGATATTTTAGTACAGTGGGATTATCGGTAACGCTTTCCCTCTCTCTTTCCTATGTTTAAAGTGTTTATATTACTTTTTAATGAAAGTAACTGTTATTAAAAAGCATCACTGAATTTTAAAAATGTGCTGCTTCCTTGGCCCTGGGACAGGCCAGTAAGCCTAGAGGGTGATAGATGACATCAGATGAACGTTGTAGAAGCGATTTGGAGAAGAAGTCATGCTTCGTCCTCAGCTTCGTGCTGTATGGCGGTAATGGTTGCCATGGTGATGTTTTGGTGTCATCAGCAGAGGATTTGGGCAGGGACTGGGAAAGGAGCCACAGCCGCAGGTGGGGTCCTACAGGATCCATGGCCACTTTTTATGTTAGGGTTTCAAGTTGGAAAGGAGAGGACGGAATGGATTACTGAAAATATAAGATACAGGATGGAGAATGTCCGTGCAGATGTTGAAATATCACACTGCAGGATGTGGGGTAGGGTTGCTGCTGGACATGGGGGCAGGGGGGATGTGTGTGGAGTCGTGGCTCTCTTTGCTCCCATCACTGACCACAGTCCTCCAGTGAGGGGAAGCGTGATTTCTGTGCTGTGTTCCAACTTCCCTGGCAAAGGATGGTTCGTTCACGGGCTCTGCTGCTTGCTGGGCCAAGCTGTTGACTCTCCCCTATTGGGAGATAACGAGAAGAACGCAACACACAGCCTAGGTTGGTGTAATCCCAGGATCATTAAGGGAGGTGGAGAGCCTTACTTAGCCTTTTCCTACCCTGAGGGGATGTGTACACTCAACTTCAGGATTTATTAGCTACACTGGCCGCACCTTAGTCAGCCGGAAAAGCAACAAGTCTGCAGTGTTCCGGAAGTTCTCAAACACAGAATCCCTCAAGCTGGAGAACAGATGCTTTTGTGAGCACATGAAGACTTTCCAAGGAGCATGAAGACAGGGATAATGTTAAGGGACTTCATTTCTAGTTTGCTAGTGTATTTTTTCCTCAAATTGATCTGCTGGAGAAAGTACTACCCCTCCCTTTCATGGTTGCCCTTGTCTACTTCGCAAAAGACAAGCATCTCTCGTTTTCCTAGAATTTTACTATATACATTGCCTTAAGCTGAAAAAACTTCTTTGGGAGCGGGGAGTACACATAAAGGAATAGTTAGAAATATTGGTGTTAGGGGACACTTCCTTTATTCAAAACACCATACATAAACTACCCCTGTATCCAGCTTACTAAGAGATATATTTCTAATAAGATTTTTTTTATATTTGTGTTTTTTCAATTGTGGTAAAATACACATAACATAAAAACGAATAAGATTTTACTATTCAGGTTGAATACTCATCTGTCAAAATTTATAATGTATTTGTTATTTTCCCTGAACGTTTACAAATAATAATTGTAATATTATCTCAACCCAGAAAAGAACAGTTGAACATTTAGAGCCCATGATTACAGGTAACAGGTAACAGGAACAAAATAATCATAAACTTCAATGTATATACATACTTTGGTGGCAAAGAAGCATGATAGAGAGTGATCATTAAAATAATTTCGAGCATGATATATATCACACTAGCACACAATCCTGTGGGGGAAATGAGACAGAAATACAATGTCAGGGAACCAAGGAAATGACATAAGATTTATAACACTTAAAGAAGAGCTCTTTGTTATATTTTGAAAGGGAATTGTGGTGGATATCAAGTTACTCTAGTATACATATTCCATTTAATTCATTTAAAAGAGTGATGGAACAGTTTATTTGAAAATGTTTATGTTTACTCTATGGCAGAAGTTGTCTCCTTTGGAACCGTTTAGATTATGGTGAAAAGAACTTAAAAGTCAGTTTAAAAACAGACATCAGGGGCTTCCCTGGTGGTGCAGTGGTTGAGAGTCCGCCTGCCGATGCAGGGGACGCGGGTTCGTGCCCCGGTCCGCGAAGATCCCACATGCCGCGGAGCGACTGGGCCCGTGAGCCATGGCCGCTGAGCCTGCGCGTCCGGAGCCTGTGCTCCGCAACGGGAGAGGCCACAACAGTGAGAGGCCCGCGTACCGCAAAAACAAAAAAAAAAAATAGAAAAGAAAAAAAATACGGATACCAGGGTACATCATTTTTAAGAATCCCTCTTGTGGGTAACTGAGCAAAACATTCGAAAGCACTATTCACATCCTGCTCCGCCTACTGCCGTTTTTAGATATTGATACTGACTTCAAAACCTGACTTTCCCTGTTTGCACCTTTGACCCACCAATCTTTTTACTCTGTATCTCCATGGAGTGGTCTGCATCATCTCTGGAATGCCGCACGGGGCTGCTCACCTCCACTCCCAAACCGGGCTTGTTCATCTACCTCCCGGCATCACCGAGTTGTGTAATACGGGCAGCGGTTTGGCATCTGAGGCTTCCTTTTCGGTGTCTGCACAGGAATTGAGTCTGGTAATAGATGGTTTACGTCCAAGTCCGAATGCATCGTAGTTTGCTCCTGAAATCAGTCAGGTGAAGAAGCAGTTGCTTAAGCTACCCCATTGCAGACTTCAGCTGGGCTGGGACTGGCCTGTTTTGCCACTGTCCTTATAGTCCTGAGTTGACAAAAGAGAATACTGTATACATGGGAGTCCGAGCCATCCCCTCATTGGCTCAGGCAGCTGATCTCGTTGTAGGATTGCCACACTTGTAGGTGCTGGTGTACCTATTGTGCTTGGTGGAAAGGCTAGTTCTGGAGAGAGAAAGGTGGAAGGGGGTTAGAGAGAAAATCCACTGCTATTGTGTTCACAGGGACTTAGCGCTGTTCTAACAGGTTAGACAAAGGTTCAGGTGTTAGCCCCTGCAGTTAGTTCCCAAAGCAGCTTTCCCCAGGATCCCACGGGCAGAGCCAGCTTCAGCAGGAACACCCAGGAATGCAACAAGAATCTGTAGTGATACAGAAAACAGTTTCCGGAAAGGAAGTGTAGGTTAGTTACAAAATTGTAACACCTCATAAAAATGCTTACCTTGCCACTTCTCACTCTTTCTAATGTCATAACAGTGATACATCCAATGGATTAAGCAGCTGGAACAAGGAGAGTAGCAGTTACTTAGTTGCATTGTGGGGGGCGGGGCACGGTGGTGCTGTAGCTTTCTTTCCTTTTTTTTTTTGTCACACCTCAAGCCTTTAAGCCCCTACACACTCTTAGTGTAAACTTAAGAATTTGTGCTGAATCACTCTATTCTTGAAAAGCACGTAGTACTAGTAAAGCCGTTTATTTTTCTAACCATAGTCATCTGAGAGGTGAAGCGGTGTGTGATAAGCAACTCACAGTTTACAGGAACCATACAAATGAATGTACCCAATTGTCCAGCTCTTGGAAGAATTAAAGCTATGAGCATGTTATAAACAAGTAACTGAACTGATGGCCCCAGCTCTCCCTCTCAGCTGGGAACCTATACATTTCTTTTGTGTTCTAGATTACCTATCCTGGTCCGAGACACATAGTAACTGCATGAAAAATACTTGAACGATTAGGCAAAAGCCTTATTATTTATCTGTTAAAACTGAAAGAGATGTTTCTTCCTTGGACTCAAGTCAGCTCTGGGTTCATTCATTGCCCTAACTAACTTCATGATCTTGGGCCAGTTGTTTTACTTTCCCGATACTACTCACTTTTATCATTTGTAAAATGAAGAGCACAGAGTCTGCCTTTGTAGTTTGGAGAGGACTAGAGAATGTGAGTGTGAAATGCGAAGTAGGTGCTGAGCGATTAGGACCTCAAAGGCATCTGAATGAGGGTGCCCCTGTGCACGGGGCTCAGCTGGAACCTGGTGTACAGAACTGGACAGTAGGTCCCCCAGTTCCGAGACTTACACAGCTCTACTGCCATTGGGAAGCAGTATAACTGGGGCAGGTGAAGGGTTCCGCCTGTAACAGCGCATGGTAGTCATTTGGTTATTTAGGCTATGAAATGTTGGGTTGTGTGACTGAGATAGTGGCTTTGAAGTTGTCACTCCTCCACTGCACTGTGTGGTTAGAGAAAGGTTTTAGCAGATCATTGAAGGCACTTCTGGGAAGGTGTGTGTGGCGGTTCAGACCATAATATCTTTTTATAAAAATTTTTTATTGGAGTATAGTTGATTTACAATGTTATGTTAGCTTCAGGTATACAGCAAAGTGAATCAGTTATACATATATCCACTCTTTCTTAAGATTCTTTTTCCATGTAGGCCATTACAGAGTACTGAGTTCCCTGTGCTGTACAGTAGGTCCTTATTAGTTATCTATTTGATATATAGTAGTGTATATACGTCCATCCCCATCTCCCAGTTTATCCCTCCCCCCTTACCCCCTGGTAACCATAAGTTTGTTTTCTACATCTGTGACTCTACTTCCGTTTTGTAAATAAGTTCAGTTGTACCCTTTTTTTTTTTTTTGCGGTACACAGGCCTCTCACTGCTGTGGCCTCTCCCGTTGCGGAGGACAGGCTCCGGACGCGCAGGCTGAGCGGCCATGGCTCACGGGCCCAGCCGCTCCGCGGCATGTGGGATCTTCCCGGACCGGGGCACGAACCCATGTCCCCTGCATCGGCAGGTGGACTCTCAACCACTGCGCCACCAGGGAAGCCCTACCCATTTTTTGATTGGGTTGTTTATTTATTTATTTTTTTGATATTGAGCTGCACAGAGCATAGTATTTTGGATTTGAGGAATGAAATAAGAGAAGACCTAGATGGGAATGGAAAAAAATTAGATTAAATGGGTAATGAATAGGCCCATCTGCATAAAATTGAGGTTGTCCTTCCTAGATTTTTTTACAAAGGAAAATTAAAGAAAATTAGGCAAATCTGGATATATTGATAAAGGAATTTAAGTTCATTTATTCATTCATTCAATAAATATTTACTGAGTTTCTACCATGTGCCGTGAACTGTCATAGTGCCAGCGATACGGCAGTGATCAGGCAAGGCCAGCTTCCTGCCCTCATGAAGCTTTTACTGTAATGGGAGAGACAATAAACAAACAGATGTGAATATACTGATATCAGAGGGTGATAAGGATAGTCAATAAAACTGAAGGCAGATGAGGGGATGGGAAGTGATGGACATTTCTATTTTAGGGAGGTTGGGCAGGAGAGGCCTTTTGGAGAAGGTGGCAGTGAGCAGAGGCATGAGCCAAATGAGGAGGTGGATCATGTAGGTAGATAACTGGGCCGAGAGTGTCTCAGACAGAGGCAAGAGATGCACAAAGACCCTGAAGCGGAAATCTGCATTTTTGTTTAAGGAAAAGCAAGTTGGCCGTGCCCGAGGGGGCAGCGAATGGGCAGAAATAGGGGAGGTGGGCCGGGGAGATAGTCAAGGGCCAGTTCATGTGGGGCTTTGTGGGTCACGGCGAGAACTTGGGATTTTATTCTAAATTCATTGGGAAACCAGTGGGGAATTTTGAGCACGGGCGTGACTTAATGCTCCTGTATGTAAGCAAATGATCGTCCAGAAAGTGCCGTCTTTAGATTATCATTCGATTTGCATTGCAAGCCTGATCAGAGGGTTCTGTTCCCCACGCAAAGGGTGTAGTGGAGGCCAGCAGTTACTGGCCTGGACTTCAACCTCAGACAGACTTTCACATGCATCTCGAATCTACTTCCTAAGCTTTTGTAACTTTGGGCAAAATGCTTAAATTTGGTCCCCTTCTCTTTTCTCATCCTTAAAATGGTGGCATAAAATAAGATCCACTCGCAGGACTGTTTTAGGGATTAAATGAAATATCCCTGAAGTGTTGGCACGTTGCTCCACAGGTGGTGGCCGTTTCTCTTCTCATCCGAGTAGCACCGAGACTGGGAGTCGGGCCCCCTCATCCCTGGGGTGTCCCTTGCTTCACCCACACCCCGTACTGCCTGCCACTGAAAAGATGCTTTTCCTACGACTGTGATGGGGCGGCTCTCTTCAGGGAGCCGAGGGACAGGGGGACGTGATCAAAGTGCCCGGCAGGCCAGGTGACTCCAGTGGCGGCCCTCGGGATCCTCTGTTATCCGTCCTCACGGGGAGGCGCGGGAATGAAATTGGGCTCGGTCTCCGGGTGCAGTGCTGCGTGCGCAGCAGGCCCTGGGTGAATGTTTGTGGAGGATGAGAATCCTCTAATGTGATTATCATCTTTATGGAAAGATAGTGTACTGTAAACTCCCATTAATTTGGATCCTTTTAACTTGTATGATGTCAGACCTGATTTTTCTACTTCATGCAAAATGAAGAGTTGGAAATAAGTGACTTACCTCAGGACTTTATAAAAAATAGATTCTTACCTAATTTAGGCCGATCAGGGCATTGTTAATGAATTTGTCTCATTTTCTTTTATTTAGTATTCCTGTGTCTCTTCCTTTAAACTGTTATTTGTACAGCCATTCAAAGTCATAAGATAATTAATTCCAGAAGATTTGAGTTTTCGTTAATTTTGATAAGATATTCTAGCCCTTGAGAATTGCAAATGAATTCGATTTAATTACGTTATTCAGTTGTAAAAGTTAGGTTCCAGCAGAGTAAGTGCTTGGGGGCATGGAAGAGTTGAGAGGGTACGTGGCAGGGTGAGGACTGGAAGAATTTTTCTCAGGCCCAGGTGAATTCCAGGGCAAGAAGCTGGGAAGGGGGTTCCTGCTTAAAAAGTGGATCAGTAGGATGTTCTGAAGTCCTGGGCTGTTTCCCACCTCCGTCATACGAGCTGTTCCAGTGGACAATTCCAGTCCCTTCCCCACAACCACCCACTAATGAAGCCTGTGGTCTCAGGAGGCTTTGCTTCCAGTGGGAAAGGGAAAAGGGTGGTAGTCGGGGGAGAGGTTTGTCTGCGGAAGATGGTGGAAGGCAGCCCTTTTTCAGAGGTTTGTAAAAGAGTGGATTAAAGATTGACTGCCTTGGGGCACACAAACGTCAACCAGGTGTGACTCACACATCTGCACCATCTTTGACCTTTTGCCCAGGAGAGGGCAGTAACATGCTAACATTTAAGCTTTTCCAAGTGGTCCTTAATAGACACTGCAAGAGCTGGGTCAGAGTCACAGGTGAGCCTCATTTGCATTCTCAGCGGATCATCGTTCAGTCTTAGGTTTGTTTTCAGCCTTTGGTTCCCATGGTCCGCATGCACATAGATCTGGAAGTGACATCTTCTCCCGTTCATAGGATACTAACATACTGGAAATCTGCAGCGAGGCTCTGCTGTGTTTAATACCGTGAGTGCTGTAGGCCTTGGCTACCACTTCCCAGTGGGTCAAGTTTAAGTGCAGATTATGCCGCTGTATGTCAGCCGTGGAGGTGGCTGTCCTACTCCCAACTTCACTAGACTAGCAAATCACTCTGTCCAGGGTTATATTCTCCATTCTACCACGTAGCTGGGAACCTTAGACTTAAAAACAAGAGGTCCAGCCCAATCCTGTGCCTTACACAGGGTTTGAAATGCGAGCAGCATCTTTTTTCTCTTGTCCCTTAGTCCATCTTCACTGCAGGAAGATTTGGTGGCCTGCCACAGTCTTATCATGCATATGACTAAGGTTGTCAGCTTTTCTTTGGGAGAACTTTTTGGCCCTGTGGGGAGTTGTGTGCTAGTTGCAGGCACTTTTATCTTTTGACCAGGCTCAATATGGGAACATAATGTAGTCTCAAAGTACTAAAAATAGGAGGAGGCATTGGAATATAAAATAATCCTCATTACCTAGCAACACTGTTTTGATCGTTCCTGGTAACTGGCTTAGCTTCATCCAAGAGCCACAAAGAGGGTGACTCTCCTACCTCCTCCCCTCCCCTCCCCCACCTGCTTGTGGGTGTGCTGTCCGCCTCTGGGGCCAGTGGTACCCTCTGGGGGGCACCAGCTTAAATACAGTGGTTAATGAAAGAAAATATGAGAAATGAAGGGAAACTGTGGACAGGATGAGTGGTGGGAGATGAGGCGGTGGAAGGTTAGGGTCAGCGTGAACTGGAGCCTGGAGGACCCTGTGAGCGCTCGGTGAGTCACCTACTTCCGGTCGTCATGGGGGTAGGCTTGTGGACAGTATGGATGCTTGTGGGCTGGGTGTGCGCGCGTGCGCGTGTGCGCGTGCGTGTGTGTCTCTGTGTGTGTGAGAGAGAGAGAGAGAGAGAGAATGGGAGAGGGAGAGATGAGGATGAATACAGAAACATTCACCTATCACAGACCGACTTATTTAGCAGAGCAGTTCTGGGATATTAGTGCAATGTAAATGTCACCTCTGCTCCCTTATGGCCATCCAGCCAGGCTCCTGTTTCCCACTGTTGAGTGTTCAATGATTTTCCAGCCATAGGGCTTCCCTGGCCTCTGCTAGCTTGCTTCACACTCTGTGGAGGTTCAAATATTTCTTGATATTCAGCCTACACTTGCCTTGGCTCAATTTCGCCGCACCATCAGCTGGTTATACCCCCTGTACCACCCTCATAAATCAGTCTCTTCTCCCATTTCATCTTTTTGTAGTTTGGAGCCTTGTCTGTTTCTGTGTATGTGTGATGGGTTGAGGGTAAATGGGAAAGTGAAAAAAAACCCTGAAACATTGGGGAAAAATGCCTTCTGGCTGTGCTCCACAGAGTTCTTTAAAGGTGAGGAGGTTTCCTTACTCTGCTCTTCCATAAATCATAAAGCAGGCTGAGGTAAAGCACATCACAGTGCATCTGAGGGACTGTATCACTCTCCCAGCAGATGCAGGGGGTGCTAGTGGTATAGGAGGGCGAGGGGAACAGGGTGGCAGCTCGGAAAGGCAGGCCCCCTGCAAAAGAAGTCTTGGTTTCATTTATAATGATGAAACTGTAAATATCTCAGGGGACTGTGAAATTTAGCAATACCATCTGTGGATTTCTGACTCTTTCACATATTCATAAGCTTGTGATGAATGTTCTACTGGATCAAGAACTTGCGTCCGTGGGTTTTCAGGTCACTGTAGTAGCTTCCCAGCTCCTACCTCGAGGCTGGAGCTAACGCAAAGGGGCCCTTGTATTCTGTGCACTCATGTGGGGTGACAGTGTTTCTTGGGTTAAAAACAGTTTGTGTTTTTAAACTGCTCTGGTTCCACAAGAGAATTTTTAAAACGACTAGATTTTAGTCAACTAAGCTCTACTACAGATCAATAAAGTTGATCAGTACTACTGTTAATAACAATATTAGGTGGTAATTCCAAGACTGCATTCAGAATAGACAGGGGGTGGGGAATAGTCCAATCGTTTTGATGTGAGGTTTTATTTTATTGTAATCCTCTACTTCTCTTTCCTGGATGGATGTGAGTTGGTTAAGTTGGTGATGGTGATGAC
The DNA here is from genome assembly GCF_949774975.1 of Lagenorhynchus albirostris. Lineage (NCBI taxonomy): Eukaryota > Metazoa > Chordata > Mammalia > Artiodactyla > Delphinidae > Lagenorhynchus > Lagenorhynchus albirostris. The sequence continues at coordinate 93,530,181 of NC_083105.1, forward strand.
AAAAAGAGGAGAGAAATGTTTAATTACCTTTATTAAACATTTAAATCAATTTTATTGAAGTAGAATTTACATAAAATAAAATTTAGATATTTTAGGCATATAGATCAATGACCTTTGACAAATATATGCAACCACATGATCACCACTCTAATTAAGAAATAGAACACTTCTATCATCTCAGAAAGTTCCCCTGTGCCCCATTGCAGTCTGTTTTACTCCCCAACTCCCCGACCCAAGGATTATTAGTCTGACTTGTAATCTCTACAAATTAGTTTTGTCTATTCTAGAATTTCATATAAATGGAATTACACATTATGTAATCTTTTGAATCTAGCCTTTTTGCTCAGCAAAATGTCTGTGAGATTTATCCATGTTGTTGCACAAATCAGTAGTTCGTTCCTTTTTATTGAGTAGTGTTTTATTTATGAATACACCATGATTTGTTTGTCTATTCACCCGTTTATGGACATACGGATTATTTCCAGTTTTTGGCTATTGTGAATAAATCTGCAAAGAACATTCATGTCAAAACCTTTTTATGGACATATGTCTAGAAGTCATAGAAATGCTGGGTCATATTGTTGCACGATTTAGTTTATTTTGCCCTTTTACTTTTCAACCTGAACATGCCTTTATATTTAAAATGTATTCCTTTTAAGTATCATATAGTTGAGTTTGCTTTTTATCCAGTGTGACAATCTCTTCCCTTTAACTAGAGAGTTAGTATATTTATATTTAATGTAATTATTGATGTGGTTGTGTTTATGTCCACTATCACACTATTTGGATGTCATTTGTCCCTTCTGCTTATCTTCGTTTGTCTGCTGCTTCTTTCCCATCTTCTTTTAGGTTAACAGACTATTGCTTAGTGTTTTCCATTTTATTTCCTATGTTTACTTCTTATTTGTACCTCTGCTTATTATTTATTTTAGTTGTTGCTCTAGGGCTAAAACTATGCATTCTTAGTTATGGTAGTCTATTTAGAGTCAATATTATACCTCTTCACACATCACATATGACATTGCATACTTCCTAGTTTCCCCTCTCCACTTCTCACTTCATACCTGTCACTTTTCAGTTCCCACTTTCTGTTTCCTGATTCCCACTTCACAAATGTAATAACCTCACAACAGCAAAATTTCATTTAACTGCATACTTTGTCCTTTGCATGATTGTTATCTTATCTCTTACTTTCACCTATTCTGTAAAACTTTACCTTATACTATAATCATTGTTGCTTTAATAAACAGTATTATTTCATGTAACTTATGAGAAGAATGACAATGTAGTCTTTTATATTTGCTCATTTATTTTTTACTTCAAGTGGTTCTCATTCCTGTAGATAGGAGTTTTTTCATCTGGTATTATTACCCTTCAGCCTGAAGACCGTCCTTTCACCCAGCTTTTCCTTATCTAAAAATGTCTTTATTTTACCCTTATTCTTAAAGAATATCTTTGCTAGTAATAGAATTCTGGTTTGACAGGTTTTCTTTTTCCTTTTCCTTTTAACACTTTAGAGATACTGTTCCACTGTCTTCTGGTCATCAGTCATTTTCCCCCTTGTTTCTGTGTTCATCTTTTGTTTGCTAGCTGCTTTCAAGATCTTCTGTTTGTTTAGCTTGGTCTTCAGAAGTGTGGTTATGTAGTACCTTTTGTGATTCCATTTATATTAATCTTGTTTGGAGTTCGCTGAGCTTCTTGGAATTGTAAGTCAGTGTTTTTCATTGTATTGGGGAAGTTTTTGGCTGTTATTTCTTCAGATATCTTTTCTGCTTCAATTTCATTCTCTTTATCATTTGAGACTTCAATTATATGTGCGTTAGATCATTTGATATTGTGCCAAATATCAATATGCAGCTCTTTCATTTTTTATTCAGTCTTTTTCCTTGCTTTTCCTTATTTTTGTGCTATGCTTGGACTCCAGCTCTCTTTATTGTGGTCAGAAAATTGTCTCTAGGCAGAGAGCCAGGGTGAAAAAAAGAAAAGACTAAATCAATGATATTATTAATCTGTCTTCAAGTTCACTAACTCTCTGTCATCTCCAATCTTCTGTTAAGTCCAAAGAGTGAATTTTGGTTTTGTTTCAGCCATTATACTTTTTAGTTCTAGAATTTGCATTTGCATCTTTTTGTAATTTCTGTTTTGCTACTGCGATTCCCTCTCTGTTCATTCATTAAGACTGTATTTTCCTTTAATTAGTTGAACATATTTTTCTTCACTTCTTATAACATTTATAATAACTACTAATAGCTACTTAAAGTGTTTGCTCGCCAAGTCCACAATCTGGATCACATTTCCCATTTTCTTTGTATGTGTAAGTGACTTTTTATTTTTAAGAAAATTTATTTGTTTATTTTTTTAACATCTTTATTGGAGTATAATTGCTTTACAATGGTGTGTTAGCTTCTGCTGTATAGCAAAGTGAATCAGCTGTACATCTACATACATCTGCATATTTCCTCCCTCTTGCATCTCCCTCCCACCCTTCCTATCCCACCCCTCCAGGTGGACACAAAGCACTGAGCTGATCTCCCTGTGCTTTGTGGCTGCTTCCCACTAGCTATCTGTTTTACATTTGATAGTGTATATATGTCCATGCCACTTGTAATTGATTTTTTAAATTGAATGCTGGACATTGTGGATAGTATGTTATAGAGACTCTCGATTCTGTTATTTTCTTTGGAAAAGTATTAATTCTTATTTTATCTTACAGCTTAAATACTGGCTGATCGCTGTGAGTTTTTGCAGGCTCGGTTTTATGCTTTGTTGCTGCATATCTATGCAAAGCCCATGGCATTTCCCAAGCCCCTCTAATTTATTGGAACTCGCTCTCTAAATTCTGTCTCCTTGTGGATCTTGTCGGGGTTTGGAATTAGTCGTTATTAGGGTGAGACTAGAGTAAGTCTTATTTTAAGGGTATGGTCCTTGTTCCTAAGGAGTGATGTTTCTGGAAATCTCCACTCTGGAAGGGCTGGAACTCCAGAAAACTCTGCAACTTCCCTTTCCACACTGGTGCTCAACCTCTGGTATCTATCTTTTACTTACACCTTTGTAGTAACTGCTATCAAGAAAATCATGGGTATCTTGCCCTGAGCTATATACCCAGCCCTCAGCCATGAGCTTATGGGGTCCCTGTCTGCAAACTTCTCTCTGATACTCTACCCTGCAGATTCCAGACTTTTTAGCTGCCAGGAACTCTGACCTCTGCCCCCTCAGCATAGTGTGACCACTGTGCTGTGCTTGGACTTCAGCTCTCTCTACTCCAGTCAGGAAACTGTGTCTAGGCAAAGAGCCAGGGCAATCACAGGCTGATCTCATGAGTTTTCCTTTTCTCAGGAATTGAAATCTTATGCTGCTTTTTGTCCACTGCCAGAAACAGTTGCCTCATATATTTTGTTCAGTTTTATATACTCTTTTCCAGTAGGAAGGCTAGTCCGATAACCAGGTATTTCATCATTGCAAAAATCAGAAGCCCTCAACTTACTGTTATCTTTAATAATAACTAGCACTTATTCAATATGTACCTTATGCAGGGTACTCTTCTATTTGTTTTATATGTACTGTCTCTTTTAATTCTCATAATAGTGCTATGAAATAGGTACTGCTGTTATTACAGTTTTATAAGTAAGGAGACTGATGTGCAGAGGGTTAAGTAACTTGTGGCAAGAAATCCGACTAGCAAGTGACACAGTCTCGATTCAAACCAGACAGTTTGACTTAAGAGTTCATACTTTTAAACCAGTGCTTGATGATAGCCAGTGCTCTGGGAATATCACTCAGTGTCATGGTTATCACACAGAAAATGCTTTCCTCCCTAAGGATGAGATGAAGTGCTTCATAAGTGCAAGTATGATTATGTGTATAGCAAGCCCCAAGTGAAGGTGCAGCCATGCTATATTCTGAAGTTGGTGTGCAGTCAGGTAATTTAGTGAGTTAACTATTGCTTGTTTTCAAAATTTACGTGATACAGAGGTCTTATATTTCTTACTGGTCACACATGCTGGTCTTTTGAATAGCTGAGGCAGAGGCAAACTCACTCAGCCATGGTTCTTGAAAGCCTCAAACTTTATCTTATGTTTTCTTAACTATGGACTACCTGTTCCTTATGTCATCTCTGCCTTCAAGTCCCAGGAGTTTCTGGCTGGTCATCCTTAGACACCTTGGGTTTTCTTTTAGAGCACAGATGGGAATAAGCATTTCATCCATTTAGGTGAGGCGGGAACAGAAGGAACAAGACATCAGGCTGCTGCTTGCAGTTGGGTGTTATTAGCTGGAAACACAGGAGAGTCCCAGAGCTGCTATTCACAGCAGCCTTGCCACATGACCAGGAGATGGGGTTGTGTAAGCCCACAGGGCTTTGTTTATATCAGAACTGAGAGCCTTGCCTCTCATACAGAGTGCTGGTAGGTATCACTCCCAAGTGGTACAGCAGCAAGTGGCAGCCAAGATTTAGGACTCGGTCCTGTGTACTGGGATCTTGGCTCTGCACCAGTGAGGCAGCCATGAATTATGACCAGATGCCCTGTTATATCGCCCCCTCATTTTATATTTGTTTGCTAGCCTATGGAGGAAGGGGCGCGTTAACCTGGGGTTGGGGGACAGGTGCGCTAATAGAGAAGCAGTGTGGGGTAGCAGACAGAGACCTGGGTTCTAATTGGAGTTAAACTCACTTACAGGCCCTGTAGTGTTGGGTAAATTACCTAATCTTTCTGAGCCTTGGTTTTAGTAATTCTAACATGGGAGTCATAATGCCTGTTGAATCCAGTATGAAAGAAAATTGTGAGAAAATGAAAGCATGTATATGAAAACTATTTTATCTAACCCAGTTTCCAAATGGTTTTCTCTTAACCCAGAGAAAGAGAGTCAATGGCATGCAACTTCCGGCAATTTCGTTATTATTGTTCACTTCTTGATTTTTAGGAAAAAATGGAAGTGGAACCAGTTGGCTGGGGAGATTTAGGCGTTCACAGAGGAAAGGAGTATTAGCGTCTGGGTCTGTGAGAGTAACTGAAGTAGGCTGCTGAGATGAGGCAGTGAATTAACAGGCGTTTTCTGAAGTCCTTCTCGTGCTCAGCACCGTGCTAGGGGCTGTGGAGAATATAGCAGAAGAGAAGGCAGAGTTCGTGCCCTCTTCGGGCTGTCGTATCCCCGAGAAGTAAGACTGGATGCTGCGAACAGATGTTTCAGGAGAAGGAGCAGTTTGAATAGGTTGGTGACTGGGAGATGTTGAGAGGTAAGAGGAAGGTCTGAGGAGGAGACAAATACCCACTGTTGCCTTTCCCAGCCCAGTTCACCTTCAGGCAGGGGGAACCTCATTCTGTCAGCTTAGACCAGTTCCTCTCCCAAGCTGGACTTTACCAAGGCAGGTAGTTCTATACCCTCCAGCTGGTAGGATCTTGATGCAAATTAGGCTACTCCAAGCTCGGGGTCTGGCGAACCGAGTAGACATGCCTGCAGTCTTCCCTTCAGCACTTACTGTGCAGTCCCACCACGGGGCTTCTACTTTGCTTTCTTGATTTATTTTCCAGTGCCTTGGCGGGGCAGGAGCCCATCTCTGAGCTGTAGCTGATTGGCTAGGCTGGACCCTCTCTGCAGAGTACCAGCAACACCTAAGCCACGACAGGGAATGGATATGGTAGCATTTGGGGAGCCACTGGTAGGTGGAGGGTGAAATTAGGATAGAATTATAAATGTAAGACTATTTCGGTGGGGCTATATCAGGTAGATGCCTGGGGAAATGGTGACTCAGTGGGTAATTAGCTGGAAACAAAAACAGATTGTTGTTAAATTAACCTGCTGGTCTTGGAGTTCAAGTAGAGATCAACAAAAGAGGGGAATGGCCGTCACATTAAGTTGACTGGCCAGAAGGTGCTGCCCAGGGAAGGGAGGCATCTTTCAGGCCGGGCTTAGTGCTTCAGTCAGGGTCCCAGTGAAACCAAGTGAGGCCCTGTGGGGCTTCCAGGCACAGAGGTCCTCTTGTCCCCCATTCCTTGTAGGCAAGACTCCCGGCATCCATGACCTTCCCTGAATTCCAAAGGGCAGATTCCAACAGTTGCTAATCTAGGGAGGAGCAGCCACCTGAGGCGAGATTAAAGGGACCAGAGAAGCTCATCAGGATTAGGAGACCTGAGATGAGATTAAGGGAGAGGAGCCCTGCTCACACCCTAATCTTGTCAGAGACCCCACCTTTGAACCACTGCTGTAAAACTCTTCATCAGATCCTCCCGGGTTAGGACACACAGTTCTTCGAGGCAGAAGTCCGGTGTGTCCCCCTTTGCCTGGCAAAGTAATAAAGCTATCCTTTTCTACTTCACCCAAAGCTCTGTCTCTGAGATTTGATTCGGCCCCGGTGTACAGAGAGGCTGAGCTTTCAGTAACGCCAGCAGGAAGGTGGGGGAATACTCAAAGGGTTTAACTGAAGAGAGCTCGATACAGGGACTGTTTACAGAGGTACGGGAAGAAATAAGGGACTCGCCATGAGCTGATGAGCAAGTTCAGAGGCTAGCGACAGCTGGAAGCTGTTATCACGTCTTGCTGGGGGACAGGGGGAAGGAACCATGTTTAAGAAACCTGGTGAGAACTGTAGCTATGGGAGGGGGGCTGCCCAGCAGGAGCTGTGGCTCCACACACAGACACAGACACACAAAGTCCCTTGGAGTGCAAACACCACTTTAACTATCCTCTTGGAGTACCGACAAACAAACGCCAGTAGTTTTAAATGCAGCCTTTCTGTTACGGAGCTCAGGTGTGACTGCTGCTGCCCAGAAGCCAATTCTCCAGAGACAAGTGTGGCTGGAAAGGTTGCTTTGCTCAGGAGGCCTGCCACCTGGGGAGGAGGTGGACTCATGTCCAAAAACCAACTCCAAAGATTCTGCTCGAACATGAAAGTTTTTAAAGGGAGAATCATTTGGGGAGGGGGTTGGAGTCTTCATTATCTCCCACTGTGTGCTTTCTTCTGATTGGCTGGTGATGAGGTAACAGGAATCTTGTGCTCAGCCTGAAGTTACCATCCTCCACCTGAGTGGGGGCCTTAGGTCCTGCAAAAGAACTCAAAGTACTGTTATGTATATTCCTTGAGAAGGAACCAGGGCCCTGCCCCATCACTGCACTATTGTTTCTTGACTGCCTCTCCCTTGTTTCTGTATTCTCTCCCTTCCCTGATTAGCAACTGTTTGCATCTGCCCTTTGGAACTCAGGGAAGGTCGGGGGTGCTGAAGGAAGCCAGGCTACTGCAGTGTTACTGAGGCCAGAATGGAAGTGTTTCACACATCAGGGGATAGTCAACACTGTTGAATGCACATGAGGGATGAGATGAGATGGTAAATTGACTATCGGATTTGGTGATATGGGGATCATTGGTGACCTCTATATGAGCAGTTTTAGTAGAGGGTTAAAAGGAGGATGGAACGTGAATAGTGTTCTGCAGCTATTAGGAGATGAATGCCACAGTCCTCCTCTTGTTTTGTACACACTGTATGTACTGGTTCTTTCAACTGTTCCTAACATGATATATAATTTTTTTAGATTTTTAGATTTTTCTTAATTGTTTTCCTGGTCAAACCACCTCTAAATGAGCTCAGGTGTTTCTGGGTTATGCCCAGAACTGAATATAGTACTCCACATGAGATCTGTCCTATGCAGAATATATTGGGAAAATGATTTCCTTCATTTTCAGTATTCTACGTCTATGGTTGCAGCCTAAGATAGATGGCTTTTTTTTTCTTTTTTTTGACAACCAGATTGAACTTTTGATTGATACTTAGTTATCATCTAAGAGCTCTAAATCTTTAACACACTATTTCAAAGCTATTTCTCCATCCTGTTATTAAATAGCTGGTGGGGTTTTTTTGGATCCAAGTACAGAACTGGAAGGTTGTCACTGGTGCACTTCATCTTGTTTGTTTGATTTGCCTTGTCAGGGTCTATTTTGGGTCCAATTTCTGTCACTCAGGGACGTCCTTTTATAAACAGGTTCCTATGCCTTCATCCTAGTGATTAATAAATGTGTTAATTGCTTCATGTGTTTTGTGAAAGGGGGTGGATATAAATTATAAATTACTGACAAATACATGTAAATGTAGACAGGCCAAAGGCTGTTTTTAAACACAACTAAAGAGTGAGGAAGGCCCCACAAAGTCAGAGGGTCTGGTTCTTACCTGCTCAAGATCACAGCCAGGCAGATGCTTCTGTCACCTGGACGCGTCTGGACCAGTTCCCCAAAGCTCTTTCCAAGCTGCATTGGCCTCTTCTCATCCAGCTGTGAACCTCCCTGGCTGTACCATTATTCTGCCCACCTTTCTCCATCATATTCTCAAAGATCTCATGGGAAACTTGGCTAAATGCTGCACTGAAATCAAGATTCTTTATACTTACATTTCTCTGAATCACCAGTCTAGCAATCTGATCAACAAAAGTTACAATAACGTTCTACTTAAAAAATAAGGTTCGGGCTTCCCTGGTGGCGCAGTGGTTGAGAGTCCGCCTGCCGATGCAGGGGGACACGGGTTCGTGCCCCGGTCCGGGAGGATCCCACGTGCCGTGGAGCGGCTGGGCCCGTGAGCCACGGCCGCTGAGCCTGCACGTCCGGAGCCTGTGCTCCGCAAGGGGAGAGGCCACGACAGTGAGAGGCCCGCGTACCGCAAAATAAATAAATAAGTAAGGTTAATAATAACTTGTAATTATTAATATTTGTTTAGCACATTGTAGTGAGCTACAGAGCACTTCAATCTATGTTTTCCCACTTACCGTCACATTAAACCATCACAGTAACCTAGTGTGGCCCAAGATGCTTCATTTTGCAGATGGAGAAATTGATCATCAAAGATTAAGTAAGGACTTCCCTGGTGGTCCAGTGGTTAAGAATCTGCCTTACAATGCAGGGGATGCAGGCTCGATCCCTGGTCAGGGAGCTGAGATCCCACGTGCCGCGGGGCAACTAAGCCCCAGCACCACAACTACTAAGCTTGCGCACCTCAACTAGAGAGCCCGCGTGCCTCAAACTACAGAGCCCACGCGCCCTGGAGCCTGTGCGCCACAAGTAGAGAAGAGGAAACCCGCACGCCACAACTAAAGAGAAGCTTGCACACTGCAACGAAGATCCTGCATGCTGCAGCTAAGACCTGATACAGCCCAAAAATAAATTAAATAAATAAATAAATAATAAATCTTAAAAAAAAAAAAGAAGATAAGTAGCTTAGCCTAGGTCTCATGACTGCTTATGAATGGCCAAACTAGGATCCAAACCGCTGACGCGGGAGCCTGGGAATGGGAACCTGCGCAGGCCATGGAGACCACTGTTGTTCACAGGTGATGAGAGGAGAGGAAAGCTGAAGCTTGGTGCTCCCATGGATACTCAGAACCTAACGCAGTAGCACCAGTTACGTGGCAGAAGCTCGGGTATCCGCCACTCGTTGGGAGGCTCTTCTTTGGCACATCCTGGGGCCTGGCTTTCCCAGACTCGGGGTGGAGTTGGGCAGAGACTCTGTTGTTAGGATGCTGTTATCCTGGTGGATGGAAGGGGCCAGGGCAGAAATGGGTTCAAGGTGAACCAGTGCTCTCTCCTGATGATCACGTCTGTCTTTGTTTTGAAGCAACCACACTGCTTGTTTATCAGTCTGTTTTGGAGCTTTTCTGTGAATCTGTGCATGTTAGAGCTAGTCGTGTGCAAGTTAGAGCTGGTCGTATGCCAGTCTCCAGTGTAGAGGTCCAGTCCTCTAAAGGATGATAATGATAGTGATTCTTGAACAAGTCTTCACATTATTGAAGTGTCATTAAAAGCAGAACTTTGGTACTAGTCAGACTTGAGTTCAAGACCTAGGTCTGTACTCACTAACAGGGAACTTGGACACGTTTCTTTTTTTTTTTCTTTTTTTTTTTTGCGGTATGCGGGCCTCTCACTGCTGTGGCCTCTCCCGCCGCGGAGCACAGGCTCCGGACATGCAGGCCCAGTGGCCATGGCTCACGGGCCCAGCCGCTCCGCGGCGTGTGGGATCCTCCTGGACCGGGGCATGAACCCGCGTCCCCCACACCGGCAGGCGGACCCCCAACCACTGCGCCACCAGGGAAGCACCGGGACACGTTTCTTAAACTCTGACTTATTGATCCGTAAAATGGGGGAAAATGATAGTACATATAGGCATACCTTGTTGTACTGCGCCTCACTTTATTGTGTTTCCCAGATATTCCATTTTTTTTTTTTTTTTACAAATTGAAGATTTATGGCAACCCTGCATTGAGCAGGTGTCTATTAGCGCCATTTTATTCCAACAGCATTGCTCACTTCATGTCTCTGTGTCATGTTTTGGTAATTCTCACAACATTTCAAACTTTTCATTGTTATATTTGTTATGGTGATTTGTGATCAGTGATCTTTGATGTTACTACCATGTTACTGAAGTCTCAGATGATTGTTAGCATTTTTTAGCAATAAAGTATTTTTTAATTAAGTCATGTACATTTTTTTAAGATATAAGAATATTGCACACTTAATAGATTACAGTATATAGTAAACATAACTCTTTTTTTTTTTTTTTGTCCACGCCAAGCGGCTTGCTGGATCTTAGTTCCCTGACCAGGGATTGAACCCAGGCCACGGCAGTGAAAGCTCAGAATCCTAACCACTAGGCCACCAGGGAACTCCCTAAACATAACTCTTACATGCACTGGAAAACCAAAAAAAAAAAAAAAATTGTGTGACTCACTTTATTGCAATATTTGCTTTATTGTAGTGGTCTGGAACCGAACCTGTGATATCTTTGAGGGCCACCTGTACAATATATATAGTTAGTGGGGACTAACTTAGTTAACGCAGATCAAGTGTCTAGCACAGTGCCTCGCATATCCTCAGAACTCAGTGAACACTGGCCATTGTTGTTGCGTTGCCGGTGTTCTGGGTCAGTACTCGCTGTATTGGTTTAAGGGATTGGCCTCTACTTTACTGTTTCTTTTCCCCTATAAGGTTTCGGTTTCATCTTAGCCCCCTTTGCCTTACCCTTTTCAGTTTGAAGATCATTCTCCTTGGTGGAAGAGATAAAAAAGCAAGATTAAAGTTGAGTACCTCTGCCTTCTCTCTGTCATCTTTTAACTTTCCATCATCATACGAAGCTGTTTCTATCACTTCCTGGACCATTTTCTTTTGAACACAGCTTTAACAAGTCTTTTAACTATTTTTTTTCTTAAGCTTTAGCCACTTTTCTTATAAGTTTGCCCTTCTATTTTTATAACTGCCCTGTTTTTATATATTAGGAGTACATCTTCTATACATTTTCTTATATAATCTGGTTTAATCACAAACTTTCTGGCTATCCATATTGTCTCTTAAATATCTTCTGCATCGGGATTATTAGCTAGTATACAGCCAGAATCAAATCATTTAAAGCAGTGCATCACATCTCTTTTGAATCACATTGCCTTTTTATTAGAAATGTCCATAGACTCAGATTCATTATTTCCAACTTTTAATATTCCCTCAGAAATCATCTTACTAAATGGCACATCTTACTGTTCACAGCATTCCCCTTTCTTAGCTAGTACAAATTCCGGGAGGATGTGGTCATATTCTCACAGGGATATCATTAATTCTACGTAACCATCTAGGACAACGATCCTTAAACTACAGCCTGCAGGCCAAATCGGGTCTGCTATTTGTTTTTGTAAATAAAGTTTTATTGAAACACAGCCATGTTCACTTGTTTACGTATTGCCCGTGGCTGCTTTTGCACTACACAGGCCAAGTTGAATAGCTGTGACAGAGCCCACATGGCCCACAAGGTGTAAAATATTTACTGTCTGTCACTTTACAGGGAAAAAAATTGGCTGGCCCACAGCTAGGGCTAGGAACAATAACCTCCTCCCCCACAGCAGTTTTTCTCAAAGATTTCCTAACCTTCTGGGAAATACTGCTGTCAGAAGGAAAAGTCAGATGCCCTGTTTTAACAGAATTAAACTTCTAGCATGTCTAAATAATTGAAATCTTGTATGGCTAGAGTATCTTGCCTTTCTGCCAGTTTTCTGATCTCTTTCAGGAAATATTTTCAATATCCTCTGTCAGGCTGAGATGCTTGGTGGTCTGTTCTTACTGTGATGTTATTTTCTGTCTCGTTTGCCTTTTGATCCAAATGCTCTCAGCCGTGGGTCCTGGTTTGTGAATTTCCATACAAGTCTACAACACCTTAAATGCCTTCTCTACCTGTTCATCTTTTTTTGAAATGCCGGCAGAGCCAGGTGGGAGCAGTCTCTGACTTTGTTCATTTGCCACAGACTTACTCTGTTCCTTATGCTTCCATTGTTGGACAGACTCCCCTGCTCTCACCCAGGTTCCAACCACCAAGCAGGATGGTATTGGGGAGAAGCTGGAGCCGCAGGGTCGTTGTACGAGGTAGTCGTCTCTGCGTGGTGCTGTCAGCTGGAGAAGGACACAGCTAGCCAGGACAGTAGCTCCTTCTGCTGCCTGGCGAGAAAGGACTGGGTACCTTGTTTAGGGGTGGATGGTGGCTTCAGAGTGTATTAACAGGCAAGGGGCGGTAGCCCAGGCATTAAGCCAGGTCCAGAACATGAGAGATGAACCTGTTAGTTACACGTACACACCAGGGTGAGATGGTGCTCTTTGCAGTTGAGTGTGCGCAGCTGAAGCAGGTGCAGCTCTTTGAAGATGCTGGACCGTAGTGGGTCCCTGCCCCTGCCATTCCATCTCTATCTCCATCACCTTCTCATTTCTGCCTTCAGAGTTTGTACTCCTCCTCTGCCCCCCTCCTCCGTCTGACTGTGCCCCTGCTGGCTTTATTTCCTCTCTAAACCACAGCTTCATACAAACAGGAGCTCAGAACCTTGCTTATTCTTGCCTCTTTTCCTTTGCTTCCCCTGATCCCCAGTCACTAAAATGTATTCTTTGTGTGTACCTCAGTTTTCTTTATCCACGAACCCTTCAAATTGAAAGGAAGAAAATATTTTAGTTGGGATAGAATTATGAGAAAAGAAGAGTTAATGGATTCATGGAAAAGCCAGTCATTCTGTATTTTAACAGTAGGTCATTCACAGTGCTTAGTGCAAGAACCATTAAAATCATTAACAGGTCATTAATGCTGACTTTGAACTAGCTCATCGAAATCTCACTCTTAATAGCTTTAAAGTCTTTAAAAACTGTTTCCAAATGCTTGAATTTTAACCATCAGGAGTTAAAAGTGGAGCAGATGACTCTGGGGCTCCCTTGGTTTTAAGGTCCCAAGGGAAGATCAGGGTGTTTGGGGTCCTTTGCAAAAGCCTGAGACTAATGTCGTGGAGGGCAGTGAACGAGTTCTCTCATAAACCATGTCATGATGCCACTGTCAGAGCAGAGGTGAAGTGGACGAAGCACCAGTAGCTCTGACCTACCGAGCTACGCGCACGCCCCTTTCCAACATGGCGGGAATCAGAAAAGGAAGCCATGCTTTGAAGATTCTGTCAGCAAACAGATCAAAAAGGACAGCTGCCCCACTTTCCTTTGCAGGCTGTCATGACGTAACACCGCTCGTCTTGTGAGAGCCTCTTCTAACACGGTGCTCCTAAATTACCCCGTAATTTCTTCCTGTTATCCCTGCCCTGTCACGTGCTGTGTAAGAGGATTTTGTAGAAGCTGGAGTCCTGGTTGGGTCAAGTCACAGAGGAGGCTGGGACTTAGTCTATAGTTAGAGGCCAGGAGGTGCCGAGAGCTACTTCTAAGGTAGAGCTGGACGGACAACGTGGGCAAGGCTGGTGGAGGGCAGTGCTGCCATTTCAGCCACTAAAACAAAAAACATAGGGCCTGGTTTTCACTCCGGGTGTACGTTAGGGGATACCTGGATTCTGCCCTTCATATGTTGGTAAAGCCAAGATTTCCTTTTCCTGTGAGGTATTAGGGAGGATGTTAGCATTTCTATCATCATCTTCATTTTTCCTTTATGATTAGAGTCTTCATCTCTCTTTTTTTTTTTTTTAATTTATTTTTTGGCTGCACCTCGCGGCATGTGGGATCTTAGTTCCCTGACCAGGGATCGAACCCACGCCTCCTGCCTTGGAAGCACAGAGTCTTAACCACTGGACGCCCCGGGAATTCTCTGATAAGAGCCTTAAGGAAGCTTTTTTCCCTGTCTATGCCAGGGGAAAGATGGTAGAGAAGGAGGAAATATTGGGTTGGCCAAAAAGTTCGTTCGGGTTTTCTGTAACGTCCTACCAAAACCCCGAACGAACTTTTTGGCCAACTCAATACCACTTTTGCACCCTATCCCCTAATTTTATAACCGAGAAAATTAAGGAAAATGTAGATTGGCATTTAGGGAGGGTTAGAAGAGCTCACAGAGAGAGTACAAGGGTTGAAATGAGCATCATGTACTTTGGAGGAAGATGTGAGAAGTTGTCAAGATGTGAGATTAGAAACAGATAACCGATATAGATACAGAGATGGCTATTCCTCTGTTGGCCCCTCCAGATCCACTTCCCATCCTTCCACTCTGCTCTGACCACTACGAGGCTGAACCTGATTTACCAGATCAGCGGGCTCCCCACCAGTCTGCTTAGGATTGGCCAATGGGATGCAAGAAAGAGCACCAGGAGGGTGAGGTTGGATGACCAGCCCCCAGTTTCTTTCGTCCCTCCTGCACTGTGGGTTGAGAATGGCTGCCTTCTTCTGCCAGAGATCACAGCTCCCTTGGGGTAGCCCCTCTCTCAGGTCCAGCTTCCACTGGGATCCATTATTAGCTCCCTCCTCTTGCTACCTCAGGGATCCAGAGCTAGTGACAGCTCCCACCGTGGCCAGACCCAGGGTGTTTCAGGACCCCTTGTTGGCTTCCCTTGACTCTGCCCACCCCATTTTAAATAGTCTCTTTGTTAAACTCTCCTTAGTCTCCCCATTTGGTGTTATCATCTGTTTCCTGTTGGAAACTGATGCAATACTAGATATCTTATACCCATATACAATTTACCTACTACTGTGTACCCCTTTATATGATGTATGCAGTGTATACCTCAGGTCTTCCTAAAGCACCGCCCAGGGTGTGGCACTGGCGAGTCCCCCCAGAGGCATTGCTCAGAGATTGTGGGAAGAATGAACAGTAGGGGTAGGATTCCCTGTTCTCTGTAGGCTGGGAAATGGGTCTTGACTCTCTCCATTACTGAGAAGAAAATTTCTCCCTTTCTTGCAAATTCTCCCTGCAAGAATGGCCTTTTTCGTTGTTGGCAGGCCAGCTTCTTCTGGCCCCAAAGTAGGCGAGTTGTCATGGAGGCAGAGTAGGGTTTGTTGGTGACAGAGAACACCCAGTTGGGCAGCTGGGCTGCTAGGCTGGCCTCACCATTAGTCTTCACTTCCTCTTTTGAGCCTGGGTGGCTGAGGTTTTTATAATCAGCAAGTATGGATGGCACTTAAGCCTGGAGTGGCTCTTAGCCTCAAACAAAGGTGGTGGCCTCCTTACACGCTCTCCATCCAGGAGAGCAGGGCTGTTGGAAAACAAAGCTGGTGTATCCTTAGCATTCAGCCCTTTACCCTGGATAGCTTAATTCATTTTTATTATACTGCTTCGTCAAACCTCATTGGGTTTATTCTCCTCTTACTTTCTCTCTTTAAAGAAAGTATGCACCTAATAATTCAGACGGTGTACCATAGAGGTCACTTACCATGTTGTACTTGGCTGATGTCTGATGTGTTGTACTTTATGCAATAGAGAACTTTAATGGCATTTAGAAGTGCCTCATCTCACTGAGATCTCATGTCTGGTCCTCTGCTTTCACCTTAGTTCTAAGGTTAGGTGATTTCTACTGTTGTGTGAATATTAGAATCATTTCTTTTGCCCAGAAAAATGTCAATGTGAATTTTTTTCAAGTCGAATCAAAACACTGTGATTTTTAAATCGCTTGCTTTGTTTCTTATGCTAATGTCTGAAAGTATTTTGAGAATCGCTGAAGGGTCATATCAACACATTTCCAGTTCAGATTTTGTAGAAGTTGCATATCTATTAGTGGGGCTTTTAGGTTGCAGTCCACAGGAAATGCCATTGACTCATTTAAGGGGGGAAAAAAAGATGTATGTTAGATTTGAAGGGAAAGGAAAGGAAAAGTGTCATAGAGCTTCCAAGGATCTGAGTAGCAGGAATTAATAAATACACTTTCTTTGTCCCAGAGATACACTCCTGGAACGAATGATGCTTGATGGCTCTGTGGTTTCTGAAGTCTTTGTGGTACTCTGCTTAAGATTCAAATTCCAGGGAGAGGGGATCTTTTTTGGTCCAGCATGGGGCATCTTGTTTGACAGGCCCATGGAGATTTTATCCACTGGGGAAGGGGTTGTTCCTCAAAGCACAACTTGGGTGTTGTTACCACTAACAGGAGAACGGGTGCCTGGCGGGCAAAGCCAACAGATGTCCACTTCAGCATCTCTCTTTAGCCTTCTGTTTATCTCTCTGCCAGATCATTAAGTAAGACGTTACGTAAAGCTGGACTTATCATGGGTGCCACAGGCTCCCCACCAGGCATTCCTCTGACTATGTACATTATCACTAATAATTGTCCATTTGCTTCTAGGCAGGTTTTAGCCTCTGTGATGAGCTTCACACTCCTGCCGGTTTGAACCTCACGTAAGGAGTAAGGAGTAAGCTTTCATGAGCTGTTGTATCAGTTTTTTAAAGTCAAAACGTATTATTTCATTGCCTGTGTGCTCCTCTCTACTAATCTTGTAATCCTACCCCAAATAACAATTCAGTTTGGAAGGCTGCCATGGGGCCAGAACATCAGCTTTTCCTAGCCAGCTTCCATTGTGTGAGCAAGGGCCCGAGCTAGGACAACCAGGGTACCCTGCTATCTGCCATTCTGGCTAATGGACTGGAGACAATTTCTATTTCAGGTGACCTGCTGAAGCACTTTAGTGCTCTCTGAACCATTGAGGAAAAATTGAATTAGACTCAGTATAGGTGTATAATCCAAGCATATTTGAGGCTATTCAAATCCAGGGGAAATTGGTAATGATAAGAGCTCATGTTTATGGGGAGCTTACTACGTGCCAGACACCTTGCACTTCGCCTGTATCACCTCTCTTGAACCTTCACCCCAACCCTAAAGACCCTATAGAGTAGGTACAATTATTATCCTTGTCTTCCTGGTGCAGAAACTAAGGCTTAGGGGCAAACTAACTTGTTCAAGGTTACACATTTACTAATACGTATTGTATATACTATAACCTCTATGCTGTGCAGCCACTCGTGCTTGGTAGATACCTATCTACCTAGCCATCTCTTCACTGATTCCTCAGTTCAATGAATAAGATATGTATCAAATGCTTAGGATGGGGCAGCATTGTTGGAGGTGCATGGTGCAGAACGTGTAGCTGATTAGACGCAATGCCTTCCCTGCCAGGAGGGATCTTGCCTTCTAGGAGCTAACGTGTGTACAGAAGCCCAGTGACTTGAATGCTGTGTGCCCTGACTGTGCTGTTCACAGAGAGTGTATCCCCAGTGCTACCAGGGCATCTAGAATCCCTTCTGAAAGTGGAACATGGGAGAAGCTTAGGTAGGTAGGTAGGTAGGTAGCTAGCTAGCTAGCTAGCTAGCTAGCTAGCTAGAATGATGAATGGATATATAGATAGATGATAGAATATATAGATTAGATAGATAGATGATAGATGATGTAGATAGATGATAGGTGATCTAGATAGATAGATAGATAGAATGATGAATGGATATATAGAATATATAGATTAGATAGATAGATGATACATGATGTAGATAGATGATAGATAGATGATGATAGATAGATAGATAGATATACAGACAGACACATGTGCATTGTGTCTCTAACTCGTCCACCATGTTACACGTAATTGCAGAAAGTGGAAACACATCCTTCACATTCTGAGAGTGCACTGTAGAGTGGCCTTCTGCAAGAGTTACATTCTTTTAAGTTTTGTGTATTATCTTAAAATTTTATTTTAGTTCTTTTTTTTAACTAAAGTATAGTTGATTTACAATGTTGTGTTAGTTTCAGGTATAAAGCAAAGTGATTCATATATGTATATGTGTATATATATATATATAAAAAACAGAATATATGTGTGTATATATATTCTTTTTCATTCTTTTCCATTATAGGTTATTACAAGATATTGAATATAGTTCCCTGTGCTGTACAGTAGGTCCTTGTCATTTATCTGTTTTATATACAGTAGTGTGTATCTGTTAATTTCAAAGTCTTAATTTCTCTCTTTCCCCCTTTCCCCTTTGGTAACCATAAGTTTGTTTTCTATGTCTATGAGTCTATTAAAATTTCATTTTAAAATGCCCTTTCCCCCATAGTATTTCAATGATTATTTTAACATAAAAATAAATCCCTACAAGTAGATACTGGAGTGAACTGTGGCCCCAGGGTAGGTACTATATTTCTGGGCAGTTTCCATATCCCCAGGGCGCCCAGGGGTTGGTCCGTATTCTCTAATTTGAGAGGCAGGGAAGAGGCTAATGTATCGCAGAAGCCTCCACAGATATCTTGAATGGGAAGTGGTTTAATACCAGGAATTTGAGGTTTACGAAACCTTTGAAAGGCTGGGGGAGTGAAGGCCAGGAAAGTCCTGTTAGGAAAAAGGCGTGCAGGGACTGCAGTGAAGCTAGTGGGCGATTCTCAGGAGGTGCCTGATGCCCCAGGCAAACCCCCCTCTGCTGGATGCCAACAGTCTCACTGTTGGAATCTAACTGGAAACTTGCTGGCTAGGGCACCTACGAAAGGCAGTTTCTAGGCTCTAGAGAGCCCAGCACGCGAGGGAGAGCTTGGAGAGGTGAGGATGTGCTGAGGATGCACCAGCGATATCCCTACTGCACAGTGAAAAGGGACACGTGGCCTAGGATAAGGCAATAGCCATTCCTTTTTTCCCTACTGTAGTCCTATCCCTTTCAGCCTTCTCCTTGAACAGCTTAAAGTGCCAAGGAATGAGGTTTCAGTAAGAAGCATAACCATGTTGGGGAAATTCAGTTTTATTGATTCTCTTCCTTTTCTATTTCACTTTCCCACTTTCCACCATCTTGGTTCTCCCATTCCCTTCTTTTAGGGAAGAGAAGGGCTGTTAGTCTCAGGATTGTGTGTCAGTTCCTCTGGGGTCTGTTATCATCCAAGGCCTCTTCAGAGATAAGCTCTTTAGGGAAGACACAGGGTGAAAAGCTGAATTGATTGAAAAGATTTGCAGGGTTTTCCTCTGTAGGAATGTGATTTCCTCCTGTGGTAAAGGGAGCTAAATGCTCCAGCTAGTTCATCTGGAACTGATCTGATCTCATCTGATCTCATTTTCAAGATGCTTCTGATATGAACCTCAAGAAGAAGGTCTGTTTTCTTTAGTCCCGGTGGGGTCCCAACCACTCTCAGGTTGCGGAGCCTTTCCACTCTTTTCCAAGAAGATTTTCTCTTCTTCACCTCTCAACTTTCAAGCAAGATCTTGGTCAAAAGTTTTCATTGGTTCATTTTGATGCTTCCCTACTGTTTTGTAAATGGATACCACCATTTTTTTTTTAACTCAAATGCATTAAGTTGATGGACTGTCTTAAAAGACTGCGTCACGTTTTTTTTAAAAAAATATTGTTAGAGTTGTCATTAAGCCTGTTAGAAAAAGAAGCCATATGGCCTCTACCTGGCATCTTTCATGTCAGACGGGTCCATTGTTTCCAAAATGTTGGGACCATTCCAAAAGAGAATGGATAGTTATGTATTAGAGAATGTTAGTTTAGAAAAGAGGTTGAATTTTAGAAAAGTTGTGAGAGAAACAAATGATTTAATTTATAAGTGAGTGTTTCAGGGGAAGAGTGTGAAAAGAATCTATGAAGAATAGTAGTTTATAATCTTAAACTTGGCTTTGTTTGCTGTCTGTATGGATTGTATGTCGGGACTAAACCACATTTAGAAGGTCACCAAGTATGAAACTCTGAACATAGACACTCTGACTTAGAAGACTGAAGGTCTGCATGCCTATTTGTAGGGAGGTTTGGTTAAAACAGTGAAATCAGGCAGGTAGATGTTGAACTTTCCGGTTCTGCATGTGGAGAAAAGGAGCTCATGGTGGGAATTCCCCAGAATAGAGATGTGGAAGCAGGTGAATCTCTCTGTTAGCTGGAGTTAGAAGTCTTTATTCCTTCTGTCAATAGTTTCGAGTGGGTGGAAAAGATTGAGAAGGATCTGGACAAAGAGAAAGCTGACTTTCCAGCTGATAGTTCCAGAAAGAGATCACAGGAGGAGGGGACTAAGGAATCCTTTTCCAGCTTTATTTTGATAAAGTCATTCATTTTGGAGCTACAAACCCTGTATAAAAAAGGAGTCCCCCAACTTCATAATGGGTAGTCTGTGAGTCAGTTATCCACAGGCTTTTAGGGGAGGGAGCAAATAATCACCCTTTTAATATATTTTATTTTCCCTTAACAATGCCCCACTGCAGAATGGCAAATAAATAGAAAATGCAAGGGAACTGGGATTCATGTTCTCAGTTTGTAACTGATCATTAGTCAAGGGATGAGAAACCAGGATTTTTGAAAGCTATGTGGACCTTTTTTTTTTTTTTTTGCGGTACACAGGCCTCTCACTGTTGTGGCCTCTCCCGTTGCGGGGCACAGGCTCCGGACGCGCAGGCTCAGCGGCCATGACTCACGGGCCCAGCCACTCCGCGGCATGTGGGATCCTCCCAGACCGGGGCACGAACCCGTGTCCCCTGCATCGGCAGGTGGACTCTCAACCACTGCGCCACCAGGGAAGCCCTATGTGGACATTTTATTTAACATCCAGATTTCAGACTGTCAAACTCCTGTTATGAATCAGTGCATGGTGTTTATCAGAATCAACTGAACGAAGATTTACTGACTACTATTTTCTTTATGCTTTCACTTATATCATTGTCTTTAATCTTCCTAGCAATCCTGTGAGGTATTACTATTTCCCTTTTACAGATTAGAAAATTGAGGAACAGAGAAGTTAAGAGACTTTGTCTTTTTAAATGCACACAAGTAGGAATGGGTGGACTACAAAAGTTAAAGCTGATGGCTCTCTGAGAGCAGGTCCAGAGCTGTGGTCACAGTGCCGCCCTACTTGGTTCCAGTTTCTGGGGACCTGAATTCTATCATTGATGTTGCCAGCTGACCACTGTGATGTCTTTATTTGGGAAAATCCACCCAGCACGTCCAAAAAGCCTGGCGAGGTGACCTAATTTTAAGAAGATACAGAAAAAAAAAACAACTCTACCCAAAAGTTCCGACATTTTTCTAGCATCCGGAATAATAAGAAAGCAGAAAGAAGTATTTTTGTATATGCTGAAGTTGTCACTTAACATGAGATATTGTCACCTAATGTAACAAAAGTTTTTCATCTAACAATTATAGGCTAGTTTTGAATTTATATTTATCTGTAATATTGTATAGTTTCCTGTGAATATTCTAGCTTCTTCTGCACTTTGGGGTAAACGTACCTTCTTAAAACCTGGTCTCCTAAATAAGCGTGACTTAAAAGATCAATTTTAGGAATCGAATGTCATGCCAGCAAAATTTCCAGCGAGCGCACGTTTACCTTGGTCATTGCTGTCTCCTTTTCTTCTTCTGCATCACTCTATTGTACTGTACTTCGCAGCCACTTTTAGCCTCCTGACATTCCTCTCATTAAATTAGCTATCATGTAACATCGCTTTTCTTTTTTTAAGGTACTACAGCACTTCCCAACACAGCCAGCCCACCCCAATGGTTTCCAGCTCCCTCTAAAATCTTTGGGTCATCATCTGAGGTAGCTACCTGCTGCGGCAGCGGAGGGTCTGTTCCCAGAAACAGCAAACACCATTCACACGGGTGGCAGGTTGCTGGGGCTTTGTATGAAGCAGCAGCCTTGATTTGTAGGACCGTGTGATTTTGTTAGCAGGACCCAATTGGAGCCTTCTCATAATGGGGCGTGACCCGGAGGAACAGGTTGTTCTTGGACTGGTCGCTTGGATCTGGAAGAGGGCTCAGGGGGTGGGTAAAGACCGGGAAGACTGAGAAGCTTCAAAATGAAAACAGACCAGTTCTGGGGCTCCTCCCTGGTATAGAAGGCTCGTCCCTGCCCCTCCCTCGTGCTTTTATCCTCTTCCTGAAATGTAGCTCCTCCCCCTGCCGTCCTTGCCCGGCATACTTCTCTCCAGTCTTCAGTCCCAGCTCAAGGCTTCCTCTTGGGGAAAGCCTTCCTTAACTTTCCGTGTGGAACGTCCATTCTCTGTGTTCCCAGGCAGCTTGTGTGGACCGTGTACCTTGTATGTGGTGATTACTTGTTTAGAGATTTGTCTCTAACTAAACGTGGAGCGCCATCATCTGCGTCTTCCTGGCAGATGCTAGAGACTTAGTAGATATTTATCAGATGAGCAGATGGGCTTCCCCCCCCCCCCCCCCCCCCCCGCTTTCTCTTACTTGGGCCAGGGTGTTGTATTTTGCTTTGGTTTTGCCTAGGGTAAGTGACTGAGAGCAATCCACACAACACGTTTAATACCTTGGATGAAGGTCATGAAACTATGCAAGGTTCACGCGTTATAAACAAGAGGATGAATCGTCTCTCTCTCAACCCCCTCAGGACCAATCTCAGTTTGGCAAAGATGACCATTTGTGCAGGATATCAACTCTAACAAACTTTCTGATTTAAAGTGAAAGCTAACTTAATATTCTTTATTGCTTCTTGGAATCTGATCTTGGCAAGATTAATGTAAAAAATATTATGAAGTAAGGTAAATCTTGTGGGATTTTGACCGAGTGAAATTGAAATGCCAGGGATCTCATTTTTCAAGAGGTCCCCAGCATTTTGTCCAGCATCTTCCGTCAGTGCACAGCCTTTTAATCACTGGCCTGAAAGTTCTGTCCTCTGGTGAGATACCCCACAAAGTAATCCCACTGCAGGCAAAACCCCCAGCGACTATTAAAAGAATAGCTGAAATTCACATACATTCCCCCAAATACAGTAAACCAGGGAAATGTTGATTTTTACCTGCATGTTAAAAACAAGTCATCTGGTCACCTGGTGATGGGGGGGCATTGGAAATAGCTGTTGAGTGGCCTCATTTTCCTGCTCCCCCAAGCCGGCCTGGCTGGAAGTAGCAAAGTACAAATACAGATACCAGCCAGGTGGTTGGAAGGGTCGGATGTCTTGTTCGGAAGAGTATCTGGAGTTAGCACTTCGGCCACACCTGGGGTGGCCCTAAGGCTGTGTTGTCCAGTACAGGATGCAGTAGCCACAGATCATCTTTACACGTAAATAGATTAAAATTAAATGAAATAACCATTCAGTTTCTTCGTTGCTGAGCTGCATTTCATGTGCTCAGCGGCCGCCGCAGATAGAATGGCCGTCACCGCAGATAGAATGGCCGTCACCGCAGAAAGTCCTCTTGGGTAGTGCTGTGCCAAGGACCTGGACGCCTACAGTGTTACATCTGCAAGATGCCTGACTTTTCCAGAATGGCCAGGAGCAGTCCCGGGAGGCACAACTTAAAATAGAGACAGAGGACAGCAAATGGTGTCGGTTTGCCTGTGGCCAGGGTTTGGGTGATGCCCTTGGGTACCACTAGCAGGTCTGAAACATAGTTAGTGGAGAGCAAGGCAATGGAGCGGTTTAGATTCAAATTGAAATCTACCTAAGTTATAGTGTGACTAATGCCTGCCAGGACCTACGCTGGGTGCTTTCACCTCCTTTACCTTATTTCTGCCTCTGAGATAGTGGCTACTTGCCTACTTTCTACAGATGAGAAAACCGAGGCTCAGAGGCATTAAGTAACATGTAGAAGGGCACATGGTGGCAGGGTCCAAGTTGGAACTTGGTGCTTTTAACTCCACCTCAGTGCTTTTCTGGCTTTAGGGCTAAGGAGAGGGAGGAGGGTGCAGTGAGGGACCTCCATCCACTAGGTCCCTTGGCACCTGGTTAGTGCTTAACCTCTCGCTCATGGCCTGATGCCGAGGTGGGTGTTTCTTCCATGGGGAGCTTAGTGAATAGAATGAGGATCTGCTGCATTTAGAATCAAAGATGAAAATACATCACCAATCATGACAGTAATAATAATTAGGTAGTTGGTACTGTTCAGTGTGTCAGCTACTGTTCTAAGCGTTTTGCATAAGTTAATGATTTAATCCCCATGACTACCCTATGAAGTAGACACTTTTTACCCCTGTTTTATAGATGAAGAAACCAAGGTTTGGAGAGAGAAAGTCAGGTGTCCGATGGCACGGTGAGGTGGTGGCATCTTAGAAACCCTTATCTCCACTTGTGGCATCTCAGGGGGCCCTGGGGCAAGGAATAGTGGGGCAGGAGCGCACGCCCAGCCCGGTGCTTCATATTCACATCACACGGCATCCGCAGCACCTCTGTGAGGCCCCGCCAAAGCTCGCCTGCAGGTGGCCCGTTGCAGCCTCTCCATTTTTCAGGTGTGGAAGCAGAGGCCTAAAGGGTTGAAGTGACTCGCCCAGTGCCCCAGAGAGTAAGTGGCAGCCCCGGCAGCCCAGGATCCCTTATAAACCTTTCGCTGCCTCTGGTACTCCAGTTCTGACCCCTTCTTGGGAAAGCCGGTTCTCAAAGGGGACGCTGCGGAGAAGTTTCTGGAGGCTTTCTGTGTGCGTCAGAGTATAAAGCTGTCTTCCACCATCCATTTCACTCCGGCCATTCCATGTGTGTCCTGTGTTGTGCTGAGTAGGGCTGATATCAGTAGGGCATCAGAGGTGTTGCATAGAAGATTCTAGTCTCGAAAACCATGTCTTAGTACTGATTTCTGCCTGCGCTGTAATGAGATTTTTGTTTCAGAAAAGAAAAGGAAATGTGGTGAACGTGGCTCTGATAGGACTAAAGATATACATGGGGTCCTCCACCCAGGCAGTGTGGACTCTGGGTATTGGATTTGCATCCTTTGTACCCGGGCTCTTTGAAACTCACTGCCACTGTTACTCTCACCTCAGGTGTAAGGAGGAGGGCTCAGTCATTTCTTTCCAATGGGAGGATCGGGGAGTGAGGTGAGATGTTACCCATCCCACTGAGGCATCGGGCTGCGACGCTAGCCCGCGGGACCAGGAGCCTGCCTAGCTCCTCTTCTAAGCAGGGACCAGGAGGCGGTGCCCCAGGGGTTTGTAACATGCACCTGGACCCTCCTACTGTTTTGCTTGTTGCTTCCCCGTTTTTTTCTTTTTTTTCGGCCGTGCCTTGTGGCATGCAGGATGATCTTAGTTCCTCGACCAGGAATCAAACCCGTGCCCCCTGAAGTGGAAGCACAGAGTCTTAACCGCTGGACCACCAGGGAAGTCCATTGCTTCCCCATGTTGGGGGGCACCCAGAGCTGACACTTGGATTGCACGTTGCAAAATGCACATGCATTGATTCCTCTCCAACAAATCTGGGAAGGGTATTATGTTCAGCTCCATCTTACAGATGAGAAAACTGAGACTCTTCGAGGCCAATCATATAGAAAAAGTAGTTTGAATCCAGCACCCCCAATTCCTAAGGCCATGCTCCTTCTACACCTTGACTCTTCCGGAGGGCGGTGCAAATTCAGACACCACCTCAAATCCCTGCTGCCTTCCTGTGGCCACATCCTTATCCTGTGCCCACAGGTAAGTACAGAGCTGTGAGCAGGAGGCTCAGGTGAGCCTGCCCCTGTCCTGGACGTGCTCTGCTCTCTGAAACCTTGAAGGTGGCTTCCTGCCAGTCATATTAAATACGCAGCTTCGACAGAAGTGCTAATTCCTGCCTAGTGTTGTTCGAGAAGCATCTCCTTTAAATGCAATCCACATGTCTTTCACTTTCCCCTCTCACTTTATGTCCCACTCATTTCCTCCTTTCTTCTTCTCTGACCTCTGATCGCCTCCCCTCTCCTTTGCTTTCCTCTTTCTCCTGTTGTTCCGGGAGTGGCAAGCGACCCCGGTTGGTTATTATTCAGTGTGTACCATTGTTGAATCGCACCGGAGTGAGCGTCGGCCTGGGATGAAGGGCCATGGCATCAGCTCCGTCCTAATGACCAGCCTGTGCTGCCCGGGGTGGGAAGCACTGAGGAGCCGCCGGCAGGATCCCCTCCCGCTGCGGAAGGGGGAGGTTACAGGGTCCTCGGTGCATGGGGCTTCTCGCTGCCCGGGCCCGGGCCCTGCGGGTCATGCTGGGGGCTGTTTTCATCTCTGCCTGCTGGTCCCACAGGCACGGTGGGGCAGAGCCTCTCCCTCCTGATGCCTTGGGCGGTCAAGCCTGCTGTTTTCCTGCTACAAGCTTTCTGCAGGAGGAGATGGAAAAAACCAGAGAAGGAGGAGAGTGACAGAGGCCGGAGTGAACAGGTAGCTGAGTAGCTGCCTCTGTGTGCCGGCAGCTCCGCCTCCTGCAAGGCCGGGACCAGGGCGCTGACCCCAGCATCCTGTGCTTGTGAGGGTGCCTGTGTGCAGGGAGCGGGGGGTGCGGGGAGCCTCAGGCCTAGAGCAGGGGTCCCGACAAAGGGAGAGAGAAGAGCCCATCTGCCCACAAACCCCTGCAGATCAGGGGCCTTCCAGAAAGCCGTCAGATAGGAGTGTGATGTATGGCCTGCGGTGAGCAAGAGAGCAGGTAGCTACGGAAAGCTGCGTAAAGAAGAATAAATATTGACACAAACTCCTCGGAGGTTGTGGGTAGGTTCCCGTTTCCCGGGCTGTGAGGCCAGCGCAGAGTTCCGAGAGGAATTTGCTCTCCTGGCTGGGGCCCCCTTGCCGCTCACTTCTCTCCCCTCCTCCCCGCCTCCAGCTTCTCCCAGAGCCTTAGTGTCCAGGCTGGGAGCACTGTGTCAATGCTAGAGACACAAGAAAGAATGGGATCCAGCGGTTTTCTGGAGTTGCTCCCAGTCTAGTTGAGACAGTCAAGACTTGCCACGGTACTAAGTGTCACAGGAGACGCATCAGTAGGGTCTCACCTGAGAACAGAAAGGGGCCCAGAGCAGAGCCAGCCCAGGGAAATGTGGGAAGTGGCTTTCAAGCGAAGGCGATGCTTGAACTGGCTGCTTAAGGAGAGAAGGGAAGGGCGGCCCAGGCACCCCTTGAGCGTGAGTTGAGGCATGGAGATGTGAAAAGGCACCGCAAATGTAGGAGCCTTCAAGTCAAGGGCAGTAGGTTTGGAGCAGACGGATTCCTGAGGTGCCGTAAGCTGAGAGTGAAAATCTCTGAAAGATGCAAACCGCAAAGATCATTTTGTGTCATGCGGGGGGGATTAATTCAAACTATATCCTGAGAGCTGCAGGAAGCCACTGAAGAATCTTTAGAGGAGTGACACAGTGCAATTTACATTTTATTTAGAAAAATTCCTTGGGAGACGGTGTGCAGGAGGATTGCTCAGAGCGGTGAGGCCTTGCCAGTGATCCCAGCCGGAAAAGATGAAGGTCTGAGCCCGAGCAGCGGCAGGGAGATGAGACGGAGGGGGGACTTGGATGGAGGGATTAGCTATGGACAGGAGAGGGTGCACCTCCTCTGGGACGGAGAGAAGGGAAAGAGCAGGCTGCATATTGCTGGAATAATTCTGTCCGAGCGTTTCTTCCTTTTCATCAAACGAGACCAATTCAGTTTTCACGCCTGTACCTAACACCAAGACGTGGTAATGACATTGATTCTTGTAAGTACTCTCTGGCAGAGATTGGGGGGTGTTTATTTGTGTGTCCTATCAGTTTTATAAGGCTCTTAAGCTCTTCAAAGAGGGCACACGATGTATTTATCCATCTATTACGTGCTGCATTCAGCACACCAGGGAGACTTCATAAGTATTTAATAATAATAAGATCTAAACCCCAGGAGCATTACTGTGTTTGTCAGTGAAGGAATAAGTAGGTTTGGAAGCATTTTGTCTAAGTTTAAACTTTATAAGAAGAGTATCAAGTATTTGAACTTCTGAACATATTAAAATCCATTCCTGAAATGTAGTATAAATGGCTTCTGCTCTTGGGTTTCCTAGGTAAATAGTTTAGTTGCCCTAATTGGAGATTGTTTCTTACAGTGCAGGAGGTGGTATTTCTTTGTTGTTCTATAATCTCTGACAATCAATCAATCTGCCTTTAGAAAGAAGAGCTTTTTGCAAAGATGGCTGATATCTTCTAATTCAGGTCCCTTTTCTCTTCTCTGATGTTTTATATAAATCAGAAAAGCCACCATTAGTTTGTCTCACCATTAGTTGCAACATCCTTCTCCCTCTCATATTCATTCCTTGTCACATTTACCTTTATTACTCCTGGGTATTCCTCCAGCCTTACAGCCCTCTTGTCTGCATCTTTTTTCCTGAGTCTCTCTCATCTCTGTCCCAGTTTAGGGACCAGTCAGACGTCAGCCATCAGGCCGCTGGATACAGTGTATTTCCCCAGCACATCAGTGCTGGGCGCCAGACTCGCTGTGCCTCTGTCTGTCGTGATGCGTACAGTTCATATCTTCCCTGAGACTCTGATAAGCCTGATCAGAAACTTTTGCTGGATTTGGGAACAAAGCTCATTATTTCCTGCCCTCCGCTCGCTCCTGTTTGGGCTCTCCCTCACTAGGACACACAGCACTGTTGAGGGGTATTATTACTGACCATCGCAACAGGCTTCCAACCTCCCTGTGTTGAGCCCAGATTGTCCTGATCAAAGATAAGTTCGCAGGGGCCTCCCTGGTGGCGCAGTGGTTGAGAGTCCGCCTGCCGATGCAGGGGACACGGGTTCGTGACCCGGTCCGGGAGGATCCCACATGCCGCGGAGCGGCTGGGCCCGTGAGCCATGGCCGCTGGGCCTGCGTGTCCGGAGCCTGTGCTCTGCAGTGGGAGGGGCCACAGCAGTGAGAGGCCCGCGTAACGCAAAAAAAAAAAAAAAAAAAAGATAAGTTCGCACAAGTCAATACCGCTCGTGTTTATCTCCTTGGGTTGTCTCCCAGCCAGTTGTGTGTTTTCACAGGGATTTCTACACACACGAGAAGTAGTTAAGTCAACTTGAAGTGAAGCTCTGTGTAACATGGCCTGCCTGTGCCATGGAATTTGGAGCTCCAAAATTTTGCCCTTTGTGCTGCCCAAGGATAAGTGGCTTTGATCTGGCTTTAGGAAAGTAGAAGGAGAGAAGGAAATATCATTATGTTACTTTCTTGGAGCCTGCCCTCATTGCAGGGTATGAACTCATACACATTTATACTGAGCATGGTGTGGGTACACACAATCCCAGGGCTGCTTCTTCTGACCACTTCTTCCACTACGTACCAAGCATTTCTAGCCTCTGTTAAGGTGGTCGTTCTCTTCTGGAGCAGTCTAGCAGTGTGCTTTGTGTTGTGTACTTTTCAGGCCCCTTTGAATGTCCTTTCTTCCATTCCAGGCAATCACTGAATACTCTGGGGTGCATTTTGTAGGAAGTCTTAAGTAAGGGGACATGACTTGAAACAAGTTATATCAAAAACAAACAAACAGAACAACTGTGGAAGGCAGTGGTGGTATTTAATCTGCAGGAGAGAAGATCAGAGTAGAACACAATAGTTTTCTTCAGGCATTTGAAATGTTGTCATATGGAAGGGGATCAAA
The DNA here is from genome assembly GCF_949774975.1 of Lagenorhynchus albirostris. NCBI lineage: Eukaryota > Metazoa > Chordata > Mammalia > Artiodactyla > Delphinidae > Lagenorhynchus > Lagenorhynchus albirostris. The sequence goes on from NC_083105.1 coordinate 93,559,650, forward strand.
GTTGTTCTGTGTTTCCGCAAGGAGCAGAACTAGTGCAAGGTAAAGGGAGACAGAGTTCAATTCACTGTCAGGAAGGATTTTAGAGTATGATAGTTAAGAATTTTTGCACTGGAATCAAGCTTCTTGAGTTTAAATCTACCATCTGCAGTTACTAGCCACACTTGGGTACATTTTTTTTTTTAACTCTTCTAATCTTTAGTTTCTTTATTCATTCGGTGGGGTTAATATGAGCATCTGTCGCATGAATTTGTCTGGTTATCTGGTAACATAATACCAGTTAAATGCTCTTACCGTGATGCATAGTGAGTGCTTGATAATGCGGGCGATTATTAACAATCTGAACTGTCTCAAGATAGTACGTGCGTTTAACAACAGTTTCCAGCATTTCCTATTACAATTGAGCATTATAATTTTTTCTTTTCAAATTTGAAATTTAGAATATTTATGTGTGGGGGCTTCCCTGGTGGCGCAGTGGTTGAGAGTCCGCCTGCCGATGCAGGGGACGCGGGTTTGTGCCCCGGTCCGGGAAGATCCCACATGCCGCGGAGCAGCTGGGCCCGTGAGCCATGGCCGCTGAGCCTGCGTGTCCGGAGCCTGTGCTCCGCAACGGGAGAGGCCACAACAATGAGAGGCCCGCGTATCCAAAAAAAAAAAAAAAAAAAAAAAAAAAATAGAATATTTATGTGTGGTGTTCTTATTTTTTTTCTTCAGTGAAGGAGGTTGGTGGTGTCAGGGAGGAAGAACTTTTCCTCCACCCTTCTAGGTTTCTTCTGGCTGGTCTAAGAATGAAATCAACATGAGAGAGATTAATAGGAGAAAATCAAACAAATGTTTAATAACATGTATATATGGGAGAGACCCAGGAAAACTGAGTAACTTACCAAAATGGTCGAAATCCTCACCTCACGAAATCCAGCTAAAGACAAAAGAGGATGTTGGGGGTAGTGGTTTGGGACCTCAAAGGGGAGGAAGGCGATTCACATGAAGATGGTAACGCAAATATTTGGTAGAGAAACATTTGCTGGGCCTTGCAGACAGTATGAGACACAGAGTGGGCTCTGATCTATAGGTCCTTCCTGAAGTTTTCCCCACCACACCCAGCCCAGATTGTTTGAAGATCCCTCTGATGACAGCTCTACTCAGGGAAGCAGGCCCTCTATTTAAGTTCTTTTAGGCAGTTAAGGGGAAGGTCAAAGTTTCTTCCTGAGTCTTTTGAGCCTTGATGATTCTCAGCTAGAAATAATCTGCATGCTAAAGAAACAGTTTGAGGTGGCAAATTTTGCTCCCCTACAGTGGGGAACTGAGAAGGCTTAGCTTCCGGAAAAAGTTAAATGGCATAAATATTCCTGTGATGCTTAGGAAAAGGCAAGTATACAGTGTCTTGAATTCAAAATAACTGGAGCCTGGGGTAGAATGGATGAGGATGTCATTCTGACCTGGTGAAAGTTAAATGAAGATATTTTATTTTTTTTAACTAAAGAAATGAGTTTTAGGATTTAAAAATATCATACATATTTCTAACTAAGGCATTCATGGGCAGTAATAAGTAAAATACCGTTCATGCACAGATTTTTTAAAAGAAAAGGATAAATTGTTTTATCTTTTTAGAAGCATTGACATAATAAAGTCTGTAACTTTTGAGTCCTTGTTTATACACTTGAAAAAATTGAGGTAAAACATACACGTAGTTAAGTGAACAAATATCACATTTCAAGCTCAATGAATGTTTACATATGTATACACCCACACAACCATCACAGATGAAGATATAAAACATTACCATCAAGCCAGGGAGTTCCCTCATGCCCCCTTCCAGTCAGTACCACCCCCAGTAGCGATGAAACCACTGTTCAGACTCGGTCAAGTCTTAGATTTATCCCTGTTCTTGAATTTCATGTGAGGGAAATCAGGCAATATGTACTCGTGTGTCTAGTGGCTTTTGCTTAACATCTTGTCTCTGAGATTCTTATTGTTGCATGTAAAAATATATGCAAAAAGCTTATTTCTAAATGGCTTTCCATTATTAAAAATAAGTGTTTGGAAGAAATGTGAGGCTAGAAGGAGTCTTACACAATTTCACGTCCAGGCCCTATGATTAAGAAATGAAGCATCTGACATTAAATGACATTAAGGGGACTTCCCTGGTGGCACAGTGGTTAAGATTCCACGCTCCCAAATGCAGAAGGCCCGAGTTTGATCCCTGGTCAGGGAACTAGATCCCACATGCATGCCACAACTAAGAGTTCGCATGCCACAACTAAGGAGCAGGCGAGCCGCAACTAAGACCCAGTGCAACCAAATAAATAAATAAATAAATAAAATATTAAAGAATATATAAATGACATTAAGTAACTTGCATAGTTAACTCATGACCAAGTGATGTGGTATGCTGTATCTTCACATATATAAATCTTTTGCAAACTTTATTCTCAGTGAGAATCATGTACCTAGTGTCTGAGTTATATAGAAAATTTGAATTATTTAAAATTGCAAATTACTTTGATACAAATTAATCCTCTTTAGCGTTGGAGCGTCTTCTTAGGTTGTGCGCACATTTCGACAATGACGTTTTTGAGCGCCGTATTCTGATTGTCCAATGGGCGCATTGTCATTATGCCCATCCACCAAGTCGTAAAGCTCCAGGTACAACAACATGAGATTGATTTCGCCAGACTAAGTCTTCACCTGCACATCCTCTCTCTCTCCTGTTCTCACTTTCTCTTGTGTGTACTCACGTAAACACACACAAACACACATACTCACAAGCACACGTACCAATTTCAGCAGACCCTGTGAAAACCACACATTTCCTGGGATGTAACCATTCATCTCCATGTCATCAAGTGCGTAATTGTCTCTCCCCAATAGTATTGTTTCAAAATGTTATACTTGGAATTGACTGAATATAGCAAAACCTTGTAGTAAGGGGATGGGAGGAGATGGAAGGGTGGTTGAGAATGGGAGGACAGGGTGTATGGCTCGGAGCGCCTGTGGATTGGTTGGTAGTGAGGACGCCAGATACAAGGTAAAACGCGTTAAGTGACAGGAGTACAAAGAAATGCCATTTCGTCTCCTGGAATATGGCATTCTGGCTCTTCAGCCTAACCCTCTGGCTAAAAACAAATTAAAATACTGGATAAAAAGGATGTTGTCCTAAGAGCATCAGATTGCTATAAGAAAATAAGGAATCAGGGGGCTGAAATCCAAGAGAGAGGAAAGCATTGGGAGCTCCTTTTACCCAGTGGTATTTGCTGATCTAGGAAATGGAGCTGCAGTTTTGATGGCCTGGCAGGAGAGGGCACAAAACAAAGCTTGGAACTCAGCTCAAGTGGGGTCCCTGGGGAAACCCTCCCATATTAAGCTGGAGTCTCTGAACCAGAAATACCTGCATCACATCCCCAGGCAAGTCTATGGAGAGCTGCCTTGAGACTGAGCCCAAGGAGCTTGGGGGTGGGCAAGTGAAAGAAACCTGTGGCTGAGAAGTTGTAACCACATCGGGCTCTCAGCCCAGCAGCATTCTTGCAACCATATTTGCATAAATGGATGGTCAAGAACCCTCCAGCAGGGAATTCAGTTAGAGGTGGTTCCGGGTTCCCAATACTCTTATGCATCCGGCAGAAGCAAATGCAAAATCTCGGGGGAACACACCTTCATCCTAAGATTACTGGGAATGCCTCCTCCCCTACACTTTCAATGAAAACGAGCATGCCGCAAAACCACCATGAACCAGAAGAAACTAATAGCGCAGAGACAGACCAGAAACATCTCCAGACTCTGACATCGTCAGACGCACTTGGTGAGACGGTAGTTACTGTGTTTAAAGAAGTAAAAGGCAAGCTTAAAAGTATCTCCAGGAACCAATGAAGTATCAAACGTGTTCCAGAAGATTTGTAAAAGAACCATTTAGGGATTTGGGAATTACTGCCGTTGAGCAGGCGGGCATCCACAGCTGTGCAGGGCCTTGACCCCAGCCAGCTGCTGGCGTGCGGGGGACATCGGAGCCTGGAGCCTTCTGTTGGCTGCATCACGGAGCACAGGCTCTGCCCTCTTCCCGCAAGAACAAAGGGAGCCGGGATCCTCTGATCCTATGCCTACCCAAGATGCAGCCCGCCGGCTCCCCGAGAGCCCCGCCCCCTCCACGGTTCCCAGGCTGGCTTTGCAGTGAGAGCCGAGGGCATCACTGCCCCACGTGTAGTTTTACGTGCATCTCCTTCTCTTCCGCTCTCTCTGCTTCCTCCGGGTCTCAGTCAGGTGGATCCCCTCTACTCGCGGTGAAGTTCCTGCGACCTGCAAATTAAACTGATAAAAGACAGATTAACAGGAGAAAAGGAAGGACAACTGAAATATAACTTGCTGCCTTGTCTGGACTCACATGTACTTGGTAGCAATTTGCTGCAAGTCAGCTCTGCCACTTGATGGATGACACCGCTTTTCACCAAAAAATCATTCAAAAATGGCAGAACTCTTTATGGCATGCGAAGAAGAGCTGGAATGGCGGCAGAAGAAAGTATGCAAAAGAGTGTGAGGATGGGGATGAGCCAGTCTTGGTCGGAGAGGTATCAGGTTCAAAGCTAGCAGTTTCAAATATTTTGAACACAGCTCCTATTCAGAGGAATAAAGAATGGTGCACTCAGTCGATGTATTACTGCTGCTCTCAAGACTACAAGTCAACACTGTGTGAACCCAACGTCAAATCCAGTGGCTGCCTGTAAGTTTTCATCCTGAATCTAGATCTTCAGGTAGTTCTGTTATCGTTCAGCCTTTGTCTAAACCTGGAACTATGCAGTCAGCTTCGGCATACAGTGGAAACTATTTATCAATACCAGCAATACGCAGTTAAAATTCTGGACTGTTATGGGTAGTCATCCAGTAGAAACATAATTGGCCTCAGAACATGTCACCGTCTTTATGATAGCTCAAGCAGGAACTAACTACCCATCCTGTTTGCGAATCAGGTAATATGCTTAAATTAAATAGATACAGAACTGAAAACCGTGCCATCAGAACATGAATCAAAGTATAACCAGTAACGAATATTGTATAACGGTAAACTGTTTCAGATTATAAACTAGGCCAAGTGTTCTTTTTTTTTTCAAGTGTTCTTAATTGGGAAGATTGTTGAGATGCTATTGTAACTTTTAATTCTGAAAATATACCTTCATGGTTTAGTTCGTTTAAAAAAAACTCTTAAAAAGTAATAGTTAATATTTATTGATCTGATAATATTTATAAGGCTTTGTGTTAATTGCTATGCATAAATTAATCTCATTTAATTCTTAAACGTCCCTACGAAGTAAGCACTATTATTACTCTTGCTTTACAGTTGAGGAAACTGAGGCTCACAGAGGTTAAATAATTCACTCAAGGTCACATAGCTGGCAAATGATAGACCTGGGATTTCAATACAGACTAACACATAGTTTATATGTATCTGCCTACATGCATACGCATATGTTGTGTATAAATGTATACTCTTAAAAAAAATGGAAACGTTGCCGTAGTGCAACAACTTTCAAAGCGTAGTCTTTAGTCCCCTGGAGTTCATGGGTTTGGGAGTCAGCACTATTGTAATAATAATATATAGATGCTACTTGCTTCTTTCACTCTGTTGACATCTGCACTGATGATGCAAAGCCAGTGATGGGTGAACTGCTGGTGCCTTTGTATAAACCAAGACAGTGGTACCAAGCTGTACCTAGTAGTTTTTGTATTAGTCACCACCATGCATTCACAATAAAAAATATTAGTCATATTCAATTTCTGTGATGAAATATTAAAATGTTATTAATTTTGTTAACTCTCTGCCTTTGACTATGTGTTTTTAAAAAACCAGTTTGTGTGATGAAATGGGTAGTATGCATAAAGCACTTCTGTGTCTGCTTTAGATGCAGGATAGCATGGTATCTTGAAGAAAAGCACTTGGTGATCGAATTGTGAGCTAAGCCACCCGCTTTTTAACAATAGAAGACTACTTTTAGCTGAAAAAAGAGAGAACCAACCAGAAGTTTTAGAAGAAAAACAAAAACAAAAAAACCTGAAAGTGAAAATTCATATGATTGATTTAGCAGGTTTACATACAGCTGAAGAGAGAATTAGTGGACTGGAAGAGTAATCAGAAGAATTATCCAGAGGCAGCAGGGAGAAACTCTCCCCACTGTCCCCCTTGAAAAAAAGAAAATGTAGAAGAGCAGTTAAAATACATGAGAAACTCTCCCCACTGTCCCCCTTGAAAAAAAGAAAATGTAGAAGAGAGGTTAAAATACGTGGAGGATAGAATGAGAAAGCAATATATTTGAAGAAATAATTCCATATGTCACATACATAGATCTCATGATTGCATCATAATGATAAAAAGTTTAGTTTACCAGAAATATGTAACAATTTAAAACTTGTATATACTTAAAACCATGACCTTAAAATAGCCATAACTATTTATCTTGATCTGTCTATGTTTATAAATTAATAGATTTATAAAAATAAAATGTACAGATTCAAGAGGTGTAATGAATACTAAGAAACACAAATACAGGTAAGTGTATCTTTAATTTATATTTCAAAATGGTTTGTGCAGTAAACTTAATCATAGTATTACAGCAGAAAATCAACTACATAAAGAATATTTTAAAACAAGTCATAGAAAAGTGGTAGATTACTATAAAGAAATGACCAACAGACTAACTCCTGATTTCTCAACAGCAACAACAGAAGCCAGAAGATAGTAGAAACTTTATGTGCTGAAAGAAAGTAACTGGTGCCTTAGAATTTTGTGCCAGTGAAAATATCTTTTAAGAATTAGAAAGTTGAAAAAAGTTGGGGACCTCCCTGGCGGTCCAGTGGTTAAGACTCTGCGTTCCCAGTGCAGGGGGCACGGGTTCGATCCCGGTCAGGGAAGTAAGATCTTGCATGCTTACTTTCTCATTAAGTAAAGAATGAAAGAGCTTCCCTGGTGGTGCAGTGGTTAAGAGTCCACCTGCCAGTGCAGGGGACACGGGTTCGAGCCCTGGGCCGGGAAGATCCCACATGCCGCGGAGCACCTGGGCCCGTGCGCCACAACTACTGAGCCTGCGCTCTAGAGCCCGTGAGCCACAACTACTGAAGCCCACGCGCCTAGAGCCCATGCTCCACAACGGGAGAAGCCACCGCAATGAGAGGCCTGCACACTGCAACGAAAAGTAGCCTCCGCTCGCTGCAACTAGAGAAAGCCCGCGCGCAGCAACGGAGACCCAACGCAGCCAAAATTAAATAAATAAATAAATTTATTTAAAAAAAAAAGAATGAAAAAAGTTGTAAGAAGTAAGCAAAATAAAAACTAGAATTTTAGTCACTAGAGAACATTCTGAAGTTTTACTTTAAGCAGAAGGAACATGAGCCCAAGAGGAAAGGTCTGAAATGCAAGATGGAGTGAAGAACAAGTAATGAATATGTGAATCTAAAGGAATATTAGCCATATACAGTAATAATAAAATTGACCCAAAGTGATAAAATTAAAAATGGGAAAAGGGAATGATAACGACAATGTATAAATGAAGTAGGGAGGTCAATGGGGTTAAAGTGTCTTAAGATTCTTATATTTTCTGGGAGAGGGGTAAAGTTATGAACTTTACACCAGTAAGCTAAATAGACATGTTTTAATTTCTAGGATAATCACTAAAACAGTAAAACTGTGTATAACTTCAAGTAGCAGATGGGAAATAAAATGATAAAAATATTCAGTCAGCCAAAGGAAGGCAAAGAAAGAGGAAATACGAAAAAGAAACACAGGTGAGGTGGAACAAATAGAACAAGAAAAATAAAGCGATAAATTTAAGCCCATTAATTACAGAAACTAAAAATGATCTAATTAAAAAATAATTATCAGATTAAAAAATCTAATTATATGCTCTTTATAAGTGACTTATCTAAAACATAAGGATACTGAAAGAGTGAATATAAAAAGTTAGAAAAATATATACTTTGTAATATTAACCAAAAGAAAGCTGATATTGCTATGTTAATATCATACCAAATATGATATTATGCAGATGGGTCACTTCAATGATTAAAATTTTGGTTTACTAGGAAGATATAAAACTTTTAGATTATAGGAACCTAGTAACACAACCTCAAAATATATGTTATAAAGATTAACAGTTGCAGAAGGAGAAACAAAAACATTCAGAATTATGATAGGAGATTAAAACATATTTCTCTCAGTTGCTGATAGAAAAAGCCAACAAAATATCAATATGGATATAGAAGATTTGACCAATATGATTAGCAAACATGACATAACAGATATATGCAAAACACTGCAGCATACAATGTTTTTCAAGCACAAACAAAACATTTAAGAGATTGATCGTTTACCAGAACTTACATCTCAATAAATTTCAAAGAACTGAAATCAAGGTAAAAAAGACCTTATTCTTTCTGACCACAGTGCAGTTAAACTAGAAATCAAGAACAAAAGGATAAGTAGAAAATCTCATACATTTTGGGATAAATAACTCATGTGTTAAAGGAGAAATCGTGATAGAAGTTTAGAAAGTATTTTGAGTCAAACAGTAACAAAAATGCTACATATCAATACCTGTGGGATGCAGGTAAAACAGTCCTTAGAAGGAAATTTATGGTCTCTACAGCTTGTGTTTAAAAAGAAAAAGACTGCAAATTAATAAGCTAGACATTTGTCTTGTGAAGTTAGATAAAGGGAAATAAAATAACCTAGAAGAGTGTAGTGGGAAGAGTATAAATGAAAGAAATTGATAATAAACATATAAAGTATTCACAAAGTCTAAAGATTTTTTTTGAAAAAGAGCTTACACAGTTACAAATGTCTGGTAAGACTGGTCTTGAAAAAATGATAAAGGGAACATGTAATCAATCTAAGGAATAAAAAAGGATAAACTATAAATGCTACATAAAATAAAAAGATAAGTTATAAAAACTATGTGCTAATAAATAAGAAAATTTAGTTAAAATAGAAAAACTATTGGAAGATACAACTCACCAATACTGATTCACAAATAAGTAGAAAACCCAAGATTATGATAATCTTTGAAATGTTTAATTGGTAGTTAAAGAAATCCTCCAGAAAAGAAAATGCCAGGATTAGATGGCTTCACTGGCAAGTTTTGTCAACTATTAAAGGAGGAAAACTTTCACTCTTATGTAAATGCTTTCAGAGAATTTTAATAAATGACAGTCCCTAGTTGTGTGTGTGTGTGTGTGTGTGTGTGTGTGTGTGTGTGTGTGTGTCTTTTAAATGTGGCTTAACATAGTCTCAATACCAAAATTCAGCAAGGGCTCTCTGAGAAAGACAAATTACAGCCCTGTTGCACTCAACATAGATGAAATTTTTAAAAAATAGAGCAAATCAAATCCAGCAGTCTTTGAAATCACTTTGATGTCATGACCAAGCATTTTCCCAGGAAAACAAGGTTGGTTTAATATTATAATAACAATTAGCTTAATTCATCATATTAACAGATTAAAGGAGAAAGTCATATTATCATTTCAATAAACATTTGAAAATATTCAGCATTTATTAATGATAATGATAAACTCTTAGTAAACCAGATATAGAAGAGATTGTCCTCACTCTGATAAATAGTATCTAAAAAAACCTATAACACACACGATAATTAATTGTGAAATATGGAAAGCATTACCTTTAAGATCAAGAACAAGACAAGGATGCACCATATTGTCACTTTTACTCAGCACTGTTTTGGTGGTCTTAGCCTGTGAGGTAAGGAAAGAATAAAAGAATTTAAAAAATTAGAAAGGAGGAAAAAACCCCTATCTTTATTTTCAGATGATATGATTGTATATGCAAAAATAAAAAATAATCCAAATATATTTGTTGAAACTGATGAGAGTTTAACTTTGTTGTATGATAACATATATGAAATCAATTATATTGTTAAGCCAGCAATAATTACAAATGAAAATTTAAAATATATCATTTATAATGCCATAAAAAATATGACCTAGGAATACATCTAACAAAAAAAAATGTATCTGCAAAGACCACACAGAATACTATAAAACATTATAGACTTAAATTGAGGTAGAGATAGACTATATTCACATATGGGAAGACTCTGCATTTAAAAGATATTAACTCACCTTAAAGTGATTTGAGATTCAATTTACTCCCAATCAAAATATAGCAGATTTTATTTTGGAGAAATTGAACAGATGGATTCAAAAATTCACTGTAAAATGCATTCAGAAATTCACTGTAAAATTTTACACTGTAAAATTCACTGTCTTGCATACAGCTAAGCATACAGTCAAGACACTCTTGAAGAGGATGATCGGAATGGGAGAACCTGCCCTACCAGATAGCAAGACCTATTTTAAAGCTTAATGGTGTAATATTTTTACAAGGATATACAGACATATCAGTGGAATGGACTAAAAAGTTTCTGAAACAGAGCCCCACTGGTAGAGATACTTGATAAATGATAGAAGCACATGGCAGATTGGTGGGGGGGAAAAGCTAGACTTTTTAATAATTAGGGCTGGGGAAATTGGGCACTATATTAAAAAAATTAAATACATTCCTCACTTCGCAGTATATACAAAAATCAATTCCAGGTGGATTTGAGATGTAATTGTAAAAAGTAAAGCCATAAACCTCATAGGAGCTAGAAGAATATTTCATCAACTTGGAGTAGGCAAATATTTTTTATTTAAAGCAAAATATATCTAATAATAAAGGGCCAGTTTGATATGTTCAACTACAATACATTGAATTTACAATTTTTTATCAAGTTACACCCTAAAGATAATGAAAAGACAGGTTGCAGAGTGGGAAAACATATTTAAAGATACATAGCTGACAAAAGACTCCTCTGACTTTGATTGGTTGTACTGTTCAGTATGGTAGCCAGTAGCCACATCTGGCTATTTAAATTAAATTAATTTTAACAAGCAGTTCTTTACTTTCACTAGCCACATTTCAAATGCTCAATCGCCATGTGACTACTGGTTACCATACTGGATAGCACTGATTTAGATTTTATAAGGAAATCTATATCCAGATTATATAAAGGATAGTTCCCTATGTAATTCATAAAGAAATGAATATTCTTGTATAAATTAATAAAGAAGACAACTCAGTAGTAAAATGTGTAGTAAAAAGGCTTTAATAGACCCTTCCTAGAAAAGGATACCTAAATGGCCAATAAACATGTGAAAAGATGTCAACCTCATAAAGAAGCAAAGGAATACAAATTAAAAACATTATAAGTTGCCCCTCTGTACTCTGTGGATTGACTGAAATATTTTAAATAACACCAAGTGTTGGTGAGAATGTAGATTAAGAGGAAAACATCTACACTGCCTGTGGAAGTGTAATTGCCCAATTTTGAAAAATAATTTGGTGTTACCTATTAAATCTAAAATATATAGAGAATAAGTTTGAAATTCACAGGGACAATATATGTGTGTATACATATATACCCATGTATATCCCTGCTCTGAATCCCACATGTAGGTAAAAACCTTAAGAGAACTTCCTACACCGTCATACCAGGGTTCCTGAATAAGAGTTGACATGGCAGAAGAGCTCCAAGCTGCAGTCGACCCAGAGGTCTTATCTGTATTCTAACGTACATAAGTATTTTGAGTGGAGCAGTGTATAGCAATTAAGGTAAGCGAATTACAGCTGCACGCAACACCGTGGCTAAATCTCACAGGTGTGATACAGAGTAAAAGAAGCAAAATGGGAAATAATACGCACGGTATGATTCTATTTACATAATTTTATAAAACAAACAACTAAATCATACTACTTAAGAATTTGTCATTAAGTGAAAATTTGAAGAGGAGGAAGAAAATGATTAGTATAGTACTCAGTAGGCTGGTGGCTTCCTCCACTGGTGAGAGAGAAGGTCATAACAAGGAAAGGGCCCAGAGGGGCCTTTTGGGGTAGCTATAATATGCTGTTCTTTGATCTGGGTGGGAGTTATGGGAGTGTTTGCTCTAGAATTATTTGGAAGAGTGTACATAAATATTTTTTGAACTTTTGTTATATATATTTCTTAATAACAAAGGAAGCCCTAAGCTGCTTGTGTTTTCTTGAGTATATTTGAAGGTATACAGGAAGGATATTTAAGAGTGGTATGACTAGATTAAACAGTAGATACAGAGAAAGATCATTCTAGGACTGGAACATCACGAAAACAGCATGGAGGTGGGAAGCCATGCCTGTTTGAGTCCTGTCAATAGTGCCAGCTTCCTTTAGGGGAAGGTGAAAATGGTTGGGAAATAAATCTGTTACATAGGTTAGTAATGTATAATGGGAGATCCTCCTAGACTTGAAACTGTTCTGAAATTATTCTTGAATTTAAAAAAAAAAGCCCTTCATATGTAACATCATCTTCTACAAAACACAGCTGTGGATTTCTTGAAAGAAAACATGACCATAGTCATAACCCCATTGGCATGAGACAGAATAGGACAAGTATTCAACATCTTAATATGCTATTCTTTGTTTATACCACATAACAGGAACTGGACAGTTGGCAATTTCCCCATTTGATTTGTTTAATTACAGATGAGCCATTTGCTTTAATTTATTATTTTGATGTAGAAAGTAATCATGTCTAATATTAATAGATTTCCTAATGTGTGTTTGGCACTTTTAACCACCATGCTATGTTGCGTAGCAGAGCTGCTTGGGGCAAAAGTAGATGCCCCTCTGGACATTCCTGCCTATTTTCATCTTCATTTGGATTGAACATGGCTTACGTAAGGCACCTGCCCAATTGCTCTGCGACTAAACTCTCTTCAGCTTGGCACTGACCCATTTACTTTTGTCAGGTCATAGTGTCTTGTCTTATTTCTACTGAATGTTATCCAGTCTTTTTTTTTAAGGGCGGTTTTTCCATTTTAAGGATATATGTGTGTGTTTGTGTGTGTATATATATATATATATATATATATATCTTACATATAAAATATATATACGTATATAAATATATATCTTATATGTATATAATATACATATATTTTACTTTCAAAGAGTTAAGGGCCCTGCACAAGTTAGCGTCATATGTCAGTTTAATTAACGTGGCCCTCTTTTAAAAAATTAATTAATGTGGACTTGATTCCACATCCAAATTTTAATAATGTATTTTGAGGTGAGTCACACCATGTTGGGCTCTAATTTCATCTCCACTTTATAAGCTGTTTTGACCAGAGGCAAAATATGGGCTTTTCTGAATTTTAAGTTTTCTTATCTATAAAATGAGGAAAATAATTCTTATGCAAGCCTAGGACAGTATCTGACAAAATGTAATTCTCAGTAAGTGATGGTAGTAATACTAAGTAGTAGTAATAGTAGTAGTCGTTATTATTTGCACTAGAGAATATGCCAGGAAACGCAGTGAGCAGACAAGGAAGAACTACATTTGTGTTTTGCCTCTTGATTTCTCGTCACACCCAGCAAGCAGGATGATCTGGCTACACAGTGACCATACAGTGACAACAGGGTTCATATCTTTACACTGCCATTTATTAGCCGTGTGAATTTTGGCTAATAACATAACCTGTCTCTAAGAAGCTTTAAATATTAAATGCAATTCTGTGTATAAATGGTACAGCATAGTGGCTAACACATAGTTATTCAATAAATGTTTATTATTATTATCTCTAAGAATAGTTCTATTAATCGAGAACACAAGGAGCTAGAAATAATGACTGGGAAAAAAATCCCTCCATCTCAGACTCTGACCCTGATGGGTCTCATTTGCAGCCTGTGGGCTTGGTTAGCTCAGAAAGGAGAGAAGGAGAGTAACATAAGCAGCTCCTGTGGGTATTTATTATCATTGTTCCTTCCCACCTCGCTTTGTCTCCTCATTAAAACCCTTGTTGGCAGAGCCAGTGCTGTTTTAAGGTAGCTCTTTCTATATTATGAAGAAGATGGCAGTGGGAGGAGGACGGAGGAGGATGGGCAATAAGGACCAAGTTATTTATTTATTTTCATTGCAGTGAAAAGCACATAGTGTAAAATGTATCATCGTAGTCTTTTTTAAGTGTGCAGTACAATAGTGTTAACTTCACGCACATAGTTGTGCAAATGATCTCCAGAATTTTTTCATCTTGTAAATGGAAACTCTGTACCCATTGAACAACAACTCTGCTTTCTTCACTCCCCACAGCCCCTGGCAACTACCATTCTATTTTCTGTTTCTAAGAGTTAGACTCCTTTAGATAACTCATATAAGTGTAATCATGCAACGTTTGTCTTTTTGCACCTGGCTTATTTCACTTCGCATAATATTCTCATAATTCATCCATATGATAGGATTTCCTTAGTTTGGTGGTTCCATTTTTAATTTTTTGAGGAACTTCTATTCTGTTTTCCATACGGGCTGCACCATTTTACATTCTTACTAACAGTGCACAGCAGTGCACAAGAGCTCCACTTTCGCAACATCCTTGTCAACACTAGTTATTATTTTTGTATAATGGCCATCCTGTTGGGTGTGAGGTGATACCTCATTTTGCTTTTGATTTGTATTTCCCTGATGATTAGTGATGTTGAGCATCTTTTCATATGCTCGTTGTCGGTATATCTTCTTTGGAGAAATGTCTATTCAAGTCCTTTGTCCATTTTTATTTGGACTATTTATTTTTGTTGTTGTGGTCTATATTCTTTATATATTCTGGATATTACCTCTCATCAGATATGCAAATATTTTCTCCCATTCCGTAGGTTGCTTTCACTTTGTTGATTGTTTCCTTTGCTGCACAGAAGTTTTATGTTTGATGTAGTCCCATTTGTCTATTTTTGCTTTTGGTGTCATATCCAAGAAATTATTACCAAATCTAATGCGATGGAACTTCCCCCTATCTTTTCTTCTAAGACTTTTATGGTTTCAGGTCTTACATTTAGGTCTTTAATCTATTTTGAGTTAATTTTTGTATGTGGTGTAAGTTAAGGGTCCAGCTTCCTTCTTTGTATGTGGATATCCAGTTTTTCCAGCACCGTTTGTCAAAGAGACTATCCTTTCCTCATTGTGTAGCCTTGGCACTCTTGTCAAAGACCATATGGCCATATATATGAGGACTTACTTCTGGGCTCTCTGTTATGTTCCATTGGTCTATATGTCTGTCTTTATGCCAGTATCATACTGTTTTGGTTACTGTAGCTTTGTAATATGTTTCAAAATCAGGAAATGTGAGGCCTCCAGCTTTGTTTTTCTGTCTCAAGATTTTTTTGGGTATTTGGAGTCCTTTGAGATTCCATATGAATTTTAGGATGGTTTTCTGTTTCTGCAAAAAAAAAAAAAAAATGCCATTGGGATTTTTTTTTTTTTTTTGCCATTGGGATTTTGATAGGGATTGCATTGAGTCTGTAGACTGCTTGGATAGTATAAATGTTTTAACAATATTAAGTCTTCCAATCCATGAACATGGGATGTGTTTTCATTTATTTGTGTTTTTCTTTAATTTCTTCAAGGACTATTTTGTAGCTTTCAGAGTATGAGTCATTTTCCTTTTTGGTTAAGTTTATTTCTAAGTATTTTATTATTTTTGATGATATTATAAATAGGATTGTTTTTTAAAATTTCCTTTTCAGATTATTCATTCTTAGTGTATAGAAACACAACTGAATTTTGTGTGTTGATTTTATACCCTGTAACTTTGCTGAATTCACTTATTAGTTATAACAGTTTTTCTGTGGAATCTTTAGGGTTTTCTATAAAGAGGAATATGTTATGTGTGAACACAGATATTTCATTTCTTCTTTTCCAATTTTCACACCTTTTCTTTATTTTTCTTGCCTAATTGCTCTGGCTAGAACTTCCAGTACTATATTGAATAGAAGTGGCAGGAGTAGGCATCCTTGCCTTGATCCTGATCTTAGAGGAAAAGCTTTCATTTTGAGCATGATGAGCATGCTGTTGAGCATGATGTTGGCTATGGGTTTTTCCTATATGGTCTTTATTATGTTCAAGTAGTCTTCTTCTATCTCTAGTTTGTTGAGTGTTTTTAATCAATGAAAGAGTGTTGAATTTTCTCAAATGCTTTTCTGCATCAATTGAGATGATCATGTAGTTTCTGTCCTTCATTCTGTTAATATGGTGTATTACACTGATTGATTTTCGTATGTTGAACCATCCTTGCATCACAGGAATAAATCTCACTTTGTAATGGTGTATAATTCTTTTTTTTTTTTTTTTTTTGTGGTACGCTGGCCTCTCACTGTTGTGGCCTCTCCCATTGCGGAGCACAGGCTCCGGACGCGCAGGCTCAGCAGCCATGGCTCACGGGCACAGCCGCTCCGCGGCATGTGGGATCTTCCTAGACCGGGGCATGAACCTGTGTCCCCTGCATCAGCAGGCAGACTCTCAACCACTGCGCCACCAGGGAAGCCCTATAATTCTTTTAATGTGTTAATTTGGTTTGCTAGTTTTTTTTTGTTTTTTTTGCGTTATGTGGGCCTCTCGCTGTTGTGGCCTCTCCCATTGCGGAGCACAGGCTCCGGATGCACAGGCTCCGGATGCTCAGGCTCCGGATGCACAGGCTCAGTGGCCCAGCCGCTCCGCGTGTGGGATCCTCCCGGACTGGGGCACAAACCCATGTACCCTGCATCGGCAGGCGGACTCTCAACCACTGCGCCACCAGGGAAGCCCCGGTTTGCTAGTATTTTGTTAAGGACTTTTGCGTTAATATTCATCAAGGGTATTGGCCTGTAGTTTTCTTGTGGTATCTTTATCTGGTTTTGGTATCAGGGTGATGCTGGCCTCATCAAATGAGTTTGGAAATGTTCCTTCTTCAATTTTTTAGAAGAGTTTGAGGATTGGTGTTAATTCTTCTTTAAATGTTTGGTAGAATTCTCCAGTGAAGCAATCTGGCTTTTTTATGTTCAGAAGTTTTTGTCTACTGATTCAGTCTCCTTACTAGTTATAGGTTTGTTCAGAGTTTTTTCTTTCGTCATGATTCAGTCTTGGTAAGTTGTAGGTTCTGAGGAATTTATCCATTTCTTATACATTATGTTATTTATTGGTGTGTAATTATTCATAGCAGTCTCTAATGATCAGTTTCATTTCTTTGACATCAGTTGTGTAATGTCTCCTCTTTCATTCCTAATTTTTGTTGAGTCCTCTCATTTTTCCTTTGTCTGGCTAAAGATTTGTCAGTTTCATTGGTCTTTTCAAAACACAAACTCTTAGCTTCATTGATTTTTTTTCCTGTTTTTCTATTCTCTATTTTGTTTATTTCTGCTCTACTCTCTATCTGCTAACTTTGGGTTTAGTTTGCTTTTTTTCTAGTTCCTTGAGGTGTGAAGTTAGGTTGCTGATCTGAGATTTTCCTTCTTTTTTAATGTAATAAACTTACCCCTTCGTACCGCTTTTATTGCAGCGCATAACTTTTGGTGTGTTGTGGTTTTGTTCTCAGTAAGGACCAAATTATTAAAATAGTCTGGGCCCAGGATGTACTTCTCCAGTAGAACTAAATAATTAAGCTATACTCAATTATTTTTATTTTCCTAGTAAAAATGTGCTCTCATTATATATCTATCATCTATTGATCGTCTGTCTAAATACAGCCAACCCTGGAATATAACGTGGATTTGAACTTTGCTGGATCCACTTGCATGCAGATTTTTTTCAATAAATATGTACTACAGTACCATACAGTCAACAGTTGGTTTAATTTGGGGGTGCAGAACCATGGATACTGAGGGACAATTGTAAAGTTACACAGGGATTTTCGACTCTGTAGGGGTCAGTGCCCCTAACCTCCGTGTTGTTTGAGTTAACTGTATCTATCTGTCTGTCTTTCTACCTCTGAAATGGACTGCTACGATTACCTAATACAACATTCTTATTCTCTAGAGGGAGAATCCAGGCCCAGAGAGATAAGTGTCTTGCGTGAGATCCCCATAGCCAGTTACTTCTGAAGGTCTCATAGCTCCTGACTCACTGGGGGAGCTTATGCACCCTATAGACTGAAAACAGTGTTAGAATGCAGGCATTCAGGAAACCTTTCTTGAGAAATGATAGGTTAAGGAGGTTACTGTTTTAATTTGTATTCTTGTCCAATAGTAAAGATTTGGGGGTCTCTTACCGATCATCTGATGTACTCTTCATTACACAGTGGTGTTTCTCTCCTCTGTGCCTGCTCCTTTTGTAACTTCTGGCTTTAGCAAGCCAGTGGAGCTGGAGGTAGGGTGTCTTTTATTTAGAACATACTAACAGAGAAGGTGGTGGATTTGGACAGTTTCTGCAGCAAGGCTTTAGCTGGTCTGGGCCGTGATTTCCCTGCATGAGAGAGGCATGAGTTTGGCTGACTAACTTAAGAAGCTCTGAGGAAGTATACTCAGTCAGTGAGAAACTTTCCTAAGACATCAGCTTTTCCCTATTTCTTGTGCGTTTCTCAGAGAGTTGTAGGGAGGATGGGATGCAGTGGAACGATTCTTCTTTTTAGGGCAATCGAAAAGAGCAAGGGAAGGAGAAATTTAAATGTTTGTAATATTTTAAGTAAGTAACATTATTATTGTAACTCGTTGTCATAATTATTGTCATGAGTGGTACCTGTTATGGGGGGGCAGATGTGCCACACTTCTTCTCGGTACTTTACATACATGATCTCATTTATTTATCACAAGAGTTCTTCAAGGTAGGTATTATTATCTTAATTATTGTTATCTTTACAGATGAGAAAACTTGGCTCAGATAGTTTAAACAGTTTACTCAAGGTCACTCAGCTAGTGTATGTCAAAGCTAGGTCAACTCTGTTTATAGTCCTTGCTAGAGAGTAAAATACGTAGATAAACCTTAACTTGCCCATAAAGTGATAATAGTCTTTATATATATGGACTTCTAAAGGCCTCCCCCAAAGACATTTTGTATTCTGGACTTTTCTTTTTCAAGGACGTCACTTGTCCACAGAGCCATGAGATCACCGTGTGAGTGTGGTAAAATACTGAAATGGATTTTCTGGTATGACTTATGGAAGTCATTGCCCTGTAGTTGTGCATTGCACTCATTCTGGAGATGCATTTTAAAATTTACAAGCACCACGATGGCCTTAATGATGACTTTCTTAAATTGTCTGTATTTTCTTGTATCTTCTTTGTGTGCCCTCCCTGGCCAGTGGTGATGCTGTAGACCTTTCGAGGGACCTACCCCATCGCTTTGCTCTTTTCATTGGACACCCTCTCCCCTTCTGGATTCCATTCCAAGTATCTGCCTTGATCTTTAATTACAAGGCTCTATGGATTGTCATAGCCAAGCTCGTCCTGCACCTTAGCTTCATCAGCTGTGCACTGCTGTCCCAATCTTCCCATTGTTACTCATTTGCCTTGGCACCATACTGCTGTTCGCAGCTCTGAGTTTAGTGGCAGTTAAAGGAGACTCCACATTGGTAGAGCCCTCTGTTACACTTCACCTCTCCTCTGAAATCGCACTATGATCCTCTGTTTGCGTTCATTATTTTCCTATTATCAATATTGGGTTTCTAAATGTAGAAAATATTTGCAAATGGAATTTATCTAAATAGTATAGATGAAATATAAGGCATATACACCAACTATAATATGCACACAGACATTTGGTAAAAGCCCACTGGATATAAAGGGAGTTGATGTGTTCTCCCAAAGTGGTTTAAGTCCTGATTTAGTCAACCTCTGCTACATATAAGGATACCCTGATTAATATGCACAAGGACTCTTAAGCCAAAAGACACTTACTTAGACCCCAAAGTTGGAGGAACTGACTTAGTATGGAAAGATCTAAAGATCCATGTTCAAAAACTTTTTCTGAAAACCTCAGATAATGAGCTTAATAAGTCACCTTGAAATACTTTACATATGCTAGTCACAGCCACCAGGAATCACAAGGCAGGGATAGCTAGCCTAACGTTGTACAGGAGCAGTGAAATATTTATTATCTGCAGAGTTCGGTTTATATTATTAACCCACTTTTCTGTCATTCCTCAAGAACTTCTCAAATTCTTGGCCTTTCAGATTTTGGAAAGAGCTGTTTTGATCTTACACTACCCATAAAACAAATACTGCTTTAGCCTCCACTTTCAGTTTATTCTGCTAATTGAACAATTAGTGACCACCTAGGACCGATATATACAGATCAAAGTGCCCAGCCACACACTCCCGAGAGCATTTGAAGTCCCTTCAGTATACAAAATGGTTAAAGTGAAAGTACTCATTTTCTGGGCAGGGTAAGAGTGGGTGTTACTGTAACTTCATTTCAACTTTCCAGTTTCTTGCAGTCACAGCCCTGGGGTATAAACTTGGCATTGCAGTTTCTTGGAAAACCTCCACACTGGTTGTTCAGCCACACTGGCTTTGTCACTGGCTGGCCAAGTGGCCCTGAGCAAATTTTTTAGCCTCATGATTTCTTTGGGTCTCAGTTTCTTCATCTGGCAAGAGAGAGGGTTGAAATAAATCAACCGATACAACTCTTAGTTGCTCTTACATTCTTTAGTATGTGTCCACATGTTGCAGGCACATTTACGATATTTACACAATGTACACAACATGCCTTTATAGGCAAGCAAAAGAGGACGCAGCCCTTTAAATAAACTTGAATACTAAGAATTAGATCATGACTCTCATTTAACTTAACAGAAGTGATTGATGCCTTCCAAAATGACTCATTATTTGATTCCTTTAGGTCAGAAGTAGTAAATATGTGACCCAAGACATTTATGTACTCAATTTTATTTGGCTAATGGGGTAAATATTTCATATGCTTGCAGTTGCTAACACAACATGGCCTTAAAAAATTTAGTGGCAGTACCTAAAAGGAGATAGGAAGAGGCTCCATTAATCTGTTTCTCTGCCTTATTTCAGTTTTATCCTTCTCCCTGCCTTTATCTTCTTTTTTTTAAAAATTAAATGGCTGGTGTACATACTTGAAATACATGTAATGTATAATTTTAATAAATTTTTTTTCTGATTATGAGATTAATGTATACTCACTGTATAATATTTGGGAAAAATGGAAAAGTTGGCAGAAAGAAGAAAAAAAATCACTTAAATTCCAACAAAGTAATTGCTATTAACGTTTTGGTATATTTCCTTCCAGTATTTTCTATGTATTTTTCTATAGATGGAATCATACTACTTTTTTGTGTGCTGGTTCTTTATTTAACATTACAGCCATAAGGGATTTTCTATGTTATTAAAAATTCTTGGTAAACATAATTTTTTAGGATATTTAGCATTCTGTCATATAGCTATGGCATAATTTACTTAACCACATTCTTACTGCCACCCATTTAATTAATTTGAATTTTTCACTATTATAAATGATGTTACAGTGAACATTTTGGTGTATGAAGCTTTTCTGTCCCTACTTTACATTATTTCTTCAGGATAGATTCCCAGAAATTGAATTACAGGGTCAAAGGTATGAACATTTTTAAGGCTCTTGATCCATAATGCAAAATGGCTTTTCCAAAATGGTTTTATCAGTTTATACTCCCTATAGCCATATGTGAGAGGGCTGTTTTACCATATCCTTGGCTACTCCCCTCTAAAAACTAAATAAAAAAACCTTTATGATTTGGTGGGTAAAAGTTATACTCCACTGCTAGGTTAATTTTTATTTCTTTAATTACCAGTGATATTGAACAATTTTGCATGTTGGTTAATCATCTGTAGTTTCTCTCTTGTGAAATTTCTGCTCATATCTGCAGTATTTAAAAAATTCTTTATTGTGGGCTTCCCCGGTGGCGCAGTGGTTGAGAGTCCGCCTGCCGATGCAGGGGACACAGGTTCGTGCCCCGGTCCGGGAAGATCCCACATGCCGTGGAGCGGCTGGGCCCGTGAGCCATGGCCGCTGAGCCTGCGCGTCTGGAGCCTGTGCTCCGCAACAGGAGAGGCCACGACAGTGAGAGGCCCGCGTGCCGCAAAAAAAAAAATGTCATATTAAGTTGCTTTTTTTGTTGTTGTTCATGATTTTTTTTTCCTTTGCGTCATTAGTTTTCTCAAAATCATAGTTTTAAACAGCAAGCTGTGATGTGCTTCTGAGTACATGGCTTTCAGATATCTGTGGAATAAACTTATAGAATTGAGTTTTATGTGTATCTTTTCAGACACACGTCTGTTAAATAAAGTGAGATGTGCTCATGTATATCTTTTCACAGATTTCCAGGTAGCTCATGTGTGGGGTCTGAAACCTTCTTAAGTTTTTGAGGTTTGGTATTAGTTAATCATGATTAAACAAAGAATTTAATGAATGTTTTTCATCTAATATTTTGGTATATTTCTTCCTTTATTTCTGTGGATTATTCAGTTGATTTGGAATCACACATTTTTCATGTTGCACTTTTCATTTGACATCACAATTTTAGGATTTTTTTATGACTACCAAAAAACTCTTCGGGAAATATAATTTTCAAGGGGCTCTGTTACCTACCCCTGGCTCCCACCATCTGTCTTCCGCATCAGTCTTTACCAGCACAGGAAGAACCGGAAGGCACATTTCTTCGGTAGTTGGCTGTGTGATTAGAAATCAGTGTGTGTATGGGGCCCATGAATATTTTATTGATAGCAGTGGTGAAATAGAGTGTGTTCGCTGTTTTAAAATATGGCTGCTCAGATGTAATTCAAAAGCTGTTCAAAACAATTTAATCACCTTTATTTGTACACAAGCACTTAGATATGGGCAAGTGCTAGTCTTTGATCAATGTCGATCAAGTCATTTGCATGGTGAACAAAGCCCGGAACCAACCCGGATGGTTCTCAAGGGATGGGGACGTGTGTGGTCAGGTCACAGCTCGTCTCTGACTCTGGGTGCGCATCCCTGGTGACTGTTGCTCTGAGCTTGCAATCCACTAGTTCTCTTTCCTGAAAGAGAAAGTACTTTCAGGATGTCAGGTGAATTCTTTTGGAGCAAGCTTTAAGATTCATTCTCTAAAACCTCAGAAATAGGAAGTCTTCCTGGAGGGCTAACGGGATAACCTTCACTCCCTTAAAGTCCTCAAGAGAACTGTGTGGTTAATGTGGGCCATAGGCAACCCTTGGGGCTCTCATTGGATGCTCTGGTGCCCCACTGTATTCTCATGACCGCAAGGCTTTTGAGAGGCAGTTACGGGGAGAAGCTTCTTTATCCAAGGTGGCAGTTTTTGCCTTGCCTCTCTGACCTCTGCAGAACCAAGAGGAATAAACATGGTTGGAGAGTGGAGAGAGTGGGAGATACAGCTTCATTCTGGCCTGTGTGATGTTTCAGCTCATGGTGTCTGGGAATCGTGGACCTTCATCGCCCCCTGGATCACTTCGGGAATTTCATTTATTCTATTCCCAACATAGGAAGGATAAATCTAGCCTGCATGATATTTCATTATGAGAATTTGAAATAGCTTCTTAAAAATAATATTCTTTATAAGGGAACTAGGACTAGAGAACCATGAGGCTATTTTATTGAATTTGACATATAAGCATTAAATACAAATTAGAACTGGGCCATTGGGAGCTGGAACTTCTGATTCCTTTCTTCCCCTGTGTTACTATAGCCCTGAATGAAAACCTTTTCTGAGAGTTAATTTAAGGATCTCACCTTGGTTTTTTGGGACAGTTGTGTTTAGCCTATGAAATTTTAACTCAACTCATTTAACAGTTATTTATACATGAGTCACTACGATGGTTTCTTTGGGTTTGAATCTGGCCTCTACCATTTTTTAACTGTAAGATCTTGGGCAAGTATATTTGTCACGAGCAACCAATGATATGCCCATGTTGAGTGCTGAGCATGGTGCAAAGTAAGTGCTGAGTGAATATTGGTTCTTGTCATTATTTTTATTAGATTGTACACTTCTAAATGGCAAGACTGGTCTTACCTTTATACTTTTAACAACTTAGAAGAGTGCCTTGTACATAGTAGGCAAGTAATTGTTGGATGTGATTCGTTTCTTCAGTTGCTTCTCTTGGGTCCTAGCAAGTCTTTTTCTCCTTGTAGCTTTGATGGTAGGTTGTGGTGATGATGATGGTGGTGGTCCCGTAGCATGTGTAAGACACATGTAATCTACTATTCGGAGGCTAAATAGAGGGTTCAATTTTGCAGGTGCCAGTCTGACACCTTTTACCAGCCCCATTGTAAATATCACTTTAAAAAGCTTTGTAAACTGCATTTTTTCTTTAGAAAGCTTGAGTGGCTGCATCTGTACAGTAGGTGAGAACATTTAAATTTAGAATTACTAAGGAGACTGTCAGATTCCATGAGGTTGAGAATAAAATCCCAAATTGGCAGTGAAGGAGGGTGACCCTCATTGCATTTGTAGCACACCTAGAGAAAGGCACTAAATAATGTCTTGGAATGACCATTATAGGTTTAAATGTAATTCAGTGGAGCCTGTAATTTTCTCAGGGCTTTGAAGCTCAGTGAAGTTACAAGCTGGTCAGGACCTTGAAGGGAAGATGGGGAGAGCATTGATGCAGGGGAATGCAAGGAAGATGCTCTTCCTTCTTGAATAAGAATCACAGTCCCATTAAAATAAAAATGCCAGAGTCTTGGCAGAAAACACAGATTTGCATATTATTCACATGTATTTGCATATCTAGTTCAAGAGGCTCCATCTTCAAGTATGTAAAATAAATAGTGTAATCTGCTGCAATTGTGTTCCAATCCAGTTTCCAGGGCATTGCACAAATGAAATACATAACGCATTTAAAAAGCACATTCCAGAAGACGGAAGATGGCCATCAGCTAAAGGCGGCTGCGCATCAGTAATCCTGACAGGGAGCAGAGATTGTCTGGCTTGGCTAAAGTACAAGAGAGGGAAAGCCACTGCCCTCGAGTGTCCTCACCTGCAGAGGAAGCCGGCTCGGATGAGTCCTGGGCCCGCTGGAGTTTGCAGCTTCGGAGACCAGGCTGCCCAGGGTATTGCCTCTCTCCCGAAGTGGAAAGTCTGCATGGTGCCCAGATAGCACTGCTTTCCCTTAAATCCTACCTGAGCCGGGCAGGAGTCACACCATGTACAGGGTATGGGTGAGATGTGGACCAGACAGCCCCCATCCACTAGATTTCACGGGCTCTTTCAGTTTGGTCTTAGAGACCTAAATACTCAAAATGGTTCAAATGACAACAATGAGATAAGGAATGATGGGGAAACATCATCCCATAATAGCTATAAGCCTTCCTACAGCATCCCTTCTCCTCAATAAACATATACACCAAGGGCTTCCCTGGTGGCGCAGTGGTTGAGAGGCCTGCGTACCGCAAAAAAAAAAAAAAAAAAATAGAGGGGGAGGAGGATGGGTGGAGGATGTACCAAGTGATAGGGTCTGAAAAGGCATGAGGCAGTCAGGTCCTTACTGGGAATCTGGAGAACTTTGTGTTCCCCTAGAAGGAAGAAACTGTCAAGAGCCAGACAGAGGCTCAGGGCTCTCTTTGGTGGCTGGAGTTCAGGGCAAGCCTCCACCTGTAGTAGGGGTTTTTTTTTTTTTTTTTTTTTTTTTTTGTGGTACGCGGGCCTCTCACTGTTGTGGCCTCTCCCGTTGCGGAGCACAGGCTCCGGACGCGCAGGCTCAGCGGCCATGGCTCATGGGCCCAGCCACTCCGCGGCATGTGGGATCTTCCCAGACTGGGGCACGAACCCGCGTCCCCTTCATCGGCAGGCGGACTCTCAACCACTGCGCCACCAGGGAAGCCCAGTAGGGGGTTTTTGAGCCATCAGGGAGGCAAGGTGGGCCTGCCATATGGTCAGGACCGGCACCACAGGTGGGCAGCAGGGCCTCAGTTCCTCTTAGGCACAGGGAGGACAGAATTAGGATAGGAAGACCATTTCAGTCCTCACTCACTGGAGGGACCCAGACTGTTGCCTTGACCAGGCTTTGCTTAGAAGCCTAAAAAAGATGAAATTTGCTGACGAGCAAGGCTGAAGAATGGCAGCGACTGACGGTGAGCCTTGTGCCCCTGCTTGTGCTTCTCTGTACCTATTACCACTGGGTATTTTAGTTTTCTGGGCTCATATTTACTTGTGAGAAACGCACCTCTTTTTGTCATTTGAATGAAAACCAGGTGTATGCACCTTGTACTAGGGCAAAATTCCATCCTTGCTGCCATTCCACAGATGCTAGGAGGTTGAAAACACAAGCAGTTTGGAAAAATATGGGTTTGGCATGGTCCTGGGGAACAGAAATACTTTACTGCTGTTCACATTGTGATTTCACATGCCAGCCTGTCTTCAATTTTAGGTAAGTCATGTAACCCCTTCCTCTTGGTTTGTCCATTTACACTGGGTGCTTAATACATACAGACCTTGTGGAGGTTTGGTGAAAATTAATTAGGTAACAGTTATAAAGTAGTTGGAAGATAAAGCACTCAATAATATTAAGTTGGGTAATTGTGCTTACCTAAAACCCTCTCAGCAGACTCAGATAGTAAAGCTTTTTTATGTCCTATCCTGTGCTAATAGGCGATGACCATGTTGTTTTCCTTGCCTAGAGATGCTATATATATGAATTTCAGGGTTAAATACAACTGTCTCTCTGTCCCCTTTTATACTCATTCTCCTTATTCCCTCTTCCTCTCTCGTCTCCTTGCCTTCTCTTTCCAATGCCAATTCAGCTGTTTCGTTGTTTGCTCAACTGACTTGGAATTGGCCCAAAGTAGCAAACAGGCTTGTAAAAGTGGATGAAGGTGGACTGCGGACTGCATCGGTCCCAGGGCTCAGTCCACAGCCACTAAGACAGAGCTGTTGTCACAATACATTTGAGGACATGACATGGTTTCCTTCATATTTCGGAGTGAAGCTGCTATATAAATGTAGTACCTGTCCCCAAAGCAGGCTGCAGAAGTAAATACCTAAGAGCTATTAGCCTTCTCTGCTTCTCAAGATTGCTCCAAAGAAATAAAATCCATGAGATCCAGAAACCCCCAGTCTTCATTACTCACTTTCCATAATTATTACGTGTCCTGGATGAGTGGGTAAGTGTAAGTAAGTCTGAAATAAATCCCCAAAGTGTCTGAAAGCAGGTCACTTTGACTAAGAATTGAATTATTCTTTTAGGAGTTGTGATTTCCTTTTATTTTTTTCAGCTTCCATTCATGCCATCGTTTGCTCATCTTTTTGTAAGAGTTCTATTGAATCCTCTGCCTTATCCTCCTGCCCCTATATATTAGTTTTTTTCTTTTAAATTTAATTTCAGGGGTAGAGAGAGCAAGCACCCTTTTTTTTCCCCATGAAAATTTCTCTGTACTTAATTATGAAGGTATTTAAAATCTTCAGTGGTGGTTTATTTTATAAGAATTCATTGAGCTGTGTGCATACTTATAATGTATGTACTTGCCTGTGTAAATGTTACCAGTTAATAGAAAGTGTTTTAAAAGTCACTTAGGTTATTCAGATTTTTGTAAACTGTTTTCTTCTTTGTGTTTTCGTTTCTTCTGTCTCACTGAAGTTTTTTCAAAAGCATTTCAGCTTATTTTTGTAATTATTTGGCTTTTCCACACTCCTCCAATCGGGGCTCCTTTATCTATAAGTGCACAGTAGAATCACTTGGGGCACTTATGAAAAATGCAGATTACCAAATTTCATTCTCAGAGACTCTGCACCACCTTTTCTGGAGTCAGGCCTGGGTTTCTACAGATTTTGCCAAGTGCTCAAGTGGTTCTGAGGCAAGGTGCTTGCAAATCATCTTCGGAGAAACACTGCATTGGATGTGAGTTCTTTAATAAACTGTATACCTCGCCCTCCTTTTGTCCTTTCTGTGCACGAGTACTCTATCTTATGAACAAATTCTATTCTGAAAGTCAGTTTCTGAGACTCTCGTTTAAAACTGGTGGCACAGTGGTTAAGATTCCGCGCTCCCAATGCAGGGGGCCCGGGCTTGATCCCTGGTCAGGGAACTAGATCCCACATGCATGCCGCAACTGAGAGTTTGCGTGCCACAACTAAGGAGCCCGCATGTCACGACTAAGGAGCTGGCGAGCTGCAACTAAGGAGCCCACCTGCCACAACTAACACCCGGTACAACCAAATAAAATAAAAATAAATAAATATTTTAGAAAAGTAAAACTTAAGAATACACGTCTTTCGGGAAGGTTGGTAGATTCCTAAGCCAACATGTAAAAGCCTAGTTAAGCTTTCCAGAGTTTGTTACCAGCACTTCC
Source organism: Lagenorhynchus albirostris (assembly GCF_949774975.1). Taxonomy (NCBI): domain Eukaryota; kingdom Metazoa; phylum Chordata; class Mammalia; order Artiodactyla; family Delphinidae; genus Lagenorhynchus; species Lagenorhynchus albirostris. The sequence goes on from NC_083105.1 coordinate 93,587,732, forward strand.
CAAACCTTGTAGCTGGCAGTGCTGGCGTGAGGGAAGTGGGGATCCGGATACAGGTCATAGGCAAGGGCAGAGACGGGGGCCCCTACCATAGTAGGAAAGCATTTATATAAAGACTGAAGTAGACATGAAGGAAGAAAGAGTGAAAATTCTTACATTAATCGGAAGAAAAAAGTTCGTTTGGGGGAGTTTCTAACCATACCCAGGTAGAAAGGATGCTCTTCTCTTAAGGATGTATATCTGTGCTTTCAATTTAGAGAGAGATTTCATCTTCATTTAGTTGTCACTTAGGTCAGTGTTTTTGGCTCTGACTGCTCTTACTCTGTGGTTTAGTATTTATCTTTCATCATTGCAACGTTTTCTACAACTCTGTGTACCGCTGACACCTGGAAATTGATATAAAATACACAGAAGTTACTCCCTAAATTGTCTCCCATCCCTGGCTTCTCCTTCCCAAAACATTGGTGTAGAGAACAATTTTAATATAATTTTAGTCTCCCACCTTCTCCACATCTTACTGTGCTTTACTCCTCATCAATTTCAGATCTATTATCTCCTCTCCAGCAATTTTTTTTTATGGCCTGATTATCTTCTACATGACTACCTACAGCCTCCGTGGCGGGGCTTCTTTTTGTTATACTTCAGTCAATCTGATAAACTCTAATCAGAATAATGCACTACATGTGTAATTTAAATGCACCACTCATTGCTTTTCAAGTCCTTGTGAGCAGGCAAGCTCATAGAAAGAATCTTGAAGCAAAGGCAGAAAAAAAAAAAAATTCCAGTGAAGGAAACAAACTATTCATGACTAAAAAAAATTCATCAAACTAGAACTAGATGGGAACTTCCTCAACCTGACAAAGGGCATCTGTGCAAACCCTACAGGTAATATCCTGCTTAATGCCAAGAGACTGAATGCTCTACCCTTAAGATTAGGAACAAGGCAAGGATGCTTCCTGTACCACTCCTCTGAACCATTGTATTGAAGGAGGTCCTAGCCAGTGTAACAAAAAATAGAAAAAGAAGGGAAAGGGAAAAATAAAACTGAATTTATGATTGTCTATGTAGAAAGTAGCAAAGAATAGACCCAAAAAAGCTATGAAAATGAACCAGTAAGTTTGGTAAGGTCACAAGGGCAATATACAAAAATTGTGTTCATAAATGATATCAATGTACAATTAGAAATGGAAATTTAATAGTTTGCCTCTGCTAATCCCAAACTCCCATTACTTCCTCCCCTACCCAGCCCCCCCCAACCCCATCCTTGGCAACCACAATTCTGTTCCCTATATCCGTGAGTCTGTTTTTGTTTCGTAGATATGTTGATTCGTATCATATTTTAGATTCCACATATAAGTGATATCATATGGTATTTGTCTTTCACTTTCTGACTTATGTTGCTTAGTACGATAATCTCTAGGTCCATCCATGTTACTGCAAATGGGATTAGCAGATGCAAACTATTATATGTAGAATGGATGAGCAAGGTCCTACTGTATAGCACAGGGAACTATATTCAATATTGTGTGACAAGCCATAATGGAAAAAATATGAAAAAGAATGTGTGTGTGTATATATATATATATATATATATATATATATATGTTTGAGTCACTTTGCTGTACAGAAGAAGTTAATACAACATTGTAAATCAACTATGTTTCAATAAAATAAAAAAAAGAAATGGTAATTTAGAAACAAATTTACGATATCAAAAACATGATATTCATAGGGGTAAATTTTATAAAATTTCTGACTTAGTATTGTTCGGATGTCAGTTTTTCTCAAATTTTTGTGTAGATTCAACACAAGCGCCATAGAAATCCCAGCAGAATTTGTTTGGTAGAAATTGACAGATGATTCTAATATTTACATGGAAAAGCAAAAAAGCCAAGAGAACTTTGGAAGGAAAGGATAAAATTGGAGGACATACACTGATTATGAGACTTACTATAAAGAAACAGTAATCGCTAGTGTGGGAATGGCATAAGAATAGATGTAGAGGTCAGTCAGGCTGCGGAGATAGTTCAGAAGTAGACTCACACACGTGGGCAATTGATTTTTGACAAAAAAAGAACCTTGACCCATATCTTATGTCATGTAAAAAATTAAAAGGTATCATAGAACTAACTATGAAACTAAAACACTTTTGGAAGAAAACAGAAGAAAAATCTTTTTTGTTTAGGTAAAGATTTCCTAGATACACAAAGGGCATGAACCATAAAAGAAAAAGTGATAAACTGGACTTTATTAAAAATAAAAACTTTTGTTCTTTGAACATCATTGTTAAGGAAATGATAAGATAAGCCACAGAGTGGGAGAAAATACGAGCAAAATACATATCTTATATAAAGGACTTGTGTCTAGAATATATAAAGAACCTTTACCACTCAATAGTATGACAAACAACCCAATTAAAAAATGAGCAAAAGATACTTTACCAAAATAGAGATACAGATAGTAAATAAGCACTTGAAAAGATCCTCAACATCATTAGTTGGCAGGAAATTTAAATTAAAATCATAGTGAGATACCACTAAACATCCAATAGAAATGGATGGATTTTTCTTTTTTAATTAAAAAGGAAGGAAGGAAAGAAAAAAAAAGAAAACTCACAAGATCAAGTGTTGGTAAGAATGTGGAAGAACTGCTGGTGGGAATGCAAAATGGTATAGCCACTTTGGAAAAGTTCGGCAATTCCTTATAAAATTAAAATTACGCTTAGCATATAACCAAGCATCTTCATTCCCAGGTACTTAAGAAAAATGAGAGCATATGTCTAAGAACTTTATGTGAATGGTATAGCAGCTTTATTCATAATCACCAAAAGTGGAAACTCCCAAATGTCCATCAACAGTGGATGGATAAATACTTTGTGGTACATTCATACAGGGAGTATCACTTGTCAATAAACAGGACCGAGTACCAATACAAGTAACAATATTGGGAAATCTCAAAAGCCACGTGAAAAAAGTCAGACACAGAAGGTTGCATACAGTATGATTCCATTTATAAGATGTTCTGGAAAAGGCAAAATTATAGAGACCAAATCAGATCAGTGGTTGCTAGGGGTTGGAGTGGAATAAGGGATTGATTATAAAGGAGTTCATAGAGGGAACTTTTTGGGTGATAGAAATATTCCATATCTTGATTATGATGGTGGTTACTTATATACTGTATACGTTTGTAAAAACTTATAGAACTGTACACTTAACAGGGTGAATTTTAATGTATGCAAATTATACTCCAGTAAACTAGACCTAAAAAAAGAGAATTTTGTTATTAGCTAAAATTTACATACTGATGTATGCATGAATGAATAATTTGTCAGTTCCATTTAAGAATAACAGACTTCCTCATTCACATGGTACCTTTCAATTTATATGCTACCTTTATACATATTTTCTCATTTAAGTCTCATAACCCTGTGAAATAGGGTTATTTTCACATCATTGTTCACATTTAGAGAGGACCACGTCTCTGAGGTTCAGAGAGCCTAGGTGATGTGCTTAATGTCACATGGTAAAACTTTTTCAAATCCAAGCCTTTTCCCACAATTTCTCAGTGCCTCTTTAAAAATGAAAAAAGAAAAACAAAAGCTGTTTTTCATTACGGGTTCCTTGGGTGCTCTTTATTCCCTTTGACTAGCTGGGGATTCCTGCTTTGGTGCCTTGCACTGATTCTCCGGTCCAGACCAACTCCAGGGAGCTTCCTGGTGCTTCACTCAGTCCCTTCCCCCCCATCAGAGCTCTTCCATTTCCTCAGATTTTAGATCTCCTGGGAAAATGCTCTTGATGAGCCCAGAGTCACCCTGGGCACCCACTGTGCCCCCTTCCTTTGGCAAATGTGGCACATATGGTTTGTGTCGGATGTAACTAGTCGATCTCTACGGTATTTCTTCATCTGTCTTTTGGAGAGATTTGTGTAAGAAAGAGCCTGTTGACTCTGGACAAGGAGACAGATGGAAACTTGGAGAATTGGTATGGGAATGACCAAGCGCATGGCTGGGAGAAAAACCAGTGAATTTCAAGGCATGAATGATTATTTAGGTGCAGGGGTAAAGGCTTAGCCGCCTTTTCACTAAACTCTGTGGAGTTCAGACTGGATCAGTTATGTTTCTGTCAAGCGACATTGCTGAGTGTCTGTAGACTCTTAAGGCAAGAGGAGACTAGGAAACAAGATGTCAGAGTTTAAAGAAAGAAAAATGTAGTTTGGCAGCCAGGAGGAGATGATTCTGGTGGGGGTATTTTGATGTGAAGTGAAAGAAGAAAGATGGTTGAATGAAAACATCAGGACCTTGCATCAGGTGATGAGGAAAGAATTTGGTGGGAAAACAGAGAGAGTAGCAGGGTCTGACTTAGACCTGAATATAAATTAGACAAAGGAAAATGACAAGGGCATATGAAGAGCTGTGAAAGCATTTCAGACATGTCAACCTTGAAGTGAGGCCAGACAACTAAACAGATGGATAAAAGTGTAAAACAAGACCTTTCTTTACAGGTTAGGAATGAGTAAGATTTGAGCCACCAGCTCAGTTGAGGGGAGGGGAAAGTATAAGGTTAAATTCTGGGTAGAAGTGAAGCTGCCTGGAGAGACAAGATGAGGAAAGAAAAAGAGTGGTCCAGAGAAAGTAAGAGAGCAGAGGCAGAGGCTCCCAGAGACATTCAGATGTAAGCAGACCGAGGAAAGCAAGGAGGTTAGGCTTCTGGAGAGATGATGAGATGGGGCAGAAACAAATAATGAATCCTGTCAAGCACAGCCAGGGAAAATGAGAACAGCAGGAAGAAAGAGGCAACCGGGGTTGTTCGTGAATATATCGTAAGTGACTTGTGTCAAGGTAGTTTTAGTCAAATGGAGGGGATGAAAGTGGGAAGACACTCAAAAAGAACTCAGGAAGAGGAAATTCTAAGAAAAAGAGAAGACAGATTTGAAAAGAGAGGTGAGGAATGGAATGAAAAGGATGGAGGAGAGGCCAGATGAATGAGAATGAGTTATTCTCTCTTGCTCTCTAATCCACGCACATGCAAAACCTTATACCTATTCATCAGCCACAGTGAGGCCAGAGAGAATTTGCAAACTGAAAAAAAGGCCGCCTGAGGATGAAGTGTTTGTGAGGCTGTGAGACAGCCTTTGAATGAGCAAGTGAGAGTCCTAAACTGGAAGAGCTGAGGGACTCGATTTAGGATGGAGATAAGAGGAGGAAAGAGGCTTCGGAGCCCAGGGGCAGTTTCAAGGCAGTGGTCCAGGGCTGTGGTGTTGAGGTTCGTGTTACCAACAGGGAAATGTTCATGTTGAGAAGAGGACCGTTTCCATGAATAGTATCTCAATCAAAAGCGCTTCAGTGAATGGCATTTCATCAGTACTTCGGTTTCTTAATCATCATAAAACTGGGATCTTCTCAACAGTGGCGGTATTATCCTGGGCCTAGAAGGATTTACCATGCTGTAATAGGCCAGCCTGGTTGATTTCCCAAACAGCACTAGAGTTCCATTCGCCTTGGAAATTGAGACTAAACCGAATTTCACGATCGGAGATCTTTTCCTTCCCCTCTCTTTCTTCTGTCATTTCTTGCCGCCTGTCTAGCAGTATGTTAAGCACCTTAGCTGAGCACCCAGATTTCTCTGTGTCCCTTTTCAGCTTTATCTCACGACTACTCTTTCCATGAACTCTTCTTCTGGCCAGACCATGCCGTTTACCGTCCCTGTGAAGCTTTGTGTCTCACTGCTTTGCTGCCTTAGTGCTGCCTGCCTCACTTCTGTTCCTGCGCTCAAGCTCGATTCCTCACCTCAGATACCTTCAGAGCTGCTTCCAGACAAAGTTGTCCGCACTACCGAGCCCAGAGCCAGCCTCCCTCTGCTCGCCTCTGTAGTTCTTTACATCCTTCATGCCATCTGACGGTCCAGTGTTGGGGAGTCTCTGTCGTCTCCTTGCTGGAGTGGGTAGTCCTCGTGGGCAGAAGCAAAGTGTTAACTCCCTGGAACACTTCTCTGTGATTCGCAAAGTGAGTCTTCAGTAAGGATGTGTTGATTCATTGGACTTTTGAGGGGAAAGGGATAGGAGCCGGTGTGTGAGGTTGAGCTTTTTGCTTTCAAAATCGATTTTTTCCCAGTTTTATTGAGATATAATTGACATACAGCACTGTATAAGTTTAAGGCATACAGCATAATGAGTTGACTTACATTATTGTGAAATAATTACCACGTAAGTTTAGTTAACATCCATCACCTCCTATGTCAAGATCTGATTTTAACGGGAAAGTCATGTACCCAAGTCATGTACCCAATACAGGGAGTGCACTCATGTACTCTGAGTGCACTCCCTGTATTGGACAGGCAGATCTCCGTGGGTGGATTGTGGCGCTGCCTGCGACTGAGTTGTACGGGGGAGAGGGGTTCATTTGGCCTGGGCGGGGCCTGGGAAGGGAGGTGCAGGCAGTACCAGCTGGCCTCACCCTACCATCTCTATGGTGATAGTGGACATGGTGATGCAGGCCTGATGTACATGCTGTTCTAACAGTGTAAAAATGCTGGACTCAGGCAGACAGAACAGCTACTTGCTTTCTAAAAACAATGAAAAATGTGAAGGGTGGCCGGATTACAACTATATTATTATCATTACAGCAAGGGAGCCACAAACATTTTGTTTTGTTCTTTTTCACTATTTTAATTTCTTTTCCACATATTAAGAAACAATACAGAGTTAACTGTCACGTTTCCTTGAAATATTACCGTTATGGTTTCTTGTGTTGCTGTATTTCTTTGTTTATACTTTGGCTTATAATTTGACAGTGAACATTTGACTCTAAAAGTCATTTTTCCATGAAACAGATTCCAACCAAACCAAAGAGAAAGAACGAAAGTTAAGGCTTCCTTACCCAGTTTGTTTCTTCAGCAACATAAAGTCCCATTTAATGACCACATCTTCCTTCATGAAAATGCTTGGCTTTTCTCTGGGTTGTGCTTTGGAGTCATTCTGATAATTGCTTGGTGTATTTTTATGATGCCCAATGCTTTTATATTCCCCACTCAAAATGCTAGCTCCTGGAGGCTATTCTCTTGAAATATTCTATAGATGTTTATCCATTCTTTGCAGGGGGGCCAGGCGCCCAGAGAATGTTACTGTTTATCATACTGCTGACCGAACCTGGACCTGAGGATAAGCAGGAAGCACCGTCTGGAGGGGCCATACCTTATTCAGTGGTGGGTGGGGTGGAATTCAGGTCCTGGTTTTGCCATTTTGAACCTGAGAGGCTCCTGGGCATTATGGAATGCAGGAGGAATCTGTATCATTTATGGTCAGAGTAGGAAACGGATAGCAACCCTCAACTGGTTTAATTTGAAGAGAGTTTAGAAAAAGGACTGTTTACCAAGATGTGGGCAATGCACAGAAACCACAAGAGGTGGTACAGTGTCCTGAGCTAAAAGTGACCTGGCGTAGTTACCACCATTTTTAGTCCCGAAGGAGGAAGCTGGGAGTGATAATCTGGAATCTGGAGGGGGAACTGGGTAGAGAGAGCCGTGTGGAAAAGGATGTTTCATGGAAGCCGTGACCTTCAGTCCAGTGATACAGCCAACCTGCCATGAACCCACAGGGAGGGAGGCACGAAGGGGAAATACCCCAGTCTTGGCTTTCTTGTTCCCTCTTTCCTCCTGCTTGGGCTGTCTGTTGGGTCAAACCCAACTGGAAGCCAGAGGATTAGGACGTCCATTGATGTGCTCCAAACAGGACTGCCTCCCAGGGCTCAGAGAAGAGGAGAGGAGAGTAGGGTGTTGAACTTGACGGGGTATGGAAGACAGATTCACGGAGTTTTAAAGCCGGAAGAGACTTTGAGAACAACCAGTCCATTTCTCTTACTTCACAGATAAAGAACCAGAGCCACAGAGAGGCTAAGTAATTCTTTCTAAGTCACCTGGCTTGTTAGCAGTAGGGTTGTAACAGGGCCTGGGGTTTCCTAATCCTCAGATCTGGGTCCCTTCTACTACACATTCTTCTCGTACAGTAATTGGAGAGGGAGAGGGTGAGAAGTGAAATTAGAGAGGTATGTTTCCACTTACAATTAATTCTCTGAGTAGGTTCTCAATTCCACATGTGAGGTTAAAGGGATTTAAGCGAGCTCAGAATTCAGTTATGATTGGTAGCGTGGTGAACAAATATGCATATTGATGGCAAAAATAAAGATGGCATTTTACGTTAAGAAACATATGACTGCCCCTGAAGTTGGCCTGATAACCAGCCAGCTCAAATGTGTGGCTCTTGTTCCCTATTGATTCTGGCCTTGCTACCACGCTCTCTTTGAGTTCTTTTATGGCCTCAGGGCTTTGTTTTAAACCTAGGCTTTGAGTGAGGGCTGAATCATGTTTGGGTACGATCCAGCAGCAGCAGCAGCGTCTTACAACTTAGAGACCAGGGCAAAGAGGTCTAATTTGTACACATATGTATATCACCAGTATAGGCATTGATTTACCCACATATGTACATGTGCAAATGAACACTCAGATACATAGACAATTATCAGCTAAGAACACTGACCTAAGAATGACCCTGTAGAATATCAAGAAGTTGGGAATTATATTGGTGTTTATGGTATTTCCCCTCATGTTGTAACCCTTGGGAGTGAAGGACCTAGACTAGTGCCTTCATTTATGTGTCAATGGAGATGGAGAGAATCAACTTGTTATTGGCATTCTTAGGTACTTATTTATTGGTTCATTCATTAGTGTCGCCAACAGACGTGTATTGAGCACCTACCATATGCCAGGCACTCTGCTAAGTACTGGATGTAGATAAGGAAGACATGTTATCCTTGACTTCACTTCATTAGGGTTTGCTAGAAAAACTATCTTGTTAGCCAAGCTAGTGAGAATTGTGTTCTCCCTTCCTATATTCCATGCAGGGAGAATCACTATTAGTAAGTGAAGGTATGGGTTCCAAAGATAAGAAATGAATGTTTTTATGTAGTTGAAGTTATCATGTTACTTTGCACAAAATTTGGTGGCTGTTTGGTGGCTGGTGGGAGATGGGGGAATAGGTTCTACTGCTGGGTGGTTCTAGGATTTAAAATCTATTTTAGGGACTTTCCTGGTGGTCCACTGGTTAAGATTCCGTGCTCCCAATGCAGGGGGCCCGGGTTCGATCCCTGGTCAGGGAACTATATCTTACATGCCGCAACTAAGACCCGGTGCAGCCAAATAAATAAATAAATATTAAAAAACAACACAAAACACTAAAAGCTTTAAAGAAATAAAACAAAATCTATTTTAAGTATTGTTTATATTGGATATCAGGTTGTTACTTGTAGACTAGCTTTTAAAAACAACCTGTGTCTAAGGTCAGTAGAAATTGTACTAAAGCTGGAGAGAGGGGTGGGAGGGAAGGAGTCTTTGACTTCTTTCTAAGTAATTCAAGGCAAAAGAAGCTCCTTATCTGTCTCTGAACACAGTATATTCATATTCAGTAAGTAAATATCAGGTACGTGCTATTTGCTAGATGCTTTCAAGTAAATTGTTTAATATTCACAACAACTCTGTGACGTGAGGATAATCACCCTCATTTTGTAATGAAGAAAATGAGGTCCAGGTAATTTCAGTTACTGCCTCCCCTCCATCTAAGGGGAGTGTCAAAGCCTAGTGTCAATTCTAGATCTTTTGACGTCTAGTTCCTTGCTTTCTCCCCTGTATCGTAATATCCTTCTAACTAATATTTTATTATTTTTGCAGTTTCAGTATATTCATTACTATTCCTGCTTATGTGTTAGTACTTAGCTTGTTAATCTCCTGATCTCCCAGACAGGGTTAGGCGGCCTCCTATGGAGCACTGAGCATGCTCTTTTCTAACTCATCACATCGTACCGTAATTTCCTGTTTATTTTGTTGTCTTGGACACTAGACTAAAGGCTCCTTGTGGACTGTATTCCATTCAGTGGTGGATCCCATCTCCTAGCACATTCTCGGGCACATGGAAAGCATTCAACAAACGTTTGTCCAATGAGTGAATCTTCACAATTATCCTGTGAAAACTGTTACTGTCTCACGTTTTACAGATGAGGGGGCTGAGGGTCAGAGAGGTAAAGAAACTGATCTAAGATCACATAGCAAGTTAAGAGTAAATGTAAAACATGTTCTCAACTCCAGAGTTTTGCTATCTCCACCACAACGCAGCACGATTATTATTGCTGTTGCAGAACAGGCCTGGTAGAGGGTTGCAGTGGCTTGGGATATACTTAGGCAGTAGAGTAGATCATATGGGGGACTTGGAAATGGCCCTCCTCAACACCCCAATTTTAAATCTATTTTAACACAGGCTGTTTACCTGCAGCTCAGAACACCAATGTGTTCTGGGTGGATGCGTATGGTTCTGGTGGTCCCTGTTCCATCCCTGGCTCACCGTTACCCTCCCAATATCGTCCTTTGACCTCCTTCCCGGGTGACATTTTTTCCTGCTCCCCATGATTCTCTTTTTATCATCCATCACCCATTTTTACTGCTCATCCCCCCTCTTAATAGTCAGTGGCAAGCCAATAATTTTTATTAACACTTGAAAATGCTGTTTTGCTGTTAAACCAATACATGCAATTGCCCTAACCTGCCAAATGGTGGTAATCAGAATCAGGTTTCCAAAGGTTTGGATTTCAGCAGGGCTGCCTACACTGTCCTTGGAGGCATATAAATTAATTATAATTAAGAACTGTGTGCAGATGTTAGAGGAGAAATTTTGGTGTCTGCTCTTGCAGAATGTTGAAGAAAAAAAAAACCATCAGTGGCTGTTGCTGATGAGGGTACAGATAATCACCTACGTTTGTATTACAAATTTCTATGAAAATGCGTACATATTAAGTGATTTATGATCCTTTGTTTGTTATCTGTTCAACTCTTGTGTCAAGCAATTGGGTGACAGTAGAAGTGATACTTCTGCTTTGTGCATACAGCGGGAAAAAATAGGTCAGATACAAAAGCCAGGATCTAGCTCCTGGAAGGGTGCAGAACAAGGTGGTAGGTTGTAGAACAAGGCTCAGGTGGTAGGTCTGCTTGGACTGAGTGAGAACAAGAAGGCTCTTAGGTAACAGAAGTCCTGCCAAGGAATTCAATGGCACATTGGCCCTTTGCAATGCTGAGGCCATCTTCTCATAGGGTCTAGGGGACTGGTGGTCTTTGGAACGGCATCCTTACTTGCTTTATGTAGGAGGACTTGATGGAACCATCTGCTGGATCAAAGGTTTAGATAATTTTTTCCTGTATCTTTTCCCTCTCTCCCATCTATCCTGCTCTTCCCTGATCGAGTACTTTCCCAGAAATGACTTAACTAAGGCTCTGAGTTCTTTGATTGTCTATTTACATTATTTGTTATGACTGTGGTATGTTGAAATGGATTTGGGATTAGCCCTGCACAGAAGTATGTTTAGATAAGTTAAATCCCCCGACAGGACCAAGGAGAGCAGTTTATTGCCATGTCAGTCACTACATTCAAAATGGATTCGGCATGTTTACAGGATGTCCAGGTAGACTTTTCTTTCATCACTGGTTTCATAGGCACATAGTCCCAGACCCCAAACCCCAGATTACCAGGCTTTCTTACCTCGTTCCTTATGAAGAAAGAGCAGGGGCAAGGGAGCTCAGAAGCTCTAAGAGTTTGGATGATGATAACAGTATGAAAAGAGGAGAATAACAATGCAGAGAGAAGTTTTAGGTTCTAAGTCCACTAATATTAAAGATAGGTGCCTTTTATATGTTATTTTTACAGATTTAGATGAAGTTTAGATGTGTTTAGCAGACCCTAAATGCTTCTGGAGGATTGAAATTGGGTTTCCAAATGCCCTGAATACATAGATGGCATTGTGTTTCTTTCGCTAGAAATGGATATTAGTCTTGTACTTCAGAATGGATAGATGTTTGACATCTGGTGTACTCCTACTTTCTGCTTCAGATGATTGGGGAACACATTTATTACCTAAGCTAAGCATTCGGACTCAAAAAAGCACCTCTTTGGTTCAACATTTGCTGTGCCTCTATAAATTTGAATTTAGAAAGTATGACTTAAAACCTGAAATTGACTTGGAACTTAAACGTTTTAAAAAAATGTGTTAATTAAAAAATTTTTATTTTGGATCTGTTCTGCAGAGTTAAGTTATTCATACTTCGCTGTTCAAGGCACACTTTCATTACTGGTTCAGATAAAGATGTCTTGTTTAATTAACTTGCTCTCCATGTACCTTTATTCTTCTATATATCTTTTAGAGTAAGATAATAAAATTCCTTTAAAAATCCTGCTGTTATTTTGATAGGAATTGCCTTCAAGTTACGGATTAATTTGGGAGAAAATAGAACTTTCTAAAATATTATGTTATTCCCTCCATGAATTCGTCTATGATTACATTGTTCAGGACTTCTTTCATATCCTTTAGTAGAGTTTCAGATTTTCTCTGCAGAGGTCTTGTGCATTTTTTGCTAATTCCTAAATAATTTATAGTTGTTTTTGTTATTATGACTATTATATTTTCTGGTTGGTTAAAAAGAGCTATTGATTTTTTTATAAGAGTATTATTTATCTAGCAATCTCATTCTACCCAAATTAATAAATAGTTTAAAATTCTGTTGGACTTTGTCTGTAGACAACCATATTATCTTCATGTACTGCTATTATTTTCTCTTTCCTTCCCATCCATAACACTTTTGTTTTCTTGCCTATTTTATTTACCAGAATCTCCGGGAGCAGTGATAGCACTAACTCACTGTCAAAAAAAATCTGATTAAGAGTTTTTGGTATATACTCTTACCAGGTAGACTGATGATCTCCTTCATTGCCTGTCATCAAGGAGTTAAAAAAATATTCTAACATTTATATCATAAATAGGTGCTGCCCTTAATCAAATGTGTGTTCTTCATTTTTTTTTTTTGAGATATTCATATAAATATCTTGTTTGGTCCATGAATGTGGTGAATTATATTCTGATATTAAACCGTCCTTGCATTCCTTATATAAACCACGCTTGAATATTATTATTAAAATATACTATTTGTTTTGGTTAGCTAATATTTTGTTTACGATTTTTTTGCCTTTAGGTTCGTAAGTGAAAGGGATCTGTGATAATCTTTTCTTGTACTGTAATTATCTGGATTTAGAATTAAACTTTTCTTGTTTTTCTGTTTTGTTCAACTTGTATGAACAAGGCTCATTTCCCCACGTGTACCTGTTTTACTTCCTTTTATTTTGGCAAAGATGGGGTGGGGTGGTTTTGGTGGATTAGGGTTGGGGGCCTTTGATAACCATTTTATTTTCTTTAATGGTTATTATTCAAATTTTCCATATTCTTTTGAAACTTTTTGCTTTTTAAAATTAGATATTTATACATTAAATTTAAAAGCAACTAACTTTCATAATATTCTTTTTTTTTGTTTGTTTTTTTTGTTTGTTTTTTGTTTTTTTTTTGCGGTACGCAGGCCTCTCCCTGTTGAGGCCTCTCCCGTTGTGGAGCACAGGCTCCGGACACGCAGGCTCAGCGGCCATGGCTCACGGGCCCAGCCGCTCCACAGCATGTGGGATCTTCCCGGACCGGGGCACGAACCCGTGTCCCCTGCATCAGCAGGCGGACTCTCAACCACTGCGCCACCAGGGAAGCCCCATAATATTCTTTTATTATTTTAAAATTTCTACTGTCTATGTTGTTATTGTCCCTTTTTCATCATCAGTTTCATTTGCATTTTCTCTTTTGTTTCCTTGATTGGTCTTGTCAGAATTTTGTCTAGTCTTTCAAAGGATCAACTTTTGGTTTTGTTTTTTTCTTTTCTTTGCTTCCTGTTTCATTAATTCCTGCCCTTATCTGTATTATTCAATTCCTTCTTAGGGTTGACTCTGTTAATTGTTCAATAAATGAAAATTTAATTACAATTAATTATTTTATTTTCTTATTTTCTTACAAGTGAATTTAAAGGTATAGGTTTCTCTCTAAACCGTTTCATTTATGCTCTAGAAATTTTGGTATTTAATATTTTCATTGTCATTCTAATCAAAGGATTTTTCAGTTTCTGTTATGATTTCCTCCTTAACATTAGTGTTATTTAATATTGTTTTTTAAAAGTTTTGGATGTGTGATATGTTTAGCTACCTTTAGAATTTTATTTGTAAATTTAATCACATTACAGAAAAATGGCAATCATTCATATTGATTCTTTGGAAGTTACTGAAGCACTTTCGTAGAGCTAATATTTTCCATGTGCTTACAAAGAATATATATTCTCTCTTGTATATGTTGCTAGATATTTGAAATAGTTCAAGCTTATTATTCATGCTTTGTTTTGTTTTTTGATCATTTATGTCATTGTTTATATTTTCTCCGTTGGATTTGTCTGTTACTCCCCAGGGTAATTTTAGTTATTGCTTTATGCATGTCAAGCCTGTATTTTTAGATTCATGTATATTCATGATTATAGTATCTTCTTGGAACTGGTATGTGACATCTCTCATTGTCACTTTTGATGTTTTCACCTTGAATTTTATTTTGTCGTGATATTAAAATTTTGATAGACATTCTCACACTGCCCTCCCAAAAGGTTATACTCATCTGTATTTCACTTGACTTATACTGTATGAGACTCCTTTTCCCCCCACATTCTCCTGTGTGACAAATTTTAAGGCCTGTGCATCCTCACTTTCTGTCTTTATCGGTAGCTTGGGAAACGGGGCCTGATGCATAGTTCTGGCACTTCTGATCTTCATTTTATTCACTGCCCATCATATTCTAATCACAGTCGCCTTAGTTACGTCACTCGAAACAGCGTCCTGACCCCATTAAGGATGGCGCCTGGAAAATTTGACTTACTCATCTATTAAATCACATTTTATCCTTCTTTTGGGGGTTGCCCCAGGATTCAGTTTTCCCTGAGAACAGGATTGGCCCAGCTTCTCACTCAAATATGTCTTCCCTTGGAGCCTACTGTGGGCAAAGTGTCGCCTGGTCCCTGTTAGTTACCCTGCACTGGTGGTAGGCATGAACACAAGCTACTGCGGCCTTCTGCTTGCTGTAAATCTAAGGGCCGCTCAACTCAAGCCTCAAGGAGGCAGAGGATCAGGAGGTGACCAGTTGACTCTCTAATCCTGATGCTTGGTTTTTGGTTCTGCTTGTGAACCCTCGTGTCTGAATTTACAGCATGATTTGGGGGTGCTGAGTTCCACCGATCCCCATTACTGCCCCTAGCCTGAATTACTCTTGAATTCTGCTGCACTTGACTGGTAAGCTGTCAGTGGAGTTTGCTGCTCCCCTGAGGCCATTATGCAGCATCTTCTTCAGGGAGTTAGAACGTCAGGGAACTCATATCTCTTGCCACCCCCCCCCCCAATCCCCACCTCCACCTGCACCTCCACCCTCCCCTGCCCTGAAGTTCCTCTCAACATTCCTCTCAGACTGTCTGCCATTCTCTCCCTGCCCACCTCCCACATGCTGACCCGGTGCATTCATGAATAGCTAGCTAGGCTCCTTGAACAACTTCTGTAGAAGCTTAAAGGTGACATCCTTTGCATCTCTAGAGATTTTATATTCTTCAAAGCACTTCCAGCTGCATATTATCATTTGATCCTCACATAAAACTCTCTCAGGTATTTAGGTTAGGTATATTATCCGGATTTCACCGATGAGGAAACAGAGACAATGATGAGGAATTGCCTACCCTCAGGTACTTAGTTACTGTGGAACTGCTATTAGAACACAGTTTGGTTTTGGTTAGTGAGTTTGTGTATTCATTCATTAATTCACACACTCATACTGAGAGGCAGTAGAATGGAAAGAGCAAGGGTTTCGGTGACAAACTTTGGTTTGAAACCTGATGCCAAATTATTAGCTGTGTGATCTTGGTCGCGCACTTAGCCTCTCTCTCAGAAGATCAGTTTCCTGATTGGTAATATGGGGGAAACTATATCATGTTTATATGTGATTTAACAATCCATGAAAAATAGTGTCTGGCATATGGTAGGTTATAAGTAAAATGTTACTATAAATATATAATATATAAAATAGGTTACTAGTGTAGGTAAAAATGGCCAAACATTGACAAGTTTATTATGGTAGAAACTCAGCGGCTACCATTTATTGAGTCCTTCCTTATTGTACGTATCCAAGGCACTGCTAGGCCCCAAGAATTGCAAATACAAGTGAGGCAAGGTTTTCTTGTGTGTCTGCGTCTTCTACTAGACTGTGGTCCTGGAGGGTAGAACCTGTCTGCGTTATATCCCTGACACCTAGAACAATGTCTGCTAGGGAGTGGGTGCTTAATAAAAGTGCTTAATAAAAGTGGGTGCCTTCTGAACTGAAAAGGTCCCTGCCCACCAGGAGATGACCAGCAGTGAAGACAGGCAGATACATAATCATATACTCTAATAAACTGTTATGGATATTTAGATAGACAAACACAGGCCATGACGAGCGCCGAAGGGAAACGGTGCTCAGTTCTCCTGGGGTAGGGGGCACTGCAGTGCACAGGAGGGGGCACAGCTTCATAAAGCAGGTGCCGGAAGACTAACGTGGTCTGTTGGGTGGAAGGGAGCGCCACCAATTAGCTTATCTTGGACTACAAGCTTTCTCTCAAGTAACCCCTTCTAAGGTGTGAAATTGAGTTTGTATTCACAGCACTTCTTTGTCTCGCAGTCCCTCTGTTACTGGTATCTCCCATAATGTATTACTTCATAAAGTGCTTTGCTGTATCCTGAGTATAAAAAGAGACACTCAGTAAAACCAGAGTCTATTCTTCGAGTGTCACGATTAGCCATCGCATAACAGAGTATAATATATTGTGTAAGAAGAAATAGAGGAATGTAAGAGATTTTTTTTTTTTCCCCGATACGCGGGCCTCTCACTGTTGTGGCCTCTCCTTTTGCGGAGCACAGGCTCCGGACACGCAGGCTCAGTGACCATGGCTCACGGGCCCAGCTGCTCCGCGGCATGTGGGATCTTCCCGGACCGGGGCACGAACCCGTGTCCCCTGCATTGGCAGGTGGACTCTCAACCACTGTGCCACCAGGGAAGCCCTGTAAGAGATATTTTAAGAGACCAAATAAAACATCAGAGTGGGAGAGTGTAGACTGCATTAAAGTCAATAAACAGTCATGGCAGAGTGGACCACTTTTCAATGTGAAGGAACCTGATTTAGTGACTGATGACTGTACGATTCGAATCCCATTGGAATGAAGTTAGCTGCTACTTTTGCCAAATTCTAAATCTTTTGGTTCTCCTTGAGAACCAGTCCTTGAAATTTAACAGATTATTTTTGTTACTGTTTTGCCAATAGCTCTTTGAAGTGCTAAAGCCATCCGTCTTCCTCAGTATTCAGTGCTGCTGGACTCGATATAGTGCTGCTGGCTTAGAGCTCTGGGAGGAGGAATTTGGGCTCTGGCTGCCCAAATTCAGCTGGGGACAGTTCATCACACGGGTTGCCAGGGCTGTGTAGTCATCCGGTCTCCACAGAGACTCAAAGCCGAGGAAGTTGTCAGGAATAAACTTGGTTCAGATGTGAACCACTGAGCTGCTCGTCTTACTTGCAAGAGAGAGACAAGGACGGTGTTACAGGGCTCCTTCTTGGCAGTGTGGAAGGATGACTACAACAGCAAGGGTTCCAAAATGTTTTCTGCCAAGAACTGGATTGGATTTTTGCTTCCTCAGCCACAAAATGTCCCCAGCATCTTAGCCCCGAATCATTAATGCCCTTTGCAGTCAGTCTCCTCAACCTGGACACTTTCTTATCTTTCTTTGCTCGACACCCTCATCATTATTGTTTGCTTTTTGTTAGCTAAACTCTCAAGGCTTTTTGATTCCTAATATCTTACCTTTTTTTTTTTTTCCAGACAAGCAGGAGATATGAAGCAACATTATCATTCTTGATTACATTCTCTCCCTTTGGAGAAGAATGAAAATCCCTGGTTTTGGTTTGGGGTGCAGTTTATAGACTATTTCCTTGGAGTATAAAAATGCTATGTGTATTTTATTTTTTTTTTAAATTTAATTTATTTAGTTTTGGCTGCGTTGGGTCTTCGTTGCCGCATGCGGGCTTTCTCTCTTGTTGCAGCGAGCTGGGGCTACTCTTCGTTGCGGTGCGCGGGTTTCTCATTGCGGTGGCTTCTCTTATTGCGGAGCACGGGCTCTAGGCGTGCGAGCTTCAGTAGTTGTGGCACTCGAGCTCAGTAGTTGCGGTGTGTGGGCTCTAGGGCACGTGGGGCTTCAGTAGTTGTGGCGCACAGGCTTAGTTGCTCCACGGCATGTGGGATCTTCCCAGACCAGGGCTGGAACCTGTGTCCTCTGCATTGGCAGGTAGATTCTTAACCACTCTGCCACCAGGGAAGTCCCCAAAACGCTATGTGTATTTTGTATTGGCATGTACCGGCATGCTGATGTTGTAATATCATTGACCTTGGCAACATTATGTAACTGTTTTGAGCTTCGGTTTCTCCATTTGAGAAATGGGGATAAAATGACTAATTTATAGGGTTTCTAGGAGGACTAAAGAGATTGCAGAGGAGGAAATGCCTAGTACGGTACCTAACACATACCAGATGTACCAAAAATGATTATTTAAAACAAATCAATACAATCTAAGCAGGACCAGTTCTATTTCAGTAAGGGGAGCTCTTGGAGAATGGTGAGACATGAAAAGAGAAATGACCAAGCTTTGTAGAGAGTTGTGTCCTCAGTCTGGTGCAGAGTGTAAGATTCAGGGGCACATGTGGAAGTAAAGAGGCAGGAGGAGTTTGTGGTAAAAGGTAAAAAGTGGTAAACTGCATGCAAACATGAAGTCAGTCATTTCAGAAAGGTCACTAGGTCAGTAATTTAATAGCATTTGTCCAAATCGCCATACTTTGATGCATAAACAAATGGGAATAAAACTATTCCTCGTAATAACTGATGATGTAAGAGGCAATGTGATGTAAGGCGGATTGGCCTGAAACCAGAAGATCTGGGCTCATGTTCATTTCACTTAATTGGCTTATGGTCTCGGACTTCTTAGCTTTTCTGAGTCTTCCCTTCAACATCCATAAAATGGTGATAATAATGTTTTTCTTATTTCCCCCCTGCTGGTTTATTGTAAGGATCGGAGATGTTTTTAAAAGTACTGCCCAAACAACATATGGGCTGTTTTTGATTTAGTATTAAGAGCCGGATGGGTTGCTGAAGAATTTTCAGGCTCTTGTCCACCTTTGAGGTGAATACAAAGTAAAGGCATCAAGAATGGGGGCTTTCGTATCTGTAACTTCCTGTATCCAGCTCTTCCAGACCACGTTTTGTAGGTAACCTCTGCTGAGCCCATTTTGCTGCTCACTTTGCCTGGCCTTTGCCATCCCTTGGCCCCCCGAGAGCAGTTCAAGGATGGGTTGTGACAGGAGTACCGGGGATCTCGCAACCACAGCCGGACACGCTCTTGGAGACTCCTGTGTTCGTGCGCTTGGTGTGACTTGCCTGGACCACTTACCTCCTCTTTCCGTTGTTTGTCCCTGTCTGTTTGCTGCTGATGGCTATAGCAGTAGCATCTTTTAGTGTTTTGCTCAAGGATTTCTGATGCTTTCGGAAGTTTTTTTCCCTCACTCTGCTGTGCAAACACAAGAGATAAGAAGCTAGGCTAGAAGATAGAAGCTGGGTTTGATGATCAGTAAAAGGAGATAAGTTCCTTGACTTGCAGTATCCAGCCTCTTCCCAGACAGTCATGTAGTGTGGGGTGTAACGTTACCATTCTCTCTTTGTGTTTCCAGGGAGTCGACGAGTTGAAGATGAAGCCCAGAGCAGAGTGCTGTTCCCCCAGGTTCTGGTTGGTGCTGGCTGTCCTGGCCGTGTCAGGCAGCAGAGCTCGGTCTCAGAAGAGCCCGCCCAGCATTGGCATTGCCGTCATCCTCGTGGGCACTTCAGACGAGGTGGCCATCAAGGATGCCCACGAGAAAGATGATTTCCACCATCTCTCTGTGGTGCCCCGTGTGGAGCTGGTAGCCATGAATGAGACGGACCCAAAGAGCATCATAACCCGCATCTGTGATCTCATGTCTGACCGGAAGATCCAGGGCGTGGTGTTTGCTGACGACACAGACCAGGAAGCCATCGCCCAGATCCTTGACTTCATTTCAGCCCAGACTCTCACCCCCATCCTGGGTATCCACGGGGGCTCCTCGATGATAATGGCAGACAAGGTAAAAGGGGGCCGTGGTGAGAAGAGCCTGGGGGGTATGTACTGAGAACTAAATGATGCATTTGTTTGAATGCCAAACTCGATTATGAAAGATGGAGTGTAACCAGATGGTAACCAGAGGTAACCAGAATGCACTGAGTGAATGGATAGACCAGGAGCTAGTCTAGTGCTTTGGAGTTGAAAGTGAGGGAAAGATGCTGGTGTCTAGAAGCTCCTTTTGTTTGGAACAGGTTTGTGTGTCCATTTGTTTGTAAATGGATTCACTGAAATGACTAAGAGATGTTGAAGGTTGTAGCTCGGTGATACATTTTCTTCAAATACGTGTATGAGTACCTCCTTCAAAACTTTAGAAAAGGTGTGCTCTATTCTTCCTCCATAATACATGTTCTCCCCCCATACCAGTTTCAAGAATATAAAAAGCAAAATTCCCTGAGGCAGGTAATTGGTCTCCTTGAAGATTCAGATATCCTAGAGAAGTACTTCTTGCTAAGGTGTCCAGGCTCAACACGCATCCCATCTGCACATGTGAATGGATTTTAATCCATAGAACCAGTTGCAGCTGTGTTTTCCCCAGGCTTAGATTTGAAGGCAGTGGTTCTTAACCTTGACCGCACATTGGAATCACCTGAAGAGCTTTCAGCAGGACCAATGCCTGGGTCCCACCCCTAGAGGTTCTGGAGCACAGCCTAGGCTTGAGGAGTTTTAAAAGCTCAGCAGGTGATTCTCGTGTGCAATTAAGGCTGAGAACCACTGCTCTGAGGCCGCAAATCAATCATAGTCTCTCCTACGCTAATATTAGATTGTCACACGAGAAAGTAATTATCACGTGACATGGATGCTCATTCTCTGACTACAGGAAAAAGTGTTTTGTTTGTAGTTATGTTTTGTTTTTACATTTTTCACTTATTCGGTTATTTTTCCTTGCTTTGTACAATGAAAGTACAGTCCTTTTCACATACATATCGTCTTTGCAGTCATTCGTACCTTAGAATGATCCATTTCACAAATGCAGTATTTGTTGTGCATCACTTTGGGTTTCTTAAATTGTTTCTACTTTTGCATTGTCATCTTATACTTTTTAGTGTCACTTTCAAAACCTCCTTTAGTGTTGTACTGAAAAGACGTGCTGTGGGCTTCACGATGTTTGCAAACCCCTCAAAACCTAGCGCAGACGCCACAAGCGTGCTACTTGGCCAGTTGAGAACCACCAGGCCACAGGGCTTAACAGAGTAAAATAAGCTTGCGTGATCACTATCGCCATCTGTCGGCAGCAGGCGGAGACGTCTGTTTCGGAGCTTCCTTTGTTCAGTCTATAGGAGAAGTCAAGTGGAGAGTACTGAGTGCAGGGACTTCATGCTTTCAGTAGCGTATGAGAAGGCTGTGGTCGCATTCGCATGGGTAAAGGCACAGGTAAGGATGTTAGAAAAAATGCTGCCCCGAGGAGCCCATGCTAAGGGAAGTGGGATAAACTTGAATAGAATGGAAAATACAGGTGGACTTGGCAAAACCTCCCGAGTGTTTGCTTCAGGTAGATTTGTTAAACATCGTCGCCCTTAGCAAAGGATATTACATCTTCGCAGTGGTATTTTGAGGGCGCAGTTTGCATGGAAAGAATGCCAAGATGGAGGAGCCCAGCTTTTGAATCATGAATAAGTGCAAACTTACTTTGAGAGCAAGTCCGGTGAAAATAATTGATTGATTGATTGATTTAGCGTCTGTGGACTCGTGCACAGCCTGTTAGTTCAGGCTCCCCCCTCCCCCCATCCCAGTGTAAAAGGTTGTTGGCTAAACTGGTTGGTGGCTTCCCTGCTGTGTCTCTTACAAATGCATAATAACAACATAAGAATATGAAGAATGACGCAGGCCACGTGGAGAGACTGGGCTCTTTTGTTCAGCGATGTATCCTAGGTGCTTCAGAGTGTTTACCGTGTGCTGCACTGTCTTAGTTAATACGCTTAACAGCCCAGTGAGCTAAGTGGTATTACTTATCTCCATTTAGCAGATGGGAAAGCTGAGGCTCAGAAAGGTTAAATAACATCCCAAATTATGCTGCTAGGAAGTGGAGTCCAGGACTGGTTGCTGGCTCCACAGACCACGTGCTTGACTGCCTCTCAAGAAAATGGAGAGGCGGGTTGAGGTCTCTCATACCTTCCTCTTCTTTACTTTCTCCTCTGTTACGTAGCACTGTGGTGAACGTTATCTGCCTAAAAGTGACTTATCGCTTGGTTCATTATGGCAATACCGGAATCTGACTAGAGGAGAGGATTAATGAGCTATGAAATGGTGGAGGCTTAGGTGTAGCCTAATTCTATAGGGGGCCCCTTGGCTACCAGTTCCAGGGGTCAAATGGAGGATGGAAGCCAGTAAGGGGGATTTTTCCGGGTCATTGTAACGAGATCCCCTGCTGGTCTCCTCCCCCTCCCCCTCCCCCCACTGCAACCACACCCCAATATCCCATCTTATCTTTTTCTCTCTCCATCAAAAAAAGGAGGTAGGCAATGATTGTTAGGCACTTTGCTAAAATGGCCTAAATAATATCTAACTGACTTTGGACCTGAAAAGAAGAGTTACTGAAAGGTAGGTAGAAAGAGGAGAAAGAAGGAAGAAGCAAGCAGGAGGTCCTGGTGCCACAGAAGCGGGGGGGGGGGGGGGGGGGGGTTGAAGGCTCAGTCACGGGGTGGGAGGCCTGGATGGGTGGGGGGCGGCTGCAGGGGATGGGTGGGGCAGCGGGAGGAACTGCCCCCGGACCTCCGGGATCCAGAGGGCAGCAGCACTGAGATTCTGGGCAGCTGTGCAGAGGGACGTGCGCAGGCCTAAAGGACCAGCCGGAAGGCAAGTAAAAAGTCCCCCAGAAATCAGAGAAATAAGCTTTGGGGGCAAGTTTCAAAAATAAAACACCTCAAATTCTAAGGCCAGCTTTTTTATTTTTTGATAGAAGTTATTTTTAGTACCATGACTGTATCTTACCAATATAGAATGGGGACACAGAGTTTGACAACTCTGAATCCACTACGGGCAATAGGACAACACGTTTGAAAGCGGAACTAATGCAGAAAATGTAAGAAATACAGCTTTGCTGTGTTTAAGGCATAGTGTTGAAGGTACAGTCGCCACCTGAAGGGTGGTGAATAAGCCTTCCATTTTGCTTCCTCCTTCTATGAGATAGGTAATTGCCACTCTGTTTTGACTCAGTTGTTTTTTGTGTGTTTGTTTCAAATAAAACTTATTAAGTGTCCTTGTGGAAGATTGGTTTACAGGGAGGAAATTCCTGATTCAAGGAGTTCGTGATGGAAGAAAGGTAGCACAGTTAGTTACAGAGACTTTTTGGCAAAAGTAGGGAGATACAGTTCAGCATCTGATCAAATAGATTACGCTCACTTTTTTGCTAATGCTAATTAATGTGCTAATTAATCAGTACAAACATTAATTAGTCTCCACTTTCCCATTGAGGAAATGCACCTCGTACCATGGCAGAAAGAAGCATGGGAGCTGATAGAGCAGAGCTGTTCTAAGCTCAGAATTCGGACTCAGAGCAGTTTTAACCATCATTTCTTAGATGTGGGGATCTGGACAACTTACCAAACCACTTACGCTAAACCTTGGTTCTCTTGTCTGTACCATGGGGATAATCATATATCCATTATAGGGTTGTCGAAGATTAAATGAGGTAATACAGAGCAGCTGCTTCACTAAGTGTCCAGCACAGCATTCAGCAGGCTAAGCTGAAGGTTGTATGGAGCAGTCTGAAGGAAAGAAGGCTTCATGATACAGGAGAAGCACGGAAAGGAAATAGGGTCACAGCCAAATAGAGAGGCGCTTCACAGCTGGAGACCAACCGAGAAGGGAGCTCAGGTGAAAACCGGGGGAAGGGCTCTGAACTGTGTTGGGAGCTTTGCTCTTGTCCCACCAGGGAGGCCCAGGCTCATTGGTGGCGTAGCCGCTCCAGGGCCAAAAAAGGGCACATTCAGTTAAGGAAGAACTCTAATAAGGAAAGAACTGCTCGCGCTTGTTGCAGAAGACCGTTTAGAACAGTAACGGGGCCCATTTAAAAATGCATGAGGTGGGCTTCCCTGGGGGTGCAGTGGTTGAGAGTCCACCTGCCGATGCAGGGGACGCGGGTTCGAGCCCTGGTCCGGGAAGATCCCACAGGCCGCGGAGCGGCTGGGCCCGTGAGCCATGGCCGCTGAGCCTGCGCGTCCAGAGCCTGTGCTCCGCAACGGGAGAGGCCACAACAGTGAGAGGCTAGCGTACCGCAAAAAAAAAAAAAAAATAAAAGTATGAGGTGATTTTTGGCAGTTCCCTGCCGAGTATAAAGCGTCTACTTTATTTTGCCTTTTGTTATAATTGCTTTTGTTCTCCCTGAGATCCTGGATTAGGATGCCCGTCAGAATCCACACGATGAACTAAAGGGAGACATACTTTCATTCCTTTGCAGCAGATTTCTCTGCTGATTTACTGAAACCTTTCTTGGGTTTTCAGATTTTAGCTCAGAGAGGTTAAGTAACTAATCCAGGATATTACAGCTTACGAGCAGTGGAACTGGGATTCAGATCCCAGAAGTACCTGTTTCGAAGCCTGTGCTTTCTACTTATGCGGTTCTGCCTCACAAAGCACTGCTCTAAGAATTGTCCTGTGTTTCAGTCTCCATTCTCAGGAGCTTTGGAAATTTAGGCAAACAGATCACTGCAGCTACATGATACTCGGTTTCTAGTTTGTAAGTGTTAAATTTTGTTTTCTGCCCTACCCACTTTACAACATTTTGAAGATAAAATAAAATCGTTGGAAAAATGCTGGGCAAACAGATACTTTAGGTGAGCCAATTAAAAAGTGGGGACAGGGAATGACAGTCACTGAAAACTATTTTGTCACTAGCATTAGGGCCAATGAAAATGGCTTGGGCAGGAGGTAGGAAGGAATACAGAAAGTGGAAGTTACAGTAGGATCAGGCAAAAGGGTGGAAGACCCAAGCTTTAATGCTGCAGAAATGGAAGAGAGAAGGTGTGCTGAGCAAAGGGTCAGGGTCTGGAAACAGATCGGAGTGATCTTCACTCTGTTGATCAGAGTGGAGTACAGTAGGTAAGACGTGTGTCGTGATCCTTGTTCCTCCCTAAAGGACAGGTGAACAGATTCTTACTCTGGCATCTGTTGCTGTGATTGTTTCATTTCTCCATTTATTGGTTGAGAATTAATACTTTTACTAGCACTCTAATTTTCTTTGCAGAAAGCCACGTTTTGGAATCCACCTGGGGCCAGGAGGATGGCCCTTACTCTCCTTTGGCCCCATCTTCCCTCACTCTCCCCCTGTTCCCTACTCCCTCCCCCCACCCCGACACCTAATGGCAGTATGTTTGGAGACAGTAGTTGAGCCAACCGTGGACTGTTACCCTGTCAATATCTTAACTGCCTTCCATCTGCTCATGTGGGTTTCTATATCCAACATAATCTTGAAACCAAGATGGCCATGCGATTGATACCCCACTCTATGCTTCTTCCCGGATTTGGGGTGACTTTGAGTTTTTTTTTAACCTTGCTTCTTAGTTGTTTGTGATACGGTATTTCTTGGGACAGCAAACTTCAAGAGCAAACTGTGGTGTTAGAACATTCTTTGGTGATGAGCAGAGTTAAGTCATAGAGGTGGGAGAGGCAAGACAGTAACAGAGCTGCTGTCATACGCCAGCTTTGTGCCAGGCATGATGTTAATGAGCATTTTAATCCTTAAGCAGTCCTGTGAGACAAGTAGCATTATTTCATTTGATGGGAGAGAGTTTATGTATCATGGCCAAAGTCACACAGCTAGAAACATAGTGGGACTGGGATCTGAGTCTTCTTTTAAAATTTTTTCCGCCGACTTTAAAACTTCCAGTCCACACACTGAGGAGGTCAGAAAAAAGCCAGGATAGAATCGTCTGGGGGCCTGGCGGTCCGTTACTCCTCTCCTATTTTTCCTACTTCCTTGAACTGTACTTTGGGGGAAGGCGAGCGGGCAGTTCTCTCTGAGACACCATAGACGTTGCAATGATGCTGCCCTCAAGCCTGTGTGGGTTCCAGGACTCTACACCTGCGTCTCATTGGCCAGCGTATCTGTTCTTTTCCAGTTGGAGCTGGGATTTGCTTTCAAGAGACCAGCCACTTGAAGTCCAGGTGCAGTTTTAATGCCTGGAAAAACTGAGGCTCCAGAAATTGCTTTAGGCATTCACAGAAATTAAGGTGCTTGTTGCTAGAAAGTAACGCGTGAGCCATCACTTCTCACGCAGCTGGCAGGAGGTGATGGTGTGTCTGTGGAAGGAAGGAGATGACATCACATGGAGGGAAGGCGGGCTTTGTAGCCAGTAGGCTCAAGCTCTGCGCATTCCCAGTCATGTGACTGTAGCTGTGCTCCTTAAACACTCTTAGCCTCCAGTTTTCCATTTGTAAAATGGGAACAGAAATAACACCTGGATCCTAGTGGGGTTTACCAAGCCTTATGAAGCAGTGTGCCCAGCGCTTGGTAAACCGTAGGGCCTCAGTATACGCTGTCCTGTGTTTTCCTACACCAGACCTTACCTAAATCATTTGAAGAAAATGGGACTCTAATGTTTTCCCATTAACCGAAAGAGAGGAGCTTGGGATGTCAGTGCCCTTCATTTGAAGCCCGGTGGGTCAGCAGCAGCTCCGTGGGTTCCACCTCTGTGGCCGTGCAGTTACTGACTGTGCCCTGATCAGGACATATCACGATTTTCAAAGCAGAGACATACAGTGATTTCAGTAAACGGATACATGTAGGATGTAAGCAATGAAGATAAGCCAAGAACATTAAAAAAGAACGCAGAGCAGAATTAAACAGTCTTTGAGTCCAGGGTTACTCAACGATTTGTCACTGTTGATATAAAAGAAAAAGTAAGCAACGAGATGAGGGGAATATTAAAAGTACTAGGTAGGAAGTAGTAATATGTTAAAGACATAGGAAGGAACTTAATTTACTAAATGTCACCAGCCAGGTTTTATCTTTTTAATTTTTTTGGCCTCACCGTGTGGCTTGCAGGATCTTAGTTCCCCAGCCAGGGATTGAACCCGCATCCTCGGCAATGAGAGCATGGAGTCCTAACCACTGGACCTCCAGGGAATTGCCTCACCAGCCAGTTTTTAATAGATTACACTGATATTGCTGAAAAACGCCTTGGAATCTGATTTATACGCCAAGAATGTATTTTCATTCCCCTTTCTGAGACTTCTGTGATTCTATCTTTTTGCCTCATTCTTAGGCTTTATATCTATATTTTATTCAACATTTTATATATATACATATTTTAATTAATTTTTATTGGAGTATAGTTGCTTTATAATGTTGTGTTAGCTTCTACTGCACAGCAAAATGAATCAGCCATACACACACATATATCCCCTCCCTTTTGGACTTCCCTCCCATTTAGGACACCACAGTGCATTGAGTAGAGTTCCCTGTGCTATACAGTACGTTCCCCTCAGTCGTCTGCTTTATACATAATATCAGTAGTGTATATGTGTGAATCCCAATCTCCCAGTTCCTCCCACCCCACCCCTTTCCATACGCCATACGTATCCATACGTTTGTTCCCTACATCTGTTCTCTACATCTGTTCTCTATTTCTGCTTTGCAAATAAGGCCATCTATACCATTATTCTAGATTCCAATATATATGTGTTATATATGATACTTGTTTTTCTCTTTCTGACTTACTTCACTCTGTGTGACACTCTCTAGGTCCATCCACGTCTCTACAAACGACCCAGTTTCGTTCCTTTTTATGGCTGAGCAATAATCCGTTGTATATATATGTACCACATCTTCTTTATCCATTCCTCTGTTGATGGACATTTAGGTTGCTTCCATGTCCTGGCTACTGTAAATAGTGCTGCTGTGAACATTGGGGTGCATGTGTCTTTTTGAATTATGGTTTTCTCAGGGTATATACCCTGCCCAGTAGTGGGATTGCTGGGTCGTATGGTAGCTCTATTTTTAGTTTTTTAAGGAACCTCCATACTGTTTTCCATAGTGGCTGTATCAGTTTATATTCCCCAACGTTATATTTTGATTCTGTGGCTTAAGGGTTCACCATGTATGAGAGTAATGTTCAAGGCTAGTTTTATTCCGTTTTTCTGAAGGCAAACTACTTTACCGCTTCTATCCTATTTCACAGGCACAGAGAACCCCCGAGTTTATCACGGGTTGTTAGGAGGTTTCAATGAGAAAGAGAACTGACACTGATCATTTGCTTTCGTCAGGCTCTGAGCTGGTCACCTTAATATGAGCTTCATTTATATGTTGCTTCATTGAGTTCTTTCACTGCATTTGTAAGGCGTGCATTTTGTCTGCATTTCACAGATGAGGCAACTGTAGATCAGAGAGGCTGTTTTGCCCAGGATGCTTCGGTATTGGTTGCTCATGATGGCTTAAACCAATGGGTGTTTATTGGTGTCTCAGCACAAGGTTCCTGAGGCTGGGGACTGCTGGGGCTGGTGCAGTGACATGGTGAGGTCAGGGCTGACCGCTGGGATTTTCTTGACATTTTGGTAATTGTTGTGAGGAGGCTGCCCTTGCTCTAGGCGTCCTGCCCCAAACCCAAAGCAGGGAAAGCCAGGGGGTGGGTATCATTAGATCAGGAAAAGTCTTCCCCATATCCTTGATCTCATGACCCCAAATCATGTCACATGGCCACCCCTTTGGAGGTTGCAGGCTCTCTGGTGGAGGTGGCAAAGGGACAAGCGTTGGGACCAACTTTGAGGTTGGTCAACAGGCAGTGTCTCTCAAAGGAAGGAAGTGATGACCTAGGAATTCAACCAATGTTTGTGTGACTCTAAAGCTCAACATCTCTCATGTGAAATTTCTCCTGCCTGACACCAAACTCTGCTTTTGTGCCCTTGGTCCAGTCGCCTCACATGTCCTCCAGAACTTTGGCTCATCAGTTATGTCCTTTTTCTCCTTAATTATCAACTTATTCCTCCCTGCTGGCATCTGCCCTCTAGCTTAGTGGTCCTCAGGAGATGTTTGGAAATGTACGGGGGGAGTTTTTTGGATGATGATAATGACTGTGTGTGTGTGTGTGTGTGTGTGTGTGTGTGTTTGCACGCACCCAGTGGATGATGATAATGACTGGTGTGTGTGTGTGTGTGTGTGTGTGTGTGTGTGTGTGTTTGCACGCACCCAGTGGATGATGATAATGACTGGTGTGTGTGTGTGTGTGTGTGTGTGTTTGCACGCACCCAGTACTGGCACTTAGAACACAGAGGCCAGGTGTGTTAAGTGCCCTGCAGTATACATGATAGTACCCACCAGTCAAGAATTGTCTTCCCCAAAATGTCAATTTTGCCCTCTTCGAACATGCTCAGATCACTCTCATATTAATAAATAAACAAACCTGAAAGCTTTCCTTGACCCTGGTTTTCCTCCCTCGCTCTTTGTTTTCATAGTTAAATTCCTTAAATGCTTATCGGAAATTGCTGTTTTCAATTCCTCGTCTTTCCCTTTATCCAAAATGCCAAATCCAAGTGGGATTTTCAAGTCGTTCGTGACCTTCTGTGGCACTGAACACCGTTGACCCTTTTAGTGCTATTACAGAAATTACGATGACAAGACTCATTAGGTTTGTCACAGACTTGGTGACAGTGGGAACGAGGATGAGTAGGATTTGGAACATGGGTGGATCGCAGGAGTGGAAACAACTGGCAAGCAGTTGGATCTGGGACTGGAGGTAAAGAGAGTGGTCTGGGCTGGAAGTTAAGAGATGAGCCTCATTAGGATGGAGAAGGTCGTTGAAACCAGGAGCGTGGGGGAGAGGCTGAGAACGAACGCGGGGGACGAGGAGAGAAGTGTGTCCAGGACAGAACCCCCACTTGAGGGATGAGAGGAGGGGGAGATGGGAAAGAGCTAAAGAAATTCTTAGAGAGATAAGAAGAGAACAAGAACGAGGAGGACAGAGAGTCTTATCTAAAGCAGGAGGGAGCAGCTGCCCAGTCCAGGGTCAACCCCAGCCACTCCCTTCCCCTCAGGACACTTATGCCAACAGGAGAGAAGCCTTGTCGTGGATCCCCTCCCTGCCGTGCACTGCAGCGACCTCAGCGGCACTTCTGCCCTCTTGTCCTCCCCGCCACGTGGCAGCTTGCCTGTGTGGTTCTGTAGAAACTCAAATCTGATGGTTACACTTTCACTTAAAACTCCATACCGGCTTCCCACAGCTGGGACTAGGACATCCTCTCTGATGTGGTCCCAGGCCACCTCTCCAGGATTTTCCCTTCACCTCCCCGCCCTTGAACAGCAACGTGAGGTCACGCTAAATCAGTCA
This sequence comes from Lagenorhynchus albirostris, assembly GCF_949774975.1. Lineage (NCBI taxonomy): Eukaryota > Metazoa > Chordata > Mammalia > Artiodactyla > Delphinidae > Lagenorhynchus > Lagenorhynchus albirostris. The sequence continues at coordinate 93,618,174 of NC_083105.1, forward strand.
CCGCCCCTCGTCTGGTCCTGACAGTTTTACATCTCTGGGCCTTGGTCAGTGCCTCTTCCTCCTTTTCCTCCCAGAAGCACCTACTACTCACTTTCCAAGAGAAATCATGGCTCTTCTGTGAACCCTCTTCTGACTCCCATCTTCACAGAATTTACTAGTTCTTTTTTTTTTTTTTTGCACTTCACCTGTGCTCTATTTAAGCTTTTATTATAACCCATCCTGTTTACCTATCTGTCTCATTTGCTGTACAGGGGGCTCCTTGTGGGCCAGGCCATGCTTTACTGACTTTCGTGTTCCCAGCACATGCCATAATGTCGGGTGCATAGTAACGGCCAACTGTTGTTACACAATCAGCAATTGTTAAAATGTACACTCCGTATACACACTCTAGTGGGTTGAATGGTGGCCCTGAAATGATACTTCCGTGTCCTAACTCCTGGACCCTGTGAATGTGACCTCATTTGAAAAAAGGATCTTTACAGATGTAATTAAGGATCTTATGATGAGATCATCTTGGATTAGCCAAGTGAGCCCTAAATCCAGTGACAAATGTCCTTCTAAGAGGTAGCAGAGGAGAAGGCATCTACACAAAGGGGAAGTCCTTGAAAGAGGCAGGTGCTGGAGTTATTGAGCCACAAGCCAGGGAAGCCACCAGAAACCTGGGAGAGGTGAAGGAAGATTCTCCCCTGGAGCCTTGAGAGGGACCACAACCCTGCCGACTCTCGATTTCAGGCTCCAGCCTCCAGAACTCTGAGAAAAGAGATTTCTGTTGTTTTAAGCCGCCAACTATGGGATACAACTTTCATGGCAGCCCTAGGGAAGTAGCAACACTCACATGGCAGTTAAGAGGGGGCACTCTGGAATCTCAGTGCCTAGACTGTTTCCTGGCTCCACTGTTTACTGTGTGACCTTTGGCAAATAACTTGACTTCTCTGAATCTTAGTTTCCTCGTCTATACAATGGTGGTAAAAATAGACCGTGTTTCTTAAGGTTTATGAAGGAAAGTTATTAAAAGTGCTTAGAAGAGGCCTGGCAAATAGCAGGAATCAGTAAGAGCGGGTCTGCGAGAGTTTTTCAGTAAGTTTCCATTGAATAAATGAATGAGTGAGGGAGTGATGTGAATAGAAACGCAAGCCGTCCACGGCAGGGTCTGAACTCGCCTAGCTCCCGGGTACTTGGCTCGCGTATTCTGGACCTCCGGGGCCTGGGGCAGTGCTGAGAGGTGAGGTGTCAGAGTTACTCAGCTGTGCTTTGGTGGAACTGCAGGGCAGTGAGGCTTGTCCTTTAGCATCCCTTTCTGTCCTCCTCTCTCCTTGGGTTTGGTTTTGCTTCTTTGTGTACCTGTGCATGTGCGTGTGTGTGTGTGTGTGTGTGTGTGTGTGTGTGTGTTTGCCGCTGCCGTTAGTTGCCTGTATCTTTCTCTTCTCCAGTCCTCAGGATGGAGCATCTCACCTAGGGCTGCCCTCCTAATCCAATGTCATGCTTTCAGATTTTTCTTTTTCCCTCCCCTCAAATAAAAGCTCCTGTTTCTTTTCCCTTTATCCCCTTTCATTTCATACTTTTCATAGTCCTTATCACAACTGTAATGAATCATAATGGTTTTTTATTAGCCGTCTGTCCTGCTAGACTACAGGCTTCATGAGGGCGGGGGCTGTGTCTTTTGCATTTTTGTGTCTGCAGAACCTAACATATAGCTTGGCTCACAGTAAGCCCTTAATACATGCTTATTTAAGTATATGGGTAGATTATTATTTCAGTGCAACGGATATTAGTCGCAATTAAGAGAAAAGAATTTTAAACCCAAATAAAAATGGACGGTAGGATTAATCTGTGGTTGCTGGCGAGTACATTCCTTCTCTCTCTCCAGGCGCTATCTCCCTCACCCTTCCCTTCTTCACCTCTGCCAGACACCAGCCCTCAGCACCTTGGCACTCACAGCCACTTAATTCCCAGCAGACGCTCGTGGCAGGAGGGCAGTCTCAGGTTAGGGGTACATCTGAGGTAGCAGAGCAAAGCTTTTATCACGCAAAGCAGATGGGTGCCGGTGATGATCTTGACTCTATTAGCCTTCTTTCAAAGGAGGAAGCAGAAAGAAATAAACATTTTTAAAAAAGTTTTGAAAGGTAAACATGTACAATTCATGTGACATGCTAATCAGCCAGGTAGCACCAATGAACTTTAATCAGTGTGATTAAGCTTCCAAAGGTACTAGCGAGAGATTTTGAAACTTCCTTTAGCAAAAAACAACAGCCTTTCTCACTGATTTATTCATTCATTCAAAAAATATTGATTAAGTATCTACTGGGTGTCAGGAACTGTTCAAGGTCTTGGAGATCTCGTCCATAAGAGAGGCATGCCCTCATGGTACAATGCCTGACAATAAACAAACACATAAAGTAAACAGTATTATTTTAGGCAATGGTAAATGTTTTAATGAAAACAGCAGGGAGGGGTATTGTGGGCCATTTTGGGATTGTCAGGGAAGGTCTCTGAGGATGTGGCACTTGGCATTTGTATGAGAAGGATCCAGAAGGATGAAAATCTGAGGAGCAGCCTTTTGGCAGAGAGAACAGCAGGTGCAAAAGTCTTGAAGGGCGGGCATGTTTCTTTGTTGTTTGTTGAGTGGCCGGAGGGTCAGTAGGGCTGGAGGGGGATGGGCATGGGGGCAAAGGTAGCAGCTGAGGTTGAAAGGTACCGTGAGATAGATCTTGGAGGGCCTGAGAGCCTTGGCACAAAGTTGGGTATTTTTCAATTCGTTCTAGAAGGTGTAAGAAGGGAGTGATGTAACTTGACTTGGCATCTTTTCAGATGGGAGCGGTGGAGTGTGGTCGACGGGACATGTACCTTGGAGCCAGTTTGAGTCTTGGCTCCGTGTTTCAGAAGTTGAGTGACCTCTTGCCATGTTGTGTGACTTCTCACCTCTGTGATAGGGTTAATGCTCATTAACTTCAAAGAGCTGTTATGAAATGAAATGAAATACCCTTTACAGGACTCATTACTCTGCCAGGAGCACGCCTGGTTTTGCAAAATCGCTGCTATCATCGTTTCTAGTGGTACTGAAACGCAAATGCCTCTGGAATCGGGCATCATTTTCTTTTGATATATCTATGGATGATGCAGTTTTGTTGTTTTCACAAAATTTGTTTACAAACTTGGGAGCAAAGTAGCCAAGCAATGGAGGAAGTTAGAAACATTGTCATTGGCTAAATAGCTTCCTCTCCTTTAGAGTTTATGGAGTTCCCATGCAGACACCAGTGTCCGGTGGCCAGTTCCTGGACTTACATCACTGCAGCCTGAAAGAATCACTCTTTCCAAGGGGGGCTGATGGCACTGAGAACAGTGCCACAGGGAATGGAACAGCCAGGGCAAGATTTGATGGGGGGTTGAAGAGTGTGGGCACTGAGAGTGGGAGGTGGTGTAACGGCACAGCCAGTGTAGCCTGCCTTCAACCGCGGATTCCTGGCACACCCCCAAGACCACATGGCCAGCCACCATGTGTCTTGGATGCATTCTGTTGCCTTGACGACATGTTGTCCAGTGTTAGAGCGAGCAGCAGCCTTCAGGCTTTCAGCATCACGTTGCCAGGACAACAGACAACTACAGCCAGGCTTCACTGTAGTTTCTCCATGCTGCTGCCCCCCGCCCCTCCCGCCGCCCCCCACCCCCCGCCGGCCCTTATTCCTGCTGCCCTCCACCTGCATTCTCGTGCTTTCCGCCTTCAGAGATCCATGTCTGCATAGTCTCTCCAGCTCCCTCCAACACCTTTGCCTTTCATTCTCTTGCCATTCCAGGGTTCTCATTGCTCACGTAAAAGCAAATATTGTAAATTCTCAGAAAATAAAGCTGTGTAGTATCATAAGTTGAGAGGGTGATGGGAATGAAGGAACCAAAAATCATCAAGAAAAAGAGGGGAAAGGAGCTTGTTTTTGTAATTTAATTGTGCAGTGTGTGGTAGTGGTTCTTAAACTGACTGGAACTTAGAAGCAACAGAGGAATTTTAAAATTTTATTATGATTGAAGAATTCAGATTCTCTGAGTCTGTACCCAGTGATTCTGATTTAGTAGGTTTGGAGTAAAGCCCCACTAAATTCACAATTGTCACAAACATCCCCCAAGGGACTGGGAGACACAGCCAGGTTTGGGAGCCACTGGTGAGTAGAACATGGCACGTTTTCAGGTTGTAGAGTTTTGCGATGGGTCGGGATCTCTCCGCTGAGCTTTCTTTTTGTACAGTGTATTCACGTGGTCCCCAGTGCAATGTGTTCACGTGGCTGCTTAATAACCCTTAAGGAGGAGCGAGAGTGGTTGGCGAAGGGTGAGAAGAAGCTGAAGGAGGAGAGGAAAGGAAGCTGGAAGGGAGGGAGCAGTGAACGTGGATGTGGTAAGGAGGGGCCGTGGAACTGGGGGAGGGGACACTCAGCCATCACATGTCAGGCTCTGCGGCCCTCGGCCCTGACTTTCAGCTGCAGTGCAGGCTCTCGTGTCCTGGTCTAGAAGTGATTATCATGCTCTTTTGGTTGTGTTTTCGTGGTTACTGAGAGACTGGGGAGGACTAGATCTGGAGTCGCAGAAGAAGTCAGCTTCATTCTCTTTGCCCGTTTAAAAACGACCAAGTGCTTCCTACAGGTTAGGGCCACACGTTGTATGAGACAGTGCTTCAGCCACATTTAGCCAGTTTAACTCTCAAAGGAGCCCGAGGATTCAGGCAGTAGGATTGTTCTCCTTCTTTTCCGGATGAAGAAACTGAGCGTCAGAAGGGAAAGTAACTGGCCACGGTCACACACTAGCAGTGGCAGCGTGGCAACGGGGACCCTCGTCTGACGACAGTAACGCCCAGGGACTTCACCGGGGGGCCGCACGTGCCCTGGGTCACTGTCATGTCCTCGGTCTTCCTGGAACATCCAGCTTAGCCTGGGAGGGGACTCTCCCCATTGCCCAGACAGCGGCCAACTGGCAGTTGACCTTGCAAGTTGATTCCTCCCTCTCCCAGTCGGCCTTGCTTAGGACTTAAACATTCCAAACAAGAGAACAGGCTCTGAAGGAGAGAAGAGAGTGAGATGAGAGACGAGAAGTAGAAAGGGAAAGAGAAGTCAGAGAGAGAGAGGTCCATGAGGGTGGACAAAACTGCTGGTCGATTCCCAATCTGCTTGGGCCGGAACTGAGGCTCCCAGGAGCTCCCACGCCTTTCCAGGTCTCCGTTCTCCCAGAGGGGACCTGCCCCCTCAAGCCCACCCACTTCCAAGTGGGTGGCCCAGGATTTGACTCCTGGGTCAAATCAGACTCTTCCCTGACATTTTTGGGATTGGAAAGATACTTTTTTCTAGCTTGCTGTGTGTCCGGAGAAAGTGAAACCAGATACACATCGGTCTGAGTTTCCATCTCAGCAGGTGAGAAGTTGGCAAAGAAAGAGTAATATGTTTGCTTCGCTCTCCTGGATGGCTATAGGCCTTGGAGAAAACTGTCTCTTGCTATTCTCTCAGTAGTCTTAGGAAATCAGCTGTAAATGTTATCGCCTTGGATCAAAATCTAGGCAGGTGCCACCTTCCTGGGGGTGGTATCCAGAGGCTGCTTCAGCCAGCCCCCTCCTCGGCCCCTTCCCGCTGTTCCTCTCTTTTTGCCGGGTCTTCACCACCTACTCTCCCTTTTAGTTTCTCTGATGATCAGAGGCCTGTTTACGTGCAAGAGTTGTATTCAGGTGTGTGAATGGTATCCGTGTCGGGGTGGAGGGACGGATAGCAGGGTGGGCTCAAGCAATGCACAGGAGAGGCAAATGTATCTCACAGTGTGGCAGCCCTTTTCTGAGGAGGGGAATCCATTTGTCTCCTCCTCGTGTGACTGGGGCCACATGGAGCACACAAGGCGCACTCAGTACATGTCATACCTTATTGGTAATGAAAGAGCCTTTGAAATCAGATGGGAGCAGGCCATATGCTCTTGGAAGAGGGCCTGCTTCGCAAGGTGAGATGCATGAGTGAGATGTGGCTCTGCGAGTTCTTTTCATCTCTAACATCTGTGATTCTGTGAATAATGCTCTTCCCCTTGGCCCAGGCTGGCCACTTGCCTGGAATCTCTGCCAGAGCCATCTTCCCCCAGCCCCTCTGAATGGAGATCACAGAGGGTCTCCTACCCTGGATGGATGGTTCTGGAAGGCAGAGTTGATACTGAAAGGACGAAAGGCCGGTATCCCGGGGTTGGAGCCCAGGGACAGAGGAATTGGGGCAGGACATGTGAGTGCACTGTTCCCAGAACCAGGCAGGAGAGGAGCGGCGAGCTTCAGCTGAAGTTGTCAACAGCGGCAACGCCGGTTGCACTCCTTCGGGCCCTGGAAACTTTTCTCAGGCCAAGGAGGGGCACAGGCAAAGCAGCAGGACCCCAAGACTGCTCAGCGGGGCGGAGAGGAGGGCTGGTGGCTGGAGTCTCAGTCCTCATTCTGCCTGCCTGCCCAGCGATCTTCCCAGAGACGTCTAACCTGTCTGTACCAGAAGCATCCGTAAGCTTGGGTACTTTTTTTTATGAATGCCTTGGTCTCTGATCACTGTTGCTGAGACTAAATTGGTGGCTTATTTTACCAAGGAACGTCATGTGGCCTTTGGGGTTTTGGAAGTTCTCCGATTCGTCCCCAAAGTTTCTGTGCCAAGGAGAAGTCTCCCTGGTCAGTGGAAGGGAAGACTTGATAACACCTTGAAGAGTTAACTGGTGTCATTTCAGTTCTTCTTGGAGATCAGTTTCATGATTATGATGAAAACCAGTCTGTTCAGCGGAGGAGGGGACCTGGACACAGGTTTCCATGCTCTGGAGGAGGTGCACCTCCTCTTCCTTTGGCATTTTCTGCTCTTGTGCTCTTTGATCCAATAGAGAGGCCCCCCTGTCATTACAGTAGGGGCTTCTGCGGCTTCTAAGAGTCGCAGATCTCTGGAGCTGGCTTCCTGTCCTCTGGGAGGTAGCAGTAGGGCTTGAATAGGGTTTTTTGGTGTGTTGCTGGGACTTCCAAGTAGCAACCGTGGCCACCTTTGTCATCCTGACCTCGACCGTTAGCCCTGAGAAAATTACGCAATTGGAAAAGAATGTGTTTTTAATCTTTTTTTTAACTCCCTTTTCCCATGCTGCTCTCTCCTCTTTTGACAGCAGCCACCTTGTTTAACCATCCGGAGTCCATTTTCTGCCTCTTGACTGCCTGGAGGACTCCCCTCCCCGTGCCCCCCGCTCCCTGCATTGCCCACTGATTGGGCTTCCCCAAGAAGCACGTGATTCAGCCCTGGGTCTGTCCTCCATGGAGCCCCCAAGGATGTCCTCCTTGTAGGTCCCTGTTTCATTTCAATCTGGGAGACAACCTGTACAACTAGGTCCTTGCCAGGGTTTAAATAGACAAACGCAGCTGTGTGACCCTTTCCATGGGCATTTATATTTTAAATCAGAGGAAGAACTTTGGACTAGTGGCCTTTCAGATACCCTGTTGGACCTTAAGGGAAATACACATTTAAAACCGAAGGTCCTTTCCTGACTCCCACAGATCCTGCCACTCGTAAGGAGCCTCATCAGTGGTAGCATCAGCCTGGGCTCCGCTGGGGGGCCTGGCTGCAAACAGAAACTAAAGGGAAGCCACCGAGAAGGGTGTCAGTTACCCCCAGCGGAGAGGGGACAGCACACAACCTGCTCCGGAGCCTTTGGGAGCATCTCGGCAGCTAAGGCAGGAGGCCTCTGGAGCTCATTCTGGGAAATGGAAAAGAATCCAGTAGAAATGGGAAGCCTAGGTTCATCAGTGAACTCTAGTTCTAGATGTTTTAATTTTCCACACCATGGAGAAGGCTCAAATCCTACGTTTTGCACTCAGAACTCTGAGCTGCCTCCTCCTGTCCCCAGGGCTGCACACCTCACCTGTGTCTGCACCCTTCTTTGCTTCTCCCTCCCTTAGACTCTCTGATTTCTCCTTCTCTCTGTCCTCCTTTCCCTCCCCTCTTCTCTGCTCCCTGCTCCCCAGCATCCCAGTTCTGGTTTGTGTTTCTCTGTCCTTCTCTCCCCTTGCCTTTCCCCGTCTCCTATGACCCACTCTTCCACGTGACTGACACTCTATGTGGTGCACGTGACTTACACTCTTCCACGTGACTTACACTGTGTGGTGCATGTGACTTACACTCTCCCACGTGACTCACACTCTATGTGGTGCACGCAGCCATCTTCATGCTTCATCCTGTCAGTGTCCGGGTCCCTCAGTGGCCCACCTTTGAACCTGGCATAGTTAAAAGTTCCCAGGTGGTCTGCTCGTGGCTGTCAAACAGAACTTTTATAGTCTGTTCGAGTGAGTGCAGTTGGTTACAGCTTGGCATTTAATGAGGCCAACCAAAGACATCTGTCCTATCTCTGTAGGATCCCGCTTGCTCTCTTCCGAGTCATGGCCAAGGTAACCTCGAGCTGCCCCCTTTCATGTCCACGCCCTCGGTCACAGTGAGGCTATGGCTGAGGGGCTGTGGCTGGATCAGTGCTAACTTATTGATGAGGGACATCGGTAATAACATTATGTATGTGAGTTTTCAAATTAAATTTTTATTTTGAGATCATTGTAGATTCACATTTTATATTGTTAAAGGTCTAAAAAAGGTTTGAGCTCAGTGTCATAGACAGAATTCAGGCCCAGACAGCCCTGGACTCAGATTCTGGCTCTCTGTGACCTTAGCCTGGTTACTTAGCTTTTCTGTGCCTCAGTTTCCTTAGCTGTGAGACAAGGGCCATGGTGACAACGGCACACGTTTGGCCTCCTTCAGCCTCCCTTTACCTGCACACCTTCCCCTGCCTCTTTTGTTACTAGGTCTTCAGTTACACTGTTTTCCTCCTTATTTGTCCTTTTGTTTGGACATTTGTCCAATGTCTCTAGAAATTCTGCCCCTCTCTTCTCCCTGTTTTGTGCTCCTCTTTCCATTTTCCTGACTCTCAGCCAGTTCCTCATCCTCCGTTTCCTGCTCTCTCCTCCATCAACCCCTCTCTGAATTTTTACATACTTCCCAAAGCACGTGTCCTGACCCATTCCCCGCTGTCATTCACTGTTCCTGGGCCCTTCGTGGCTTCTGGGAGAATGTGCAGCACTTACTTCCTTATAAGCATGAGAGAATAATTACAGAACTGATGGAATTACTTTTTTCCACGTAGATCCTGGGCTGGATGATGGTGGAGTTGGAGCATATCAGCAAGCACACTCGCTATGAGGAAAAGGGTTGGTTCGAGTAGGTTTGAGGTGGGGATGCAGCTAGAAAGAGTCTATAGCAGAGTTAATCGCAGTTGTCAAAGGGCTGGGAAAACCCCACAAAAGCACAATAGCCAATTAATTCCCAGCTAGGACTATAAAATGTGAGATACGCGTCACCAATATCTGAATTGAGCGGGGAGCGATTGGGGCTAAGTTTTTTGAAAACCATTTTGGAACACAGAGGCCATAGAGTAGATGGAACACTGCTGCTCATTTTCGAGGAGAGACTTACCCTTCTTGCAGCTGCTCCCCGGGGTTGAGTGGCGATATTCACTTAGTGGTGGCTGGGGTTACGGTGGAAAGCCTGGACTGAACTGCAGAATCAGGAGGCCTGGGTCTCAGACTTCCTTTATAACCAACCACAGCTGTCTGGTCATGTCCCTTGATATCTCTTAGTCTTACATTTTGTCCATTGCAAAAGGAAGGGATTGGGATTTATAACATGCTGAACGCTTCACTAAAGGAGAAGGTGGCACAGGAATTAGATGAGGAAGACCAAAGTTGATAAACCAAGATTCGGAGGCCCCCACGAAAAGTTTTGCAGCCATGAGCTACAGAGGCCAGGCAGATAGTCCATTCTAGAAGTTTCTGATACGATGTCCAAGAGGAGCAGATGTTGACTGAAGGAAAAGTGGGTAATTGAATAGGGGGAAGCCACGAAAAAGGTACAGGTGTCAGTATGTGTAGATAAAAGTAAATAAAGGAAACGAGGGACAGTGGCAAAATACGAAAACGTGTGGTCAGACTGTGAGTTTTCCAACTGCATCCTTTCTGACAGATGTTGAGGTTTGAAAGGCAGAGGGTTGCAAAGAGAAGGTTGCAGCTCTCTTCACGCAGTGAAGAAGGGAAAGGGAATTTTGGAAAAGGAGCTCTCTGTTTTCATCCTCACCCCATCTTAGTCCCCACCCTTCCACAGAAGTCCGGATGCATGTTTTATCTCGCTGTCCTGTGTGCAAGACCGTTTGGCCCAGAAGGGATCTCAGAGACTGGATCAGTGCGCTTATTTCATGGTAGAAGACACTGAGGCCAAGGAGAATTAAGTGACTTGCCCGAGGCCACACCTCCGCTCTCTCCTGGAGCTGGCCTAATTTTCCAGATTACCAGGTCAGTCTCTGGTAGGACTTTTACCTCCACAAAGCACCAGTCCTGCTAGTTCACGCGTAGCAGATAATGTGATATAATGAATTGCCATCTCTTCTCTCCTGACTAGAGGTGAAGGACAAGGGAAAATTGAATTAGGATGGGTGGGGGGGGGAGATGACTTTTTTTTTTTACCATTTTTTGCACTAATGTGGTCTGAGATAATTGATTAGAAGTATTTTAACTAATCTGTCGGATATTGATAAAAGTAAATATCATTGAATGAATTTTTGGTCTCTTTCTGGTAAAAGACCCATACATGGGGAGGTTGTATATGAATTCACGATAATCACAGGTAGGCAGATGGAAAATAACTTTGGATAAAGTAAATTTCATCTGGTTGAGACTCTTCAATGATCAGAGAAGCTGGTATCTTCCAACTACTTACAGATCGGTCTTCCCTTTTCTCCCAAAATGGTGCCTTGAGATTACCCCTCTTACTTTTCATTTTGAGCTATTCCTCTAACTGAGATAATTAGGAAAGCAGGACTCAAGTATGCATGGACATTTGTCTGCAACTGGGGGTTCATACTGGAAGGGCAGGGAGGCTTCCAGAAAGAAAGAGGGAAAGCAGGAGAGAGATCAGAAAGAAACTCCTCAGTATATGTGGTTAGAGATTTAAAAAAAATAACCAAAGCTTACATTTTATGATGCTCTACACCTTTCAAAGAGAATTTATGTATTTAATACTTTGTCTTAATTTGATAATGACAGTTATGCAAGTTGGGAAATACAGCCTCAGGTTGTCTCTCTGAAGAATGAAGATAATAGTAACCATCATCCCTGTTCTCCAGGTAAGGAAACGAAGACTGGGAAGTTAAATGATACAGCGGAGACCAAGAAATTATAGGCTCTAGGACTAGAATCTAGGTTTTCTGGTCCCAAAGCTAGTGCCCCTGAGAGGAGAGAATCAGGTGAACCATACTGAGGGGTGTTGAGGGACATGAATGACCTGTGGTTTCAGGTCAGTACAGGGCGGGTCACACATAATCCAGAGGGTTTGGCCACAGGAATTCTTCGTAGACGCTGGCTGATGAGATTTAAGTTGAATGAAGAGCTCAGATGGGACTGGAGAAGATCAAGAAGTTACTTAGAGGGAAGAAAAAGAAGCCATGGATATATTAAATCTGCATGGACACGTCAGAAAGGTCGGGCAGTATCTAGGTTGGGGAATTCATGGGTAAAGCTCATACCAAGGAATTTTAAAATAAGGACAAGGATTAAACCTCCGTGTTAGTGAACAACAGACCACACCGTTCAAGCAAAAGGTGGCAAAGCCAAGTGTACAACCTCTCCCTTTATCTGTCCTCTCTTGGGGGAAAAAAAGAGCTGCTAGTAGAGCTTTTTGCCTGTGTACACTTAAACCTGTTCTGAACAAAGCTCAGGATGGGCTGGGACATTTTCCCTTCATTAACACTTCATTCAGCTTTGTCAGATATCAGCCTCCTAGCCAGATCCTGGCAAGGGACTCTTACTGAGGTGATAACGAGGAGGAAATGTGCTAGGGTTTTGGCCTGCTCCAGAGCTGTGGAATGTAGGCCGAAATGTATTTTGATAACATTGGCTTGCAAATGGATATTAAACGGTATTTTACACTGGGCGGTGTAAATAGAACACACAGGCACAAGCAGAAAGAGATGTGCACACCAGTGTAACATGCCACATCTCAGAGAGATCTGGTGATTTGTTGTCAACAAGTGATACATACCTGGGCCGTGTTGGGCTCAGAGAACCATAGGATCTTGATAGACCTGCAGCTTGCACCTGTTACTTAAAACTTGCTTCCTTCAGAAACAGACGTAATAATCTTGTGGGACTCATGGGATGTTGGTGCTTCTAGCCCTAATCGATTTCTTCTGGCTGTTTAATATTTATCAACGACCAGGTGCTCTTAGAATTAAATAACGCTCACTTTGCAGAAGCTTTCCCAGTGCTTCTGTAAGTCCTGTTACACTGCCTTAATAAACTGTGAAAGCCTGAAGGTGCAGACATTTTAAGAGAAAAAAAATATATTTAATCTTTACTTTGAAGAAGCTTTAGATTTGATCAGCCATGAAAAACTGGAAAAATTTAAAAACTGGATCAAATGTGACTGGCCCTTAGAAGTATTTGATGTGAACTCAGGTGGCTGGACGATTATATTTATAATAATCGGCAAACTGATGTCAACCAAAATTTTGGATGTGTGTGTGTGTGTGTGTGTGTGTGTGTGTGTGTGTGTGTGTGTCTGGAGAACATACCCAATGGTGAAATCATGTTTTTAAGGTGTTTTTCCTTGGCCCAGTGTTGATATTAATAGTTTTTTAAAACCAGTGTTGTGACTGCAATAAAGCAACTTTCCTAAAAAAAAGAAAAAGAAATCACGCCAGCATTCCTACAAGCAACTAGTCAGAAGAGGGCTTGGAAAGGGAAGAAGATGAACATTTATGGAGCCCTTGCTATGTGTAAGAACTTTGTATGTTATCTCATTATAATTATCTTAATTACTTTTGCTGGTGAAAACCCATCACTTCCCTAGACCTCACTTTCACCCTATTTCCATAATGAGCTATAGAAGTTAGCTTTCTTTTCAGGTCTGTTTTCACAAAAAAAGTCAACATTTTGATAATTTCATAGAATTATGATTAGCTTCTTGGAAAGTGATCTAGGATTAATTTACTCATTCAGTAAATATAATTGAGCATCCTTTATGTGTTATACCTGGTACACGGCACTGAGAACACAGTAGTGAGGTTGGAGAAGTAGCTGGACATAAATAGGATTTTAATCAATAGTAACGTGCAGAACGCCTCTCTAAAGGAGAATAGGGCACAGAAATTAGACGACGAGGACCGAATTTGAGAAACTAAGATGTGAGAGGCCAGCATGAAAAATTTGCAGCCGTGAGCTACAAAAACCAGGCACGGCCACGTTGAATACCTTGAAGGCTTGCCTCACAGGCTCAGAAAAATGATGCATGTAAGAGCTGCTGACACAGATGTTGGCACTTGGTAGGTGGTTATCCACCAATGTTAGTTGAATGTAAAAAACAGAAGCAAAGAAATTAAAACAAAGATCCCAATATAACACAATAAAAACCCTATGTGACTGAATTCAGAAGATGCTGAGTGGTGAGTGTCATGCTGCAGTATGGTTTTATGATGCTCCCGGAAGCCCCTTGACCGTGGCAGTAGCAGGGCCTTCCCAGAGCCTCATATCTGCTGGGATGGCCCCAGCCTCAGTGGAGACTTTAGTGCTTCCTGACACACAGCCTCTGCTGCCTGCTGTTTAGAGGAGAGGTTTCCTGGTTACTTGATCTGCAGACTAATTATTTTATAATCATGATGGCAGTGGTGGCATGATCGAGCTTGATGAGTCTTTATTTTCCCAACTAAAGATATATTTTGTAAACTCTATACCGCTTTTTTTTTTTTTTTAAAGAAAGGTCTTGGATACTTACTAAGAACAAAACAAAACTAGGAAATACATGATCTCGGAATAAAGGAGAGTCCTTTAAATTGAATACATTTAGCTGTATCAACAACCGCTGCATTGTTCTTAGACTTCTCGCTTCTCTGGGCGCCAATGATAAGTTTATCTTGGATTGTCATTGATCAATGGACTAGTGTTTGGGAAGCACTGCTGTGGATATTATTGCCAGAGGCGGCGTTACCGAGTAAATTACTTCTAAGAGCTGTGGATCCAGATGCGTCCCCTGAACTGTTGGTCTGGAGCCTGACAGTTAAGGGCTCTGCTCGTATCCCGTTTCTCTGCCAGAAATCACAAAAGTGTTGCCCTGAGATTCTCCAGGATACGTCACAATCTCCTTCAGTGACTGATAGATGAGGCTTGGGACGGCGGATGGCGGGGAGTGATCTACGTACTCAGCTTTGACTTTAGCGAGCCTTTTATTTCTGTCCTGCATGACATATTCATCCATAATCTGGGAAAATAAAATCTAGGCACGACTTGCTGGTGGGAAGGTTATTTCACAGTTGTGGTATAGAGGAGTAGGAGGCTCGTCTGAGAGTTCCACGTCCTGGGTTAGAGTCCTGGCTCTGCCCTGGCCAGCCGTGTGACCTTGGACAAGTCACTTCATTCTTTGGTCTCAATTTCCTCATCTATAAGATGAGAATTGTATCCCCTGGGGCCCACTGGGTTATCTTCAGTGTTCAAAAAACCCAACAGGAACTTTACCCACAACTAGGCTGTTTAGGCTAAAAAAGTGATATGTTTCTTCGCTTTGAGTTACCAGTATATCAGCTCACTGATATATGGTTACCTCATAGTGTTCCAATCCCTATTAATAAAAAGGAGAAAACTATGATTACTTAATAAACACACGGATATAGGGCGTTATGTGATCTCCATAGTGAAGAATGAGCTGCCTTTCCTTCTTGCTTCTGGCCCCTGGAGAATCAAGCTGAAGAAAGATTCCTACATTTACTTTGTAGAAATGTGTAAAAAATGACAGGACAAACAATTCAAGGCTCAGAGAGGAAAGGAAAAAAACCCAGAAGATGGAGCACATCAGAGATAAAAATCAGTCAGGTAGTAGTATTTTAAAATTAAATCAATGAAGAAATACTCAGTGATTTTGGACATATAAAAGATGGAAAGAGATCTAACTTGAACTGAACAGGTACTTTGTTGAGTACCTGTTCAGTTCAAAATGTATTTTATCTTACTACATCTGATTATATTATTTACTTATGTTATTTAACGTATCACCTTAATGATGTCTTGGTTTCACTATACTCCTGTGAGGTAGATATCATTACCCCCATTTTATATAGGAGAAAGCTGAGGCCAAGTGGTTGTCAGTGTTGCACATCAGCTAAGAGGTGCTGCCGGAATTTAAACCAGGCCTCTTGGCTCCGAATTGCAAGGTTCCCCCGCACAGATGCGGTCATTCATTGCTTCTTCCTATTGCAGAGTGAGTGTCCAAGGCATTTTTCTCAGCCCTGGAATCTGTTTACTATCTCGTTCTGCTGTTCTCCTTTCCAATGAGATGACCTTGAGTTCCTTTCCAGCTGTGTGTTTCTAGAACGGCTGGATTCTTCCCAAATAAACAGGTTCCAGAGGGAGCAAAGCTGGCCCCGGTGATATGGAGAGGTGCAATGGGGCAGAACCGAGAGGCTCAGAACGAAGTAGAGCAGCGCGTCGTGCGCTGTGGTAGCATACATAATGTCCTCCTAGAGGTGATGGGAGCACGCCTCACCATTTGAGTTATGAGTGGTTTGGTCCTTCATTACAGGATAAACTCCTTCCTCCTGCGAGGTAGGGGAGAAATGTTACATTTTATTCAGAAAGATTCGAGTATAAAAATATCCCATGATTCCTACATAAATACACACGTGTGCAGAATTTCCTATTATAGAGACGCTTTGTGTTCACTGAATGAGCCGTACTGGTCCATTCGATAAAAGCAAAGCTTTGACCTGGTTATTCCTCACTAAAGAAGGTGCATTTTCAATCGCTAATTGATGCTGTTGAGTGGCTTTTCGTATGCATGTTATTCTCGGATCTTGGGTTTTTCTTGTGCCTGCCCTTGTTTCTCCCAGGACTGGGGACAGCAGTGCAATAAATTTGAAGCGTGTAGTCACAAGACCTTTGTCTGACACCTGGGTCTTCCGCTTGGCTCTGCTTCTTGCTGGCTGCGTGACCTTGGGCATATCACTGAACCTCTCTGAGCCAAAGTTTCTTTGTCCATAAAGTGACACTGGATGATGTCATGATTAAAAATGAGATAATATATACATGAGAGTGCTTTGTTAAGCTATAAGCACTCTACAGGCGTCAGGTGTAATTATTACTCTGGTTAGAAGGAAGTGAAAAGAACTTGAGGATTTTCACCACGGTGATTGTGTGTGTGGTTACATTTCACCACTTTTAAATTTCCATCATGCAGGAAAGGATCTAGCCCACACCTTTCTTCTGTGTAGATAAGTCATGGTGAAGCCCCTCCCGGGCCCCGTCACCCTCACTCTGTCGCTTCTTAGCCCTTACCCAAACTCCCTTCTTTTGTGGTTGTCTGTGTACATTATGGTGAATAATTAATTGTAAATGATGGGAAATCAGCCTGCCGGGCTGCCGTGGAAACCGCTGGATTCTTTGCTGTTTCTTTTAGACTCATTCATCTTTCTGCACATGTGGGCGTCACGGCGCCGGGCCGACCTGACCACCGAGTGTCATCGGCACATGTTATAATCAGGGCCCTTGGCGGCACGTTTTCTGCCACACGTTGGCTGAGTGGATGGGTGAGGGGGTTGAGCAGAAAGTGGCTCAGGCACTGGGGGCCTTGCTCAGTGACTGCGGATTCGGGGAGCTTCCCAGAGGAGTGCTTCCGAGAGTGCGGATGAGTCAGGTCAGGTTGTCAGTGAGGGTGGGCAGGCGAGTGTTGGCGTGCCCGGGACAACTTCAAAGCGGGGAGATGGGTTTTATGCCATCTTGCATCAGCAGGGTGCCAAGAGCAAGCTGCCAGGTCCCTCTATACGACACCCCTGAAATATACTCACCTCTTGAGCAAAACATCTGGCTTCTGCAACCACTCCCCTTCCCCACGTCTTGCCTGTTAAACAGCTCTGAGGCCATGTTAGAAATTCTCCTGTGTCACACCTGATCATCAGTGACTACTGGGTGAATGAGTGGTTTGACCCTGTAAGTCCTTGAAGAGGTGACAGGAGATGGAATAGGTAAGAGAGAGGAGAGACAGACGTGAACCTTACAGGAGGTGGAACCCAGAAGGCTGGCATTGGCATCACAAGAGGCCATTTAAGTCATGTGACAAAACAATGCAAGGATAATTCAGTTCTTTTTCAATGCCGGTTAATTGACCTGAGGAATGGAGAGAGAAACAGGAAGGCCAGATAGGAAGAATAAAAATTGACAAGAGAAACAGTGCCAGAGCCCTTGAGTTCTGGGGGCCTGGGGTGCTCTGGGCATGGAAACTTCTCTGAACCACATGGACTTAGACTAGGAATTTCTTCCTCAGAGAATGAGGCGTCCAAGGAACGAGCAGGGGCTTGAAGGGTGGGAAATGGAGCACTTCGGGTCACGTCTGGCTGTGTTCCAGGCCTTGTCCTAAGTGGGATTTTAAGTAGCGACTTTGTTAAACACTTACTACTTTCGTCTCTCCTTTTCCCCATTCACCATTTATCTCATTCTTTCCTGTTCTCACTCCTCTGGTGTGCAGCCTTCTGCTCGTTTAATTTTTATAAAATGAATGGTTTCACATCTCCTGTTGTATCTCCCTCCTAAGTCTTTAAATCCCTGGGTAATTCGTGGATCTCCAGCTAGAATTGCAACCAAGGAATACATGGTATGGCATTTTCTTTTAAACAGATATTTCTTTGCGTTTGTCAGAAAGGCAGGGTGCTCAGGGCAGCACCGAGGGAGGCTGGGGGGTAGGTGCCTTCAGCCCCTTCCCAGATTTCCATCAGTTATACCTCCCTGCCCCAACATGCGTCACCCCAAATAAAGACACATGCTAAACGCTGACTCTGCTACGCAGTGCAGCCTCGGCACAGCTCCTGAAGCCCTACCTTCCAACCGGACTGTCAGCTCCAAACGCCTCTGTGCAGAAACCCCGAGCCACCGTTGAGAGTAGGGTGGCAGTCAAGGGCTGTGACTGTGAAAGCCAAAATCGGGTTCTGCCCACTCCTAGCTGTTTGGACATTGGTAATTATATAACCTCTTAGAACCTCAGGCTCTCCTTTTTTTTTTCTTTACATCTTTATTGGAGTATAATTGCTTTACAATGGTGTGTTAGTTTCTGCTTTATAACAAAGTGAATCCGTTATACATAGACATATGTTCCCATATCTCTTCCCTCTTGCGTCTCCCTCCAAGCAGGGTCATAATACCTTGCGGGGTCAACAGAGGAGGAAATGCCTTATGGCACCTGGCATACACATATACATACACATGTGCACACAGGGGTCCCTTTTCACTTCAGCCTGCAAACGGGCCTCACTCTTCCACAGTTACTTCATTCAGTCCTGCCAGCAGTCCTGGGCGGGTGGAGACTCCTGTACAAGTGAAGACACTTAGGACTTGGGAGATTGTGGTCTGAGTCTGTGCAAAGGCGGCAGAAGAGAACGTGGAAGATGCATTCTAGGTGGAGGGGCGGGGCGAGGGGGAGGGTGTTTATGGGGGAGAGGCCTGGGTTTCTTTGGCTTGACATCTTGCGTGGCCTCCCTCGTCTCTAGCTGGAGACGCAGCCAGCCATGCGGGATAAGACAGGACCCCTGCTGGGCTGGGCTGTGTTCTCAGAACAGGAAACTTTCTGAGAGAGCACAGCAGAGCAAGTGGAAATTTCAGCTTCATGTGCTAAGAATAGATCTATGGGGAAGATGATTTGATGTAAGCAGATGAACAAAAAGAGAGGGAGGCCAGGCCTGGGGAAACAATGCACACCTGCTTTTATTACTCTTGCTGTTGTTAATCCCCATCAGGTTACCTGCGATGCAGGCTCCTTCCTCCACCCTTGGGCATCCCCTGGAGCTTCTCTGTTCTCCCGCTCTGTCTCGGGCAGCCCTTAGCCCTAACAGAGAAGTGGGGAAAGGCAGGTGGACAAAGCCAGAAGGGACCAGGAGAGGGACTTCCTAAAAGGAAAGGATACAAAGTGATGTGGAAGACAAGATAGTTGAGAATCAGTTGCAAGGTACAATAAATGCTGAACATTACGTGCATAATTTGAGTAATTAATGTTCCAGATGGGAGAACAGTTTTACATCCTGACTCATATTTTCTAAAGGTTCAGAGCCACTCAGTAAACTGTTTCCTGAATTCCTGTCATCACTGGCTAGATCCCAAAGTACCACACATGGCATCACTTCATTTAGGCATGGTTTCCAGGTGGCTTAAAAACATTTTTTTTTTTTTTTATACATGAAGTGTTTTTTCCCTTAGGCCAGAGTTCCCGACCAGGGTGCCGTGAATGGGTTCCAGGTGTGGCTCAGATGTGGCTCTCCTCGGCCCTCAGGGCTGCCGGATTCCCTTCCCCTGTGGCTCAAGACCGCCGGCCCCTTGGGGGTCCTGGGAGGAGGCCTGGGCGCAGAGGGCAGCTTGCATGTTGGGGTGGCAGTTCAGACGACAAAGGTTGAAGTCCTGGGTTAACGTCTGTGTGGGGCAACATCTGGGTTCACTCTTGGGAGAGTCTTCCTTAAGATGCAGGTTACCTCTCTGCAAATACAGTCCCCAACCTGCCCAAGTGGGAGAGGAAGGAGCCCGCTCGGAACTTGCAGGTTCACTTTTCAGACCTCCCTTGAAGCGTGCCCGGGCCCTGGGTAGCACCTCTCTCTGGCCCGCAGCAGGCTTCAGACTCCTCTTTCTCTCTCCGACCCCTACATTCCTCTCTTTTCCTTCTTCTTCATAACTGAACTATTTAACACGGTGTTTAAAGGCATGCCTGGCTGCCTCGTGGAGATTCAGAGTTGCCATGGCAACGTGGCCTGTTTCTCCAAATTAGGACATATTCCTGCTGCCTTCTTTTCTTTTTTTTCTTCTTCTTTTTTTTAATGTGGTATGTTTTCTCTCTCACACAACTCCTTGGCTTCCTTAAATCCTTCCCTCTCTTTCTCCCCCAAAATGCTAATTTAAGTGCCTGTCCCCAGGACTGGCTGGCTCCCCAGCCTAAGGGGGCGTTTTCCTGAGTTTCACCCTCACCCCGCCTTGTCCAACCCCATGAGGGACTGTGTCCGTGGAGGTCATTTCAGTGGCCTTCACAGAGTACTTTCTGCTGGGTTCACTCCCGGCGCGGCTCCTATGCTATCTGGGCTGAGCTAATAGCAAATGAGTTTTTTTTCTGTTTTACATAAAAGCTTCTGTGAATGGGAAGAGGTAAGATAGAGACAGCTGAAGCCAGGACGTTAAATATTCTTTCTCAGAAACGTCTTCTTAGGCACATAGTTATTCGAGGGAATGTTCACATAACCAGGATTCCAGATAAACGAGCACGCGGGCATCTTGTCTTTTCCCTTACAACTCATTTTAGGATCCTGGGAAAATATGAGCTTCAAATCAAGAGGGCACGATGACTGAGAGTAAGGACAGAGTAAGGACAGAAGTCGGTCAGTGCTTTAAAAAAGGGGCAGGCGGAGGTATTCCTTTCCTTCGGGATTCTTTTCTGCTCCATAGATGGTAACTAGCTCTTCGAGCCACTTGAATTACAGCCTGTGATGCAAATGGGGAGAGAAGGAGAATAGGGGAAGGGACACAGATTTAACTCTCCTTTTCCTCATTTCCATTCCTGGTGCTCTGTCCATGGCACATAAAGGTCAGTTAGAGAAGGGTCCTCTGGCCCGTGCTTGGAACAGAGGTGCACAGACTCGGCTGCACTTGGGAATCACCTGGAGAGTTTAAAAAAATACAGGTGCCTGCGTCCCCCCCGCAGAGTCTGATGTCATCATTTTGGGGTGCACACAAGTGTAATTTGTTAAACCCTCCAGGGGATTCTTATGTGTAACAGGTTGAGATTTACTGGCTTAGCTGGGGATGGTTTGGCGAAGGCAGTGATCACGGCTTCCGCACACTTGGCTGTAAAGTGGCCATCCCTGAAATCCTTGGGGGGGGGAAGGCACATAATTCTCAGATTTAGCTCAAACCTCCCTCTCCGTCTCCGCATATCACCTTTAGAAAATGCAAGGTCCTCGTGAAACATGACCATTCTTTGACCTGTGAAAGGGGCGAAGGGAGAACACCACTGCAATTAGCCAGGTAAGCAGGCGGGAGCTGTCCCAGGGTCAGGGTCTGCCAGCTGCTGGGGGATAACAAGACGGGAGCCCAGGCAGAGTCAGGGGTGCCTAATGTGAGGGTGCACGGGGGGAAATCGTGCACTCCGGTGGTCACTCAGGTCGAAAGATGATGCTCTGTGTGGCGCGCGTGAAACAAACGTGACTTGGCGTTTTGATCTGCGTCTGGAACTTGACCTAAAGCTGCTGATGGAACTTCCTATGGAGGGTTTCTTCTAGTTCGAGACACTGTCAGATAGGAAAGGTGTGTTTTCACCTTGCTCTTTTTTCTTGCCTTTACCTGTGGGCAGTGGACGTCTTAGGAAAAAGTAGCAAGCCTTCAACTCACAGAATTTCTATCACATTCAGGCAGCGTCATCAGTTTTTTCTTTCCCTCTGTGATTTCCGTGAGGAAGGAATCATGGGGCTGTAGGAAGGGCCCGATACCTCTTTGTGATCGTGAGCTGTGGTCCTGTGGAGCAGTGCCTTAGCCTCTGGGGACCTCATTTCCTCCAATGTAAGAAGGGTAGGAATGGGAGTGAGATGGGGCCGTTATAGCCTCTTCGGTTCTAAGGATGTTGTTTCCATCAGTCTCACCTTAGCACCTGCCATTTGCTCAAAGTTACCTAGCAGGTGGCCACATGGTGACAGCCCCCATCTTAGATCAGGATGAGAGATATGCTAGAAGACAGGAGTTCCACAGTTGGAGAATCTTGGGCTCAGGGGTCATTCAGAAAGACCAATCAGAAAACAACTGAATTTATGGGCTTTCCTGGTGGCGCAGGGGTTAAGAATCCGCCTGCCAATGCAGGGGACACGGATTTGATCCCTGGTCCGGGAAGATCCCACATGCCGCGGAGCAACTAAGCCCGTGCGCCACAACTACTGAGCCTGCGTTCTAGAGCCTGCGAGCCACAACTACTGAGCCCACGTGCCACAACTACTGAAGCCCACGTGCCTAGAGCCTGTGCTCCACAACAAGAGAAGCCACCGCAGTGAGAAGCCCGTGCACTGCAATGAAGAGTGGCCCCTGCTCGCCGTAACCAGAGAAAGCCTGTGCGCAGCGGCAAAGACCCAACACAGCCAAAATAAATAAGTAAAATAAGTAAATTTCTATAAAAAAAGAAAACAACTGAATTTGTAACAGTTTTATAACAGAATTTATAGTTTATAATATTCTCAACTAGTTTAATGAACTGGATTTAGGAATCAGGGAAGAGTCATAGCATAAAATTAGAGCAGGAAAAAGGCCAAGGTTCTGAGGAGACAGAAAGGAAGAATGTTCTGAGGCCCATGGTGGCTGCCCTAAGGCAGGTTCTAGTGTGTTAATCCTCCTTGTAAGGACCAGGACAGGACAATGGGCCTAACGGTTCTTACATTTGAGTGCCTACAACCCTCTGAACAGATTGATTGAAATTGTGGGATGTCTTAGTGCTCAGCCATCTTCCAAGGTCAGATTTACGGTAAGCTCCCAGGTCAATACAGATCCATGTCACCTGTCTACTTTCAATTCAAGAGATAATCGTTTTTAATACCATACCATATGCCAAATGCCATGCTAGGCACTGTTTTCAAGAAGCATGCAATCCCAGTAAGAACTACAACTTTAACAATGACCATTTGTATACAAAGCCCTCGTCACATTATCCCATTTGTTTTCCATACCATTTATTCATTCATTTATTTATTCAATAATTATCCACTGAGCACCTGTTATGGACACTGTAGGCCTTGGGGTTACAGTGGTGAACACAAAAAGACACTTTCTTCATGCAGGTTGCAGCTGAGCAGGTCATTAAGTAATCACAAGTAAGCTTAAAACTCCAACTGTAGTAAGTACTAGGATGTGAGGTACACAGTGTTAGGGGGACTTGACCTAGTCGCAGAGGTCAGAACGGCATCGGGATGAGTAGTGCCAACTGGGCATAGAGGGGAGGAAAGAGCATTCCAGGCAGAGGAAATAGCACGTGCAATGGCTGTGTCAGAGGAGGCTGCATGGCCAAGTATGAGAGTCTGAAGAAGGCCAGTGTGGCCAGAGCTAAGGAATCGGGGATACAAATAACTACGACACAAGACAGGACACGATTGCTGCAGACAGAGGGCTTTCTGAGCTTTGTGACGGAGAGAGCACACCTGTGGGGCACAGCGAGGAACCTCTTCACGAACTCCGTGAACGCTGCTCTGGTGAGTAAAAGTATAGTCTTTGGACAAGGGCCTTGAAGGAAGGGTAGGCTTCCTGTAAGTGGAGATGGAGCGGTGGGAAAGGAGGCAGAAGGGGGAGTAGAGGCTAGGGAGCACAGCCTGCCTGGGAGGAACAGCAAATACCCATTATGGCTATTTTGTAAGGTAGATATGGGGGGGAATAACAGAAGATAAAGATGATAAAAGGCGGAGAACTGACTTTATTCTTTGGGAAGTAACACGGTTTTGAACACAGGCAGCTCAATTTCACTGACATCAAAAAATTCAAATTCAAGCTATCATGAGATACTATATTTTATCCATCAGAGTGACAATTTTTTCTGCATTAAAGTACTTAGTGTTGGTGAGAGTACGGGGAAATAGACACTCGCATAAATTCATCATAAAAATGTAAACCAGGGCTTCCCTGGTGGCGCAGTGGTTGGGAGTCCGCCTGCCGATGCAGGGGGCAGGAGTTCGTGCCCCGGTCCGGGAGGATCCCGCGTGCCGCGGAGCGGCTGGGCCCGTGAGCCATGGCCGCTGGGCCTGTGCGTCCGGAGCCTGTGCTCCGCAGCGGGAGGGGCCGCAGCAGTGAGAGGCCCGCGTACCACAAAAAAAAAAAAAAAAAAAAAAAATGTAAACCAGAATGACCTTTTTGGAAGACAGTTTGGTCATAAATGCCTCCAAAATATGTGTATACATTACAGCTGTTCAGCTTATAGAAAATGACCCTATGACAATGCAAAAATATTTATCTGAAAGATGGTTATCAAAGCGTTATTTATCATAGTGATTTGAAACATTTTACGTGTTCAGTGATGAGCTACTTAAATTATGGTATGGAGGCTAAACAGCCATTAAAAATTGCATTATAGAAGACAAAATTAATGAAATGGTAAAATGTTATATTCAATAAATGCATGAAAAAAGCAGTTGTAATAATTAGTCAACAAATATTTGTTGATTCTCTGCTGTGTTCAGGACACTGTATTTATTATGATATGCAGGGGATGGCATGTAAATAAAAGAGACAGACCGTACACTCTAGAAGGTTCTATCCAGTGGAGATGGGGGTGCGCTCTGAAGGTTTTATGCAGTAGTGGTATGGTGGAGTGTACTCTCTGGAAGACGAAGTCCAGTGTGGTGTGTGTTTTGCTGGGGGTGTAGAGTGAACTTAGGAGGGGCCCATGTTTGTAAAAATGGATATACTGTGATGATGTGAGCAATGGAAAAAATGTTCATCTCCAGACACCAAAAGCGATAAGTTATGATCTCTGAATGAAGCCAGCAGAGGTGGTTTCAGTGTTCTTCTGTATGCTCTTTATAATTCCCCAATTTCCCACAGTTACAAGATATAATACTCCTCTTACAATAAGGATACATACTTATAAAAAAGAAACAGGTCTCAGGAAAATTGCTAAAGTTTCCTGGACTCCATGTTTGTTTGTGAACACCACCTTTCTTTAAGTTTGTTCCCCTACTGCTAATGGCTGGCACCAATAAATGAAAATAAAATAACACAAACCTGTCCCCCAACCAGGAACACTCCCCCCTCCCCCGGCATAGAGCATATGTTTTGGAACAAATACATGCAAGGCTTCTCTTATAAAGGCAAATTCCCCCCAAACCTTATAGAAAACGAATGAAAAGCAGAGTACTGCTTATTGAATTTGTTTTAGCTCTGCTGACTTGTTTCTCTTAAGCCCAGATCACTTTTTGTTTCTGGATGTGTCAGTACACAGCCTTTCTTTATAAGGTTGAGTAGGAAAAGAGACTAAAACTGTTTAACTAGGAGGCGGCCTGGCCTGGCCTGGTACAGAGAGAGGGGCCTGCAACTTTGGTCTGCTGACTGGTTGTAGAGGAAGCTGTGACGGGCAGTCACTGGGTTCCTCCACATGGACCCCTCTGCTCCTTTCTCCTGTCCTTGCCTGTCCGCAGTGCGTTGCCGATCTCCTACTCAATTTCAACCCCTTTCAGTCCATTACATTTACCCAGTGTTGCTGTGCCCGGGCGTCACGCTGCCCTCACCCTCCCTTTGTCCTCACCCTCCCTCTGTCCTTGGCTTTACCCACCACTCCTGTGCTTTCTTGTCCCTCAGGCCTGAGCTGGCATCTCCAGTGGCCAGAAAGGGTGTTTGTTGGCTCCTGTTCTAGAAGAGACGATCACCAGCAATTGGTAAACTCTGGGAATTCTCTCACCTCTGACACTGTCTTTTGGGGCAACTTTGAATTTACTTGCACTTTGATAGGGAACCAGAAAATCAACTCACTCACCTGCAGTTTTCACTTTAAAGCTGTGACCGGTACGTGGGGAGGTGTTGATGAGCGTGATGGTATTTACAGTGGGACTTTCCTGCTGGGCTCTGTTCTTTTCTTGCAGGAAAAGGATTCTTTAAGCAGGGATATCTGGGCAGGACTGCTGCCTGTGTTTTAAGTCTTCCTCAGTGGAGAAGAGGGCTTTTGTTCTAGATGGCTTATACGGTCCTGTAGCTTAGTTTCTTAGATTGGGGAGATATATAGATAGATAGATTTATCTATCTACCTATCTATCAATTTATCTATATTATCTATTTATAATTATATTTATATCTATATTATCTATCTGTCTATTTATCTATATTATCCATTTATAATTATATTTATATCTATATTATCTATTTATCTATTTATGCATATATATAGCTCCCCAGTCTATGTACATATATTTTAATTTTTAATTTTTTTCCTTCTTCCTTTGATAAGGTGTTATAAAGATAAGCTAATGCTAGTGTTTGCTCCAAAGAAGATGAAGGCATTTGTTTTTTCTCCAATTATATTCTCTGTAGTTTCTCTGCAACTCTCCTTTCATTAGGAAATGAAAGACATGCTCTCTTTGGGTGTTTGTACAGGACCATAAAGCTAGAAGTCATATGTCAAAAAAATGTATTCCTCAAGGTAGAAGCCTAAGTTAGCCTAATTTGTTTCAGTTTTTGCAAGACCCATAGTTTTCTTATCTGAGTCTGTGTTAATGAGTTATAATCCAAGTCATAAAAATAATGGAATTGGGTCGTAACCCAAGGCATAAGAATGAGCTGACTGACTTGGCCCTGCTCTGGTTTGGGCCTCTTGCTGAGCTGTAATCTCTTACCTTAGGTAATGCCTTCTTTAAGGTTCCTTGCTTTTGTCAAGTATCTTTTATGTGGGTGTCTTAAGGGACTCTGGCTTGTTGACAGACCTCAACAATTTTCTGATCACAGGGTGACAGATTTGCCCTCTCTTGTCTGCCAGGGAGTGGGTGGGTCTCAGGTGCTTTGAGAGTAGGTTAGATCCACCACACACACTCTCGTGTCTCATCCCCTCCCTCATCCCCGCCCCCCCCCACTCACCAGCACTCCACATCCCTTCTTCATGCCTGTACCTTCCCACAGCATCTTGGAAAGAGGGAGGGGGGAGACCTTCTTTGAGGTGACCCCTTTCTTTCAGACAGAGCGCTATCACAGAGCTGCCACTGCATAAGCATGGAAAAACTGCTTCGGTAAAGGGACTCCTCCTTTCCTGCCCTGAGTTCAGGAATAGTCTCATCTGAGACACAAAGAGAAAGGCTACTGAAACCTGGCAGGTGGACTTAGCAGGGCTGGTGATCTCTTCCCTCCTACATCTCCCTCTTAGAGACTGACATCTCAGAGGATTCTGATTTTAATTCAGATAAAGATCAGTCTCAAATATTCAACCAGGACCTGGTGAAATCTGCATCATCCTTAGGTCTCAAATTTATCTGTTAGACCAGGACTGCAGACAATGAAGCAGGAATGGGTGTGTTGAAAGAGCAAATGGAAAAGAAAGGGTGTCAGCATCTCCAAGGGCTCAGTTCCCTCTGTGTGTTTTCTCTTTCTCTAGACCACAGTCTGCTCTCCATGTTCTAAATTCTAATTTAAAATGAACAGTATTATTTATTCAACAGATACTTATTGAATGCCCAGTATAGGCATGTACTCTTATAGGTGATGGATATTCAGGAATGAAGAGACTTGTCTCAGGGCTCATGGAGTTTACATGTCCCAGTCTTGGAGATGGTCAGATAACACATCAATGAACACAATAATTTCAGATAGTGGTAAGTTCTATAAAGAAAATAAAAGGGAATCTTTTAATGCAAAGTGGCTGGGGGAGTAGCTAGCTTAGATTGAGTATTCAGTGAAGATACTGAGGAGGTAAAGTTTGGACTGGGGTTAGATGACGAGAGGCCACCTATGTGAAGACCTATGGTAGACGCACCCTAGGAAGAGTTAGCAGCAAGGATAAGGGCTCTGATGAGGAATTGTAGAGAATAAAGAAGGCGAATGTAGCTGGAATGGAGTGAGCAAAGGATGATTAGTAGGAGTTGAGGTCAGAAGAAAAGACAGGCATCAGATCATGTACATCCTATAGGCCATGATAAAGACTTTGGGTATAATTCCACACGTAATATGAAGCTACTGAAGGTGTCTAAGCAGAGACAAGATGATATAATTTAATATCAAATATAAAAAGTGTGAGACTTTAACTTCCAGCCATGAGGGGGTAAGACAATCTAGAATTAGCCCCCCCCCCCCACCATAAACAACTAGAAGATTGAAAGGGAAAAAGGAAATGGCTAATTTTAGACATTGGAAAATAAGCAGCACAGGACTGTTCTTCCTGAGAAAAAGGAAGTCAGGTTATCCTAGGCTGTTTACCTGGAGATAATTCCATGACTGTGAGGCACAGGGAGGGGTGATCTGAGTAGAGTTGAGCAATCTCACTGAGGTAAGAAAACAGAGGTCAGGCTTTTGGGAGGCAGGGCAAGAGCTTTGTGGGACAGAACACCCAAAATGAGAAAGAGCTCCAGAAATATGCATAGGGCTCCTCTTGAGTCTTTGTCCAAATATCAATCTGTGCACATTCTAAGTGAAACTCCCCGAGATTGGATAGGAGCAACTTCTGAGGAAATAACAGTTATCATGGAGCTATAAGAAGAACAATCCCATGACTCCCACAGGGCCAGGGAGCATTCTAGTTCCCTTAAGCCAGAGTGGAAAGACTTCACTGAGTTCAATAGAGATCTCAGATCTAACATCTTAGAAGTGGGTTAAATTACTGTTAAAATAAGGGTTATTCTAGAATGCCATAAGAAGCAGTAAACTAACCTGTAAGTAACTCCATGCCAGAAAAAAATTCCCACATTTTTAAAAGGAATTTTAAAGTTTACCTCCCCACCACACACACACACACACACACACACACACACACACACACACACACACACACACACACACACACACACACACACACAACAGGAGACTATGACCTGTAAACAGGGAAAAGACCGCAACAAAACATTAGAAAGAGAGGCAGAAATAACAAAGATGTTCAAAACACCGGTAAAGGGTACTAAAAGAGCTATTATGAATATGTTCAAGGATGTAAAGGAAGATGTGAACATGATGAAAAAGAAAATGGAAGTTTTTTATACTACTGTGTAGTGGTATAATATTATTTGAAGAAAGAGTATTGTAATTTAAAGATGAATATTGTAAATCCTAGAGAAACCATCAGAACAATGACAGTACAAGAAAAGGCAAAAAACAGAAAAAAGGAACAAAGAATAGATGTAAAAAATAGAAAACAAAGAGCAAAATGGTAAATATAGACCCAAACGTATTAATAATAATACTAAATGAAAATGGCCTAAATACTTCATTGAGAGGCATAGATTATCAGATTGGATAAAAACCAAGGCCTCTGTAAGAAGTCCTCTTTAGATATAAAGACATAGATAAGTTAAAAGAAAAAAGGTGAAACAAGATATACTATACCAGTGCTAATCCAAAGAAATCTGAATAGGCTATATTAATATCAGACAAAGTAGAATTCAGGGCAAGGAATATAGCCAGGCATAAAAAGGGACATTTCATAATGAAAAAGCATCCATTTTTTTCTTCAAGAAGATGCAACAATCTTAAATGTGTGTGCACCTAATCACTTCAAAATACATGAAGCGAACACTGATGGAACACTGATGGAAAAGAGAAATAAACAAAAATATATTTGTAGTCTGAGGCTTCAGCACTTCTCTTTCATTCATTTACAAAACAAGTATGCCAAAACATATTAAGGATATAGATGACTCGGAGAATATTATCCACCACTTTGACCTGATTGACTTTTGTAGAAAACTTTATTCAACAACAGGAGAATATACATCCTTTTCTGGTACACTAGTAATATTTATCAAGAAATGAAATAATAAAGTAAGAGGGGAAATCAATGAAATAGAAAATGGACAAATGAAAGAAAAAAATCAATGAAATTCAAAACTATATCTTCAAAAAGATCAATAAGATTGGTAAGCCTCTAGCAAGACTGACTAAGAATTAAAGAGATTAAATATAATTGCCAATATCAGTCATGAAACCAGGACACCACTATAGATTCTGTAGAAATTAAAAGATAATAAGAGTATTATAACCAATTTTATGCTAATAAATTTGATAACTTAGATAAGTGGACAAATTCCTCGAAACACATAAAAGCATCAAAGTTCACTCTAGAAGAGAAGATAAGCTAAATAACTCTACATCTATCAAAGAAACAGAATTCCTAGGTAAAATCCTCTCATAAGGATAATGCTGGGCCCAGGTGTCATCACTGTTGAATTCCACCAAATTATTTGAGGAAAGAATAATATAAATTCTACACAAACTCTTCTAGGAAATAGAAGAGGAAGGAACGTCTAAAAACTTAAAGCAAGTATGACATTTGGTACCTAAATGAGATAAGATTTTATAGCAATACTATATACTAATATTCCTCATGAACATAAAAGCAACAATTTTCAACAAAATAACAGTATACGGAAATATAGCAAGAAACAAAAAGGATAATACATTATGTCCAAGAGGTGTTTATCACAGGAATGTTATATTGGTTTAACATTTGAGAATCAACCAATGTAGTTCACCATACTGACAGAAAAAGAAGAGAAAAACCATATGATCATCTCAATAGATGCAGGAAAACATTTTGACAAAATTCAACAGTCATTTCTGATAAAAACTCTCAACAAACTGAGAATAGAAGGGAACTTCCTCAACCTGATAAACACATCTATGAAAAACCTACAGTTAACATTGTGCTTGATGGTGAAAGAGTGAATACTTTTATCCTAAGATTGGAAATAAGGCAAGGATGTTTGCTCTTACTGCTTCTACTTTGCATTATACTAAGTTTTGTAGCATACTGAATAAGTCATGAAAAAGAAATAAAAGCCATGCAGATGGGAGAGGAACAAGTAAAAGTATCATGACATGATCTTCTATGTAGAAATTTCTAAGGGATATAAATAAAATCACTAGAAGAAACGAATTTAGCAAGGTTATAGGAATCAAAATTGATATGTAAGAATCAATAGTATTTTTATATATTAACAGAGAACAATTGGAAATTTAAGAAATTTAAATAAAATATTATTTACAATAACATTAAAAACGTGAAATACAGAAAATGTAACAAAATATGGGTAAGACTTCTACGTTGAAAACTGTGAAGCATTGCTCAGAACAATTGAAGACTTAAGTAAATGGAAAGATATACTGTGCTTATAGATCAAAGGATTAAATATTTATTTGAAGATTCAGGGTTTTTCACCCTAACCTTTAGACTCATGTAAATCTCAGTCAAAATCCCAGGGGGATTTTTTTGGTAGAAATTGACAAGTTACTATAAAAAGCTTATGGAAATTTGAAATTACAAAGGACCTATAATACCCAATAAAATTCTGAAAAAGAGCAAGTTTAGAGGATTTAGACCTCTTGATTTCAAAACTTACCATACTTACAGTAATAAAGAGTGGTGTTGGCATAAGGATGGATATATAGATCAATGGGGTTCTTAAATGGACTTATATGTGCAGTTGATCTTCATTAAAGATGCCAGGGTAATTCAATGGAGAAAGAGGCTTTTCAACAAAAGGAAGTGGAACAATTGGATAACCATGTGGAAAAAGAAATGATTCTCAAGCCTTGCAGGTGTCTTAAGGGAATTAAAACTAAGAATTATAGAATACGGACTTTGGAGGTCATTTATGTAAGAAAGATAGGAGCTCCAGTCATCAAATCAAAATCAACAAAAAGGTTTTGTCTCTATATCAAGAGATTAGCAAATGGACGCACATTTATATATTCTAGCTTAAAATAAGACGTAAAAGGTATAAATATTACTTGCTTCAACCAAAGTTTTCTGTCTATCCTGATCTTGTCAGATAAGAAGACTTCTACCGTAGGGACTTCGTATGGTTGTTATGAGACTTAACAGGGATGTTGCAAATGGCTTGACGTGTAGAATCTTCCCAATAAATAAAGTTTTGCTTTGATGTTACCCCATACTTTCTTTGCTATTCATCTCATTAACCTTTATCTGATTCTGTCATATTTTAGTTACTTTTCCCGTGGGCACACTTTATTTTAGCAAATAGGTTGTAAGTTCACGGGCTGTGTACTTATTCGTAACCCCTGCAAGCATCCCCCTTTGCCTGACACATTTAGATCTTTGACTGCATTACAGGCCAAGAGGGCTGAACCCCCTTACAAATGTTTTTCAGAATCTGTTTGATTGTTTGGCTCCTTTTGACCAAATATATTACAAGGGTGGTACCATTATTTTTAACCAAATATGTTACAAGTGTGGTTCCATAATTTTTTCGTAGACTTCTCTCCCTCTCTTTTTTGCACATCCAAATTCCCTTCTGAAACCCCTGTGCTAATAATTCGTAAGACTTTAGGCCCAGCCCTTTAGGAAATACAGTGCAGAAAAGAGAGTAGAGAGACAGAGCAAGTTACATTGCTTTGCATCTCATTCCTTGATTTTCATTCGACTTGTTATATATGTTAGAGTTAGGACATATTTCCTGGCTAGGATTGAGAATATTTATGGGCAGCTTCTTACGGCTTCATTGCCTCCCATATTTATTCTGTATAATGGAGAAAGTTAGTAATGTTTGAAGTCTTAGAAACAACAAGGAATATACTTCCTGCATTTTACGTTCAGTTGGTAGAAAAAAATCTGGCCCTGGGTAGGATGGTAGGCTTGTGATTCTTGTGAATTCGATAGTTCACTTGGTTGTAAGCTGTTTGAGGATAGTGGCTGTATCTTAATCATATATGGCTCGTACTTAATTCTCCCTAAATGACCAAATGATCAGGGTCTCTGTTACTACATGGGCCAGCATTGATCCGAGGCAAATGGTAAAAGAGGGAAAGTTTGTTTTATGTTCCTTCCTACCTCTTTTTGTGTGTGGCACCTTTCTTCCTCTCTGACTTCTCCTTCCTCCCAGGCACCAGTCCCTTTCTGTTGCTCAGCTGGCCATTAACTAATCCCTGATAACGATTAACTGATCATTAGGTTAGCCTTTGCGTGTGATACACCTTTCAGATATTAGCATTTTAACAACATCTTCTTAAAGGCAGAGGGGTACATTTCCCAGTTCAAGTCTGGGGCCAGGAATGACCTCCACCAAGTATATGGTATGCATAAGAGAGGAAGAGAGCCCTTCCTCCTGGAACCCTCCTTTACTGTATTGCTTGGTTTCAGGGGAAAAGAATGACGTTGCCTGAGAGTTGAAGAGACTCCATGTGGGAAAAGGTATTTGAGCTGGGCCCTGAACAGTGAACAATGAATGGGTTTTTTCAATGCGGAGGTGTTTGGGGGTAGGAGGCGAGGTGGGAAGGAGGAGCCATAATTAAGCATTACAGGAAAATAGAACAACAGCCTGGGGAGAGATACAGAGACGAGGGAGCAGGTGCATTTTAGGAACATGGAGTAATCTTGGGTAAATGGGGTAAATGTTGCACGGTAGGAAGTGCGAGAAGAGTGGAAAAAACAAAAAGCGAAGAAAACAAAACAAAAACCAGTTTGGACTAGATTGTGAAGTGCCGTGTATATGGTTCAAAGGAGTTTGATCCTTACCGAAAGGTTGTGGAATGATCAAATTTCTCTTATAGAAAGCGCTCTGAGAGCAACGTGAAGTGTACATTTTTGTGGGCAGGGAGACCAGTTATCAGACTGTTGCAGTAAATAGCCAAGGGATAGTAAAGACACAGATCTGAAAAAAAAGAAAGAAAGGTTGCCTTTTAGATAATTAAAAGCATTTAGTGGCCAAGTTCTCCCTCATCCCTGTTCCTTTGTTCATTAATCCAGTCACCATTAATCTGGCAAGCATTGTGTAAAAAACTTGAGAAATAAAAAGGACATGGCTTCTTCCCATAACAAACTAAAAATTTAGTAAGAAAGTTTGGCATTTAAGAATTAAAACGCAGTACGGTGACTACTGTAGCAGAGGTAAGCAATGTGTGCTGTTGGTATACAGAGCAAAAATGTTTCTAAGAAGTTCCATGAGGGTAAATTTACTGTTTTACTCACGGTTGTATTCCTAGCACTTAGTTGAGTTGAAGAACCTACTAGGTGCTTAATGTGTATTGAATAAATATTTGAGCTTGGGTGGGTGGGTATATGGGTAGGGGAATGACAACTTCTCTACTTTGTCGTAGGCGAGAGAAGGGACCTTTCTCTTGGTTTTGAAAATGGAAGGGTCAAAATATGTAGGGTTGTGTCCCTAGGTGGCGGCACCTAGGATAGCACTAGGTAGCTGGCTATGGGCCTTCTTTCCTCTTTTCTCTTGGGATGTGGATTATTTGGGGGGCTGTAAGCCTCTGAGAGCTAGCTACCCAGAGTAGGGTCAGAATATCTCTGTTTGTTCCCCTTTGTTAGCCCTTGGGATTTAATAAAGTTTTTTTTTTTGAAAGTTCTAATAAGGGAAACTAAAGGAAAGGCTTTGTCCAAAGTTGGCCAGAGAGTTAAGGAGAGAAATACTCACCCAGGGCCAGGAAGCAAAGTAGGAGAATCCAGCGAGGAAGGCGAGACCTCAGGGCAGGAAGCTTCTGCTGCTTGTTGCTCGCTCCTGTTCACCAAAAGAATCTCATTTAATTCTCACCCCTGGAGGTTCTGGATCTCATTTATTAAGGGAGGTGGATTGAGTCATGATCTCTTAATTGCAGGGGAGAAATCCAACATATGCTGAAGAACAAAGCATTTTCTGTAGTTCAATTATGGTAAAAACCTGATTTAATATAAATTCATTTGGCAGCAAAATCTGACCTAAAGTGATGTGAATCCATTTATAGTCTTAATTTAATCTTAAAAGTGTTCAGTTCTCATGTTTTGTGGGGGAAACATCTATGTGTTTGATTACAGGGTCTTACCCTAGACACCCCTAGGAGGGTGTTACGTAATGTTCAGGAAATGCACCACCATGTTACTTTTTAAATTTTGAAAAATTTTAAATTATCGAGCACATCCTGCGCCTAGAGTCTTAGATGAAGGATTGTGGATTTCTGTTTCCTTTCAGAGATTAGTAAAGGCTTTTGGACAAAATGAGTGTGAGTTGAGTTTTGCAGATGCATAGAACCTTTTTTTGCTTCTCAGCTGGAGGTGGTATTCTCTCCTCTATTGGTTTGCTAGGGCTACGATAATAAACACCACAGACCGGGTGGCTTAACCAACAGAAATTTACTTGATCAAAGTTCTGGAGGCTGGAAATCCAAGATCAAAGTGTCAGCAGGTTTGGTTTCTCCTGTGGCCTCCTTGTCTTGCAGATGGCCACCTTCTTCCTGTGTCCTCACATGGTCTTTCCTCTTTGGGGCATGCCCCTGTTGTCTCTATGTGTCCAGATCTTTTCTTCTTATAAGGACATTGGTCATGTTGGATTAGGGCCCGCTCTGATGGCCTCATTTTAACTTGATCAGCTCTTGAGAGGTCCTGTCTCCAAATACAGTCATGTTCTGAAGTGGCGGTTGGAAGGGAGGATAGGGCTTCCACATGTGAACTTTAGAGGGACACAGTTCAGCCCATAACTTGCCTGTGGGGTGTTTGGAAATAAATGTGTGGATGTACATTTCAGAGGTTACATGACTGTAGGGTGTTACTGTCACAAGGGAGAGGGGCTAGGGCAGCCTGTAGTATAAAAGAGAGCCCCCCAGAAGGCCGACCACTCTGGTGTGGAACACAGAGGGAGGAGCTGAAGAGAGACTTGGACCAGCCCCTGGGATGGGGTGTGTCAGGATGGTCCCATCTTTGATGGGAAATTGAGGCCTGGCAGTCTTCAGGGGATGAATGTTCTTTCCTTCAAACTGCTGTCCCCTCTCCCCTCTCCATGCCCTTTTTGGCTGGTTCCCTCAGGCAGCATTTCTGGACTCTGTGAAGCAGATGTCATGAGGAAATGGATTTAAGTACATGAGGTTTGGATTGGAGTTTGGGCTCCTTCGTCTCTAGGAATAATGAGAAATTGACACTTTCTGTGTTTCCCCAACTCACCTGTGACTCTTAGATTGAAATAACACCCCCCCCCCCCCGCTTTAAAATAAATCCTGCCCTACCTCTAGGCTTGCGGTGGTATGAAATAAGATTGCATGTAGAGCTTAGCACAGGTGCTCAAAAGCCAGGGCAGGAATCAGTGCCCGGAAATGTGCCTCTGGCATGTGTGGGTGCTGATGTCTTCCTGGAATGGCCTTTGGTCCGAGAACGTCCCTGTTCTCTCCCACTGGGTCCTTTGCTCCTTCCTACCCTTTGGTAGAAACGAAGAGATTGAGACTGTTCAGTCCCTTTCCTGTTTAGAACACTGAAATGCTTTACAAATATTATCACGTTCATTAGAGCCATCGTAGGTTGTTCATTAAATTATAAACCAGAGCATCACACAAATGTTAAGACTAACGGCAAAGTGAATCTCTCTCATAGGCATTCACTGCCCAGACAGTACCCCGGTTATGTTTTCTTGAGTCATGCTGAATTATTCAGTCTTCTTTTTACAATTTTCAACATCCAGGAGAAACAGAAAAAAAAAAAAACTGTAGCAATTATCACTACAATACACAAATAAAAATGAATAATTCAGAGCTCCTGTGTTACTTTACTCCCCCTTGTCTAACTCTGACTGATCCGGGCTTTGCTTTCCATCTCACAGTTCTCAGCAAGGCAGGCAGAGGAGACTTTTCAGGTGAAGAAATAAAGACGTAGAGCATTTTTGTTATTTGCCCCGAAGAAGCATTCCTGAGGTACTGGAAACTCACGGCCAGACTTTCATCCTCTCTGCATATATATGTGCACTCTTCCTACTCTTTACTCATGATCGGGTGATGCTGAAGGGGTTAAAAAACAATCACAGGGCTTCCCTGGTGGCGCAGTGGTTGAGAGTCCGCCTGCCGACGCAGGGGACGCGGGTTCGTGCCCCGGTCCGGGAAGATCCCACATGCCACGGAGCGGCTGGGCCCGTGAGCCATGGCCACTGAGCCTGCGCGTCCGGAGCCTGTGCTCCTCAGCGGGAGAGGCCACAACAGTGAGAGGCCCGCGTACCGCAAAAACAAACAAACAAACAAAAGACAATCACAGCCCCATCTCTCCCCATCAGCAGTTTTTGAAGCCCTCCTTTACTATGTTTCCTCTCAACAATTTTACCAGAAACTGTAGCT
Organism: Lagenorhynchus albirostris; assembly: GCF_949774975.1. Lineage (NCBI taxonomy): Eukaryota > Metazoa > Chordata > Mammalia > Artiodactyla > Delphinidae > Lagenorhynchus > Lagenorhynchus albirostris. The sequence goes on from NC_083105.1 coordinate 93,654,961, forward strand.
TCCGGCTCTTCTCAGGTGCAATGCTTTTATGCATCTGCGCATTACACGTGTGGCAAGGTCAGGGTCCCAAGTTCATTTTATCAGGTGGAGAAAGAACTGAAAACAGGAAGAGGATTCTGAGGGTCCCAGGTGCAGCCTCCTGGCTGGGCCAGGAGCCATCCGGCAGTGCTCTGTCAAGTTCCCGAGCATCTGCTGGCTCGCAGGCCTCCTGAGCTCCCAGCTACTCCTGGTCCCTGGGCATCGCTCCAGCTCGGCTAGAGGGCAGGGCACGTCACCCAGCCAGATTCCAGCCCCGTGCACTGCTGGCCTGCTGTCACTCAACCCTCAGAGGGACTGGAGAGAGGGGCATGCAGGATACAAAGCGTGCTCAATCACCCATGCTTCCTCCTGTTGGAATTGTCTACCGGATTCCAGAAGGCCATTTCTGAACTTTTATTCTACTTTCGAGATCATGACCAAGGGATGGAGACTGAGAAAACAATCCTACCAAACCTCCAATTGATCACCCATGATAACGGTTAGGGGAGAGGCTCTTGTGCATCCCAACAGTTAATTAAATCCTTTATATTTGGACACTGGCATTCCAGGCAGACAAAAGAGGATGAAAGAACCCACTGCATGAGATTAGTAAGCCCATCTTTAATACGCCGCTTGTCAAGATTTTTACTTTTGCAATTTCAAGTTTAGGGGTTTGAGCCTTTTGGTTTTTATTCTTCTCTTTTTTATCCACCACCTCCCTCCCACCCCCAGTGAAAGAGGAAGAAACATCTGATTTTTTTTCTTCATTCAGGATATTAATGTATATTAATATAACCAGGCAAAAGCCCGGTTAGGGCCCCGCTTTCTCAAAATACCCCTTAATCATTTGTGAGGGGTTGGGGGCATGTGATATGGAGGTGGATGTTAGAGCAAAAAAGGGAGAGATGCTTCAGTTTCAGAGGGCCTGGAGGCAGAGTCACAGAGAGCTGTTTCCATGGCAGTGCTATGGAAACCAGGCTCTGCCGCTCACTCCTTCCCAGAGTAGAACTTCCATGCTTCATATAGCATGGGCTCCAAAGAAGCCTGCCAGCCTCTTACCTGAACTGTGACTTTAACCTTCTTACCTCATTGTAACCTACTGTTCTGGGGAAGAAAATAGGAACCTAGTCCAAACCACTGGTGGAAACTCTAAACCTTAAATCTTCTGTGAATTTTCCAGTAGGATGGAGAGAAACATTCGTTTTACCATGTGTCGGTTGTCATATCCATATGCATCCACTTTTCCGGGTTCCATTTTATAGCACTGTCAAAACCCGTACTATTACAGGTGTCAGCTCCTTGTACCTATTTTTTTCATAATCCGTTTGGAGTTAGGGTGCAGGATCTGACCCTTTAGGGACCTGTCATCTCTTACCTCTGGCCACAGATGGTGGTCTTAGCCTTCATATGACTTGTATGTGTAAACTGATTTTCACGAATGGGGGCCATATGACAGACCATGGATGGTTCGTCTTTGCTCTGCAAACACCTCTCCTGTGTACGCACCGCTGGCCGTGGGTTTGTGGCATCATTTCATACATGGAGAACTACAGCTGTGTGTGTGTGTGCGTGTGTGTGTGTGTGTGTGTGTGTGTGTTTTGGGTCTCTTGACTCAGGGTATTGATGTACACTTGAAATTATCACCTACTTGTGTTCTTTTAATGGGAAGATTATTGTGTAAGGAATGACGTCAAAAGAAGCCCATGAATACAAGTAGCAGAAGAAAGGCTAAAGTCTACAAGCACATTTTTAGAAAGAGAGACAGAAAATGCATTTGTATTTTAACCCACCTTTCCACTTCAAAGATAGGCACAGTGGGCTTTCATGAACAACACCAGGCCAGATTGTTTGCAGTGAGAGCTTATTTTGTTAGACTTTAAAAACTGATGATTTTTTTTTTCACTTCTCCAGTTCTCATATTACACAGAAATATTCCCAAAGGCCCATTATTAGACTGTGACCACATCTTTTCCATAGCTTCTTCAAATGTCTCTGGTACCTATCCCCAAATCTCCTTTTTCTAACGACTCCATTTCCCTCCTCAATAAACAACCCATCCTTAATGATTTTTAATCATTTTCTGCTCCAGGAATTCGTGAATCCCAAAGTACTCATTTTATTGAGAATGATTATTTTATTCTCATAATGTCAGCAGTTTGTTCTGAATGGTGCCTAATACTGATGCAGTTGAAACATATTCCTGTTGTGTGTTTTTGATTTGAGAGGCTTTTGCCTTGTGGCTTAACCTCAGCATCAATTATATTTGCCCACTGATTCGAAGAAAGGAACCTTGAGTAATGCTTAAATATTTGCTGGCCACCTCACTTTGTCACTCGTTTATTCAGCCAGTATCCATTTGTTTGTTCATTCATTCATCCTTTCATTCATTCATTCGACCACAGATGGTTCCTGTGTGCATAGCTTTGTGTCACGTATTAGTCATACCAGAGAAGCCTAAGATACATTATATAGAGTTGAACCATAGGAGACTTTCAAATAGTCCACTGTTTTTGACCTGTAAAAGGGCAATTTTATATACTTTAACCAAAGATAAAGGTGCCGTATAAAAAGACCTCGAAAAACAAGATTGACATTTAAAGATAGATTTTAAAAAATCCAAGAGATGAAAGTTAAGGGGAGAGTTGAAAATAGCATTCAGAGACAGGAAGAACTAGGAAATAAGAAGCCAGGCCTGCTCAGTGCTCTAAAGTTTCCGCCGTGACCAATACAGTAGTCACTAACCACCTGTGGCTACTTCAATTTCAATGTAAGTTAGTTAAAACTAAATAAAGTTAAAAATTCAGTTTCTTAATGGTATGAGCCACATTTCAAGTGCTCAATAGTCACGTGTGGCTACTGGCTCTCACATTGGACAGCACAGGTAGAGAACGTTCCTGTCATCACCGGAAGCTCTGCTGAACGGTGCTGCAACATAGAGAGGGAACTGATCATGGCAGAAGATACAGGTTAAGAGAACTTAAACTTCCTTAAGAATATCTGTAATGATAGAGAAAAGGTGTGGTGACTTGGAGGAGGCTCTGGTTATTCAGTGAAATTCTTTTGTTCTCTCCTGGGGTACTAAGCTTTGTGGCTGTTTTGTAAGTCTTAGTGGCCCCAGTGAAACTGGTCCCAAATCTTAGGACATATAAAATAAGCATCACATTCAAAAAACACTTGCCTTGTAGTGATTCTCTCCTTTGCTGGCCATCTCGGCCAACCCTAACGGCAAAACATGACATGTGGCGTTGGACATGGCTCTTTTCTCTCTTGGGTCTGTCTGGCTGGGACTGCACACTGAGGGATGCACAGGAGAGGGGAGCTCTCATTTGCCTGCCTTAATCTCTATTATTTATTTATTTGGTTGTGCTGGACCTTAGTTGCAGCATGCAAATGGCATGCGAACTCTTAGTTGTGGCATGTGGGCTCTAGTTCCCTGACCTGGGATCGAACCCGGGCCCCCTGCATTGGGAGCACAGAGTCTTATCCACTGCGCCACCAGGGAAGTACCAAGCCTTCATCTCTTTTGAAAGCGTTTTGTACTTTAGGCAATAAGTTCCTAAATCCAAACACTTCCTAGGTTACCTGGAAGTGCAGGTGTTTGATCCCAGCTCTGAATCTCTGCTGTCTCCTTCTTTATGACTTAAAAAAAAAAAAAAAAAATCAATGGCCACTTTCTTATTTTGTCTAAAAGGAACCATTTGGGGGAATCCTGAAGTGACGATACATCCATGGTTTTTGCCTCTTGAGTCATTGCCCACGTTGATCTGAAGACTCAGTCAGTGGAGCGTGAGAACACGTGTACACAGAGGCATAAACGCTGTCAGCCTTGAGATTTTCCAATTTCCCCAAAGGTGGGGCTGTACAGCTTAATTAAAACAAGGCCAAGAAAAAAATAGAAAACATCTCGAGAAGGGTAACTTTTTTACCTGTTTTGTGAGCTTGGCCACACCCTTACTGACTTGTATGTACTCACTTCGAAAAAGGAATGTGTTCTCAAGTCTTCACTGCTTCCACTCTATACCTCATTGAATGAATGAGCACTTAGAGGGTAGGCAGGCCTGGGTCTAAACCCTGCATAAATGACCTCTGGCAAGTGTCTTCATCTTGCCGACCTTCCTTCCATTTCCTCTTTTTTTTACGGAACCTTGCAGAGTGGACACTAGGATGAAATGAGAGTGTGTGTCAAGCACTGGCACGTAGTAGGTGCTCGATACTTTTAGCTATTATTATTATTATTACTTTTATTTTGCTGCTGCTGCTGCTGTTAATTGCTCTCCACCCCCCAACTTTTTATCCTCACCCTGTTCCCAACTTCCGGTACCCCGAGTCCCGGAAGTGGAGTGTTTGGGATCTACTGCTTTCTCACATGCTTGCTTTGCCATCTGGTTCTCATTTCTGCGCACTCTTATTCTAGCCTTATGTCATAATTCTGATATTCAGTATTCAAATGGATGGCTCTTTAAATAGCTTTATTGCTTGGTCTTTTCTTGATTCAGTTTTACATAAAATTTCCCTAAACTTCTCAGTTGCTTACCTCATTGTAGCCTGGATCCCAGTTTACCATGAAATGCCTTTACTGATTTCTACAGCGGTCACTCTAGGCGAGTCCATTATCTTTTCACTCCCAATGCAAATGGTTTCATGGTTTTAAATATCGCATGTGTATGCTGGACGCCCTGATCAACATCTCTATCTTCCTATTAATTTTCTTATTTCTCTTCCTCGCTTCCGTTTCTTTCAGACATTGCAGTTTAATCTCTTGCAGCTGCCTCAGATTTAATAGAGTAAAACACAGAATGCTTTATTTCATTTGCAGTTTTTATCTGTTGGATTTTACAGTGTTCTTCCTTTATTGAATGCAAAGCACTGTGGCAGAATTTTGCTTGTGGAAAATGTTCAAAGTTGAAATAGATTCAGTAGCAAATGAGAAGAGGAAAAATGAAAAAAAAATGTTATGTACAGATGAAAATAGAGGTTGGGGAGAGTCAATAGTGGAAAATGCAAATGTAACAGGTGAATAAAATTCAGTCCAAATGCCTGATCCGGGAAGTTATTTCAGTCAACATTTCGTTAAGAATTTTATTCCCTCATAAAAAAAAAAAAAGAATGCTAACATTTTCTCGAAATTTCTTCTGTTAGGCACACCCCCGGAAATGGTGCTACACAGTGTCTTGTACAGTCTGGGTCTTAGCAAATATTTGTTGAATTGATTTTTATGGTTGGATAGATCGATTAACTGAAACATTGAACCCTGCCTATGAACACCACTATATCTTAAGAGTCACAGGACATACTTCCTTTTTTCTGTGGAGACTTGTATAAAGCAGTGGCCATGGCTTATGGAGCCTTTAAAGACGCTAAAGGAAGCTGTAGATCCCTTTTTCAGAAAAGTACCCACAAACCCCATTCTGCATGCAGTTTCAGGGCATTTATGGATCCTCTGAGGCCCAGTCATGAGCCCCAGGTTTAGCACCCCTGCTTCCTATTCATAGGTTTCCCTGGATGTCTTCCTTCTTCCTTATCTCCACTGAAAGGTGACCTCTGTGCCCAGTTCCAAGCCAGAAGTCTTAGTGTAATTACCCACTCTCTGCCCTCCAGTTAGGCTAGTTGTGTCAGTTGCCAGAGTTTGCAGCTCCATCTAGCCCAAGTTATTCTATTTTATGAAGGGAAAAACCTGCTCTAGCATTTGTAAGTACTATTGTCCAGAAGGTCATTGTGCAGGCATAGTGAGGACCCTTCTCGATGTTTGACCGTATTTTACAACTGTAAATAGGGCCCGTCCCTTGCGGAATGGGAATGGGATCACAGGGAGGGTTTGGTTCTCATATTGCCAACTCTAGTTTGCTTTGGCATCTTCCTCATTATCTCCTTCCCCAGTTATACATGCCCACCGTTCATTCACTGAAACGAGGCCACCGTTTCCGGCTAGTTACCGTAGGTGGCAGTGGCTAATGATTAGATAAATGAATCTTGCCACTGTTTCTGATAAATTAACCCTACTCTATGTGACAGGCAGCCAGTGCTTCGCTGCCTACTGGTGCATTAATCCAATTCACACAGTCAGACTTCCCTACAAGGTGGTGGACTGTTATTTGTGGAGATGGTTTAGCAGTGCTGGGAAGGAGGTGAAGACGGCCTTTCTGTGACCCTCTTCTTATACAGTACGAACACCCGGCCCAGGATTTGCATGTATGGACAGAGCAAAGAAGGTGTATTATTCCCTCTTCCTCTGATCTCTCCGACGGCAGAAGCCATCAACATTTTGGGGTGTCTGTACCAGGCACAGTACTAGGCATTAGGCAGAGGTACAGAAGCACTATTAAGCAGGATGCAGCGACTGTTCATTCAGGAGTGACGGGGTTACTCCGCTTCTGAGGGGCCGGCGCTCAGGGATGTGGGCTAGCTGCACTCAGCGGTAAGAAAATCCTTTAGAATGACCATGGATGCACTCACCTGCAGTTCATTCGACAAATACGTACTGAGTGCCCAAGGCAGGCTAGACCCTGGGGCCACTGAGCGGGCTAGATAGAGTCCCTGCTTTGAACTTACATTTTCCTGAGGGAGACAGACAGAAAACAGGTAACGCCAGATCTAACTCACGACAGAATTAAGTCCTGTGAAGAAAGGAAAGCAGGGTAAGGGGATAAAGAATATGGGACGATGAAGAGTTCATTTGGAGAAGCTGGTTGAGGGAGCTCCCGCAGAAGAGACGGCATCTGAGCGAGGGCTTGAAGGGTGGAGAGGAGGGAGGCGCTTTCTAGGTTAAGAGAGCAGCAAGTGGAGAAGTCGTGAAGCATGAAGGCGTTGGGCAGTTGGAGAAAGAGCTAGAAGCCCCCCTGGCTGGAACAGCAAGCAGGGGAGGGGGCAGCAGCCGAGGTAGGGGCAGACTGGGCCCACAGGCCAGGCTGAGATGCCTGGATGCTATGCTAAGTGTGTGGAGAAGGACCGGGCGGGCCTTACGTTTACAGAAGGGCGCTCTGAGTGCTCGTGGAAGATGACCTGTTGGAGGTGGGGACACCCGAGCGGGCCCGGAGGCCGGTGTACATGGAGGTTCTCCTGATTCAGCATTCCCGAGTAGGGCTGTGGCCCAGCTCCAGGGGGCCTCACCTCTCTCTCTCTCCCTTTCCCTCCTTAAACCCTTTTGGCAACAGACTTTCACGGTGACCAGCTAACGTGCTTAATGTTTCACTTTACAAGTTCTCTCTTTCTCTCTGGCATGTCATTCTCTGTCTCAGATTTGGATTTTAGGATTTTGAGTAATAATGATTGCCACTGGTTTTCGACGTCTCCTCTATGACCAGATGCCAGGCACATAGTAGTATACGCTTTAATCCTCGTAAAAACTGCAAGGAAATTCTTCTTCTCATTCTCCTAAAGCTCAGAGAGATAAAGTACCTCAGCCGTGGCCACACACAAACGCGCGGTGGCTGGGACTTGATCATGGGCCTCTTGGCCTCCAAACCTCACAGTTTTCCTGTCTCTTAGAGCTGAAGGGCATGACGAGCTTATTTGGGAAAACTTAGGAAATTGGTTTTTCTGAGATTGCTGTTATTCTAGAGCAGTGGTCCTCAAGGGAGGGGACTTTTGACCCTCGGAGACATTGACAGTATCTGGTGACATTTTTGGTTGTGCCAAGTTGGGGTAGGGTGTGTTACTGCCGTCCTGTGGGTAGAGGCCAGGGAGACTGGTAAAGCATCCTGCGGGGCATGGGGCAGCCTCGCATGAAAGAGTTATCTTGCCCAGAGTGCCAACAGAGCCAAGGTTCGGAGATGCTGTTCCAGAGTTATTTTTCTGCATTCCTGATGTGTCTGTAACTTTAATCAGTATCCGTCTCCTGCATCAGTCATCACCCTGATTATGTGTCTTTGCTATTGTTCTAAGGAGAAATTGGGATGCAACCCAAGAAGAAAGACTTCTGTTGTTAAGCTGCTTTTTCACTTTGCTTTGTTTCACTTTGGTTAATGAGCGGTTTTCTCCCAGCACCGTTTATTGCTGGTGGCCTGGGCTCTGATTCTGGGGCTCAGGAGTCCCTGAGCCATTCTAATGAAAGCCTGGGGCTTCTGCACCGAACTGCCCCGTTGCTCCATGCTGTGCTTCCTTTGGCGTGGTGCACGTTAGGCTATCAGCACTGGAAGAAGCCCTTCCACCAGAAAGTTGTGTGAATTGGGAGCAGGTCAACCCTGACTCCCTCCTGCTACCAAATTCAAAGCAACCCCAGCAGCTGTGAGGTTGAGAACACGGTCTTGTAAGCAAATTGCCTTCTACTGGAGAGCGCACACCTTCAAAGTTTAAAAATGCTGGTGCACACTGATGGGAGAGACAGAATGACCTCTGTGCCCCTCCCCCCTCCCCCCCCAAATAAAAAAGTACACACATGCAGTCTTTATGGCTTTCTCAATCTAGACACTAACACAATTCAGAGCTGTACAGCGGATGGCCCTATGAAAGCAAGTTCTCCACACGTTGGATTTTAATTGTACAGTGCATGAAGTTACCCCTAGTCATCATCTGTCTCTCTAGTCATCAGAATGTCTCTCATCGTTCTGTTACTTAAAGGATAAAGGACTATGCATTATCTTACTGCTTCTTGAATTCCCCTTCAGAGGCGTGGTCCCCAGCTGGGCGGGCTGGTTGCGCCCCGACTCTGTGACCGTCCTTCCCTGGGAGAACCTGGGCGTGGAAGCTGGCGAGGGTCCTCGACTGGCTGTCCTTCTATCCGCAGCTCCTGGCATCTTTGCTTTCCCTCCGACTCGCCTGACTACAAAATATGCCTCCTGCTTAATAAACTCCTGCTTGTAATATTCTGAAACAAGGAGGCTAATCAAAGGCCCTGTTCTGCAGAACAGGACGCTAAATGACAAGATTAATTTCCGTAATCAAGCAGCTTAATTTGGACACTTTCCCCTCTCTGTTGCTGATTGAAATTGAGGCAGATTTCGCTGTGGTGAGATTCTCCCCTGGCTTAGTAAAGCTTGCTTCCTGAGGCGAGAAGAGGGAAGGCAAGGTGACTGTGGTCAGAGAGGAGATGGGAAGTGAGAGGCAGGAGAGGGCAGCACAGGGAGTGAAAGGTGAACAAACGCAGAGACCTGGCTGGAATTTTTCTAGGGCCCCTAATTATTAGACACGGTGTGAAGCCATTGGTGCGGTTGTCCACACGACCACCACCCACTTACCTGAGATGTTTCCATCATTTCAGATGGTAGCCACGCAGATACATGCGGCTGTAACCTGTTTGGGCAGGAGAACATCTTAGACATCTTCTAATCCACCTGCCTCTTTGCATAAAACAGCCCCAGAGACCTTAAGGAACTTGTGCCCTGTTCATTAATACCAAGCAGGATTTCAGGACAGAAAGTAAAGAAGCTTACGCAATCTCATGGGATTTGCAGGAAAGTAAACATAACACAGTGATAGACCTTACATTCGTAGAAAGTATTATAACTTACGAGGCACTTTCAGAACATTTAAGTGGCAGGCTATATTGCTCAGATTAGAGTTTGAACTGAACATTTTTAGATTTTTAATAACATATAGGTTAATAACCTACATGCTTGTTGTTTCTTAGAAAAGCAAACACCTTACAGTGGAGATGCGAGCAGCTTCCTTTCTCTGGTGCTATAGTTAGCATTGAAAAGTATTACTTTCAAGGAAAAAAACCCCACCAATCCTGCAGTTCGGGATAACTGTTTGGATTTGTGAGCTTCAGGTTTTTCTTAATCCAATCTTGTTTGGGTTATGAGGTTCTTTTATGCTGATCCCTGAGCCCTGGTTTCTGGTGGGAAATGTGGTGACACGGGGGAATCTGTGGGCAAGAAGCTTTAGAGCTGTAGCGTTTAACACTGACATTATCTTTCATCCTCCATGAGTCATAGAAGCTTTCTGGGCTTCAGTTTCTTGACTGTAAAAGAGGGATGACAATACTGGTCTGTCTCACAGAAGAATAACTAATACATGATTGCAAAGCTCCTCCGAAACACGAAGTACTAAATAAATACTAAAAGATGAAATAAATTGACTCTTAAATAAAATGTAGATAGGGAAAATGAAATCAAGGCCAGACCAGACTGAACTTAATAGCCAAGCAGCAAGGCTCCGTGTGTGTGTGTTGGGGACAAGAGAGGAGGCAGCATCCTGCCCAGGAAACCCATGAACTCCAGGTACACTGTGCACCTTGGCCCTTGCCCTCATGACCAGGATCTTGGAGAAACACTGTTGGGTTCATTCATTAAAAAAATATTTGAGTACCTATTAAGGGCAAGGCATTATTGCCTCAAGACACTCTTCCGGACCTCATGGGGTTTAAGAATTTATTGGAGGCAATAAGACCATAACCAAGAGTATATAATACACATCTGTATGAGAAATGCTGCCGGAGCTGTAAAACTAGGTGTAACGTATGAAAGCAGAGGGAAGCTTTAATTAGTGTGATCAGAGAAGGCGGTGGTATTCGAATTCCATGGATTTTCAAGGACACAGAGGAGGGCAGTCGAGGTGGAGGGGCCACCATGACCAAATGTGGATGAAAGTGGAATAATTTTCACAAACGAGGAGCCTGGATGACTTGCTTTTGGATTTGTGTTGAAGGACTAAAGAGAAAGGACTGAAAAATAAGTTGGGGTAGAATGTGGAGAAGCCTAAATGACTGCGGAGTGCTAAAAGGCATAAGAATATATGAATGTACAAATTTTAGGAATAACAATCTAAAACGTTAAGAAAGCTCTGATCTGCAGTAAGAAGAGAGTGAAAATCAATTTATTAAATCTAAGTCATGCACAGTGTAATTTGGACAAAACAGACAATAGAGGATTAAAGCAGCATTTAAAAGATTTCTTATCTCAATACGATATCTCACTAACAAAAAGACTCTGTAGAAACCACAAGACACAGTGAGATCAGAAAGAAGAGGCAGAAGTTTGACAGGCTCATACTTGATCACCCAGGAACGTGTATCCCAACACAAAGATATAATTTGGCAGGAGCAGAGAAAGATGAAAATGGGTAAATAATGAATAAAGCACCCAGTGAAGTGATAGTCCATACTGAGCACAATATAATTCCAGGGACTGTACTTTACACAAAAGCAGAGGGGCATAAAATGACTGGTTGGGACAAACATAAATGCAGGTTCCCAGGCAGGAAGGCAAACGCCCGTCTGGTTGACTTTCTCCATCAGCTGAGACTTGGCTGTGGGTAACCCTGTGTGAATTGTTCACACATGAGTGTCTTCTGGTTTTTTTTTTTTTTTTGACTTCCTGCTGTTCCTACCCCATCCCCCTCTCATCACAGGCTTTAGGAGGCTTTGCTGTGAGCTCAGATATAAAGTGAAAGAACACTTTTAAAGGCACTTTTCTGCCTGTTCACAATCCCCTAAATTTTATTTTAGGTATTGCGTTGGTTTAAAAAATGTTTTGGTTTGGCTTATATAAAAAACTCTTTGTAACATCATAGTGAAATCGATGAAAAAAGTCTTAATTTTAGGGAACAAGTATTATGAACTAGCCAACAGGGAGGGAAACAGGAGTTTGGAAACGTGGTTTCTCATCGCGACTGCTGGTTTACCAGTTGTCTGACTAGGTGAGTCACTTAGTCTCGCTCACCGTCTGCGGGACTGTGAAGATTAGAGATGGTGTACACACAGAGCCCCCCAGCCCAGTGCCTAGCCCAGGAAGTGCACTTTATTTTCTTCTAAAGTTAAGTGTAACTTTATTTTTCTTATTACAAAAGCAATACATGCACATCAGAGAAAAACTGGAAGAGAAGGGGAAAATGAAAGCAGACGTCATCTCACCAGATAGCAGCACTGTAAACGTCTCTCAGTGTGTGTTATGCAAAATAAAAAATGAGGTCATACTATGCATATCGTTTTGTATCCAGCCTTTTCTTTTTATCAACATACAGTGATCGTTCTTTCCTGTCAAAAGCATCCTTCTACATCATTTCTACTGACTGCATAGAATTCTGCAATTTAACCAATTCTTCATGGTTCAGCATTTTACATTACTTTCAAAATGAGGACTTTTACAGATGCACATCCTTGCAGATAAATCGTTTTGTCTGTCCTTAATTATTTCTTTAGTATAAGTTTGTAAAACTGGATTTACTTGGTCAAATAGCATCAACGTTTTGTGGCTTTGAGTATATATTGTCAAATTGATCTCCAGAAATTTAAAACTATTATATGTGCTTGTGCTTGTGTGTATGTACGAGAATATCCATTACACTGACTTTTGCAATGAAGAAAAAAACCTTGCATATTTAAGAAGGTAAAATGTTATTGTTTAAAACTCAGAAAATGAGATCAGACTTGTGGTTACCAGAGATGAACGTCAGGGGGAGGGGAAATTGGAGGAAGGTGGTCAAAAGGTATAAACGGAAGTTATAAGATAAATAATTATGGGGATGTAATGTACAATATGATGACTACAGCTAACACTGCTGAATGATACATAGGAAAGTTAAGAGAGTTAATCCTAAGAGTTCTCATCACAAGGAGAATTTTTTTCCTTTTTTTCTCTTCTTCTTTCCTTTTTAAAAGTTATATCTAGATGAGAAGATGGATATTAGCTGAACCTATTGTGGTAATCATTTCACAGTATGTATAAGTCAAACCATCATACTGTATGCCTTAAACTTATACAGTCATGTAGGTCACTTATTTCTCAGTAAAACTGGAAAAAATGTTTAAATTTCTATTTAGTTGATTTATCAGTGAGCTTGAATTTTTAAAATATACTTATTAGCCACTTGATTTTTATTTTGCTTTTGTGAATTGTCCGTTATTCCAGTAGGGACTTTAAAGCGGCAGCCTGTTTTCCCCTGGGTCTGTCTCCATGATTTCACTTTAATAAATTATTATTCTTTGTTTACATGCTTATTACTTCAGCGACACTTCACATTCCTTCTGGGAAGATCATATCTTATTTTTTTCTATCCTGAGCACCAGCATGAGGACTCAGTAAACCTCTGGTGGGTGTGTGAAGAGATGGGCCCCAAGCGAATGGAAGGATGGGGGACGTACATGAAGCTGAGCCGGGGTGAGCGCCCCCTGCCGGCTCTCCCAGACTCAGCGCAGTCACCGAGTGTAGGTAGGTCTCCTCTAAGCCATGCTGGTGAGCGGAGCTCAGAGCCATTCCCAGGGACCGACTCAAAGTCTCAGTCCATCCAGAGGTGGATGACATGTAAGATAGTGAGTGAGTCAAGTGGCCAGGAATTCAGAGAATGAGCTGAGTGGTCGGTACAGGTTCAGCTGGAGGCCTGATGAGGGACAGCGTGTCCATAGGGCTGCATTTCTTTTGTTTTGTCGATGTTTTCCCGTCTGACACCTTGGAATTGTTATATCTGATTTCCTCAATTGATCATCTCACGCAGAAGAAACTCTTTGGAGTATAATGGGTCTTTGCTGTATTTATTATTGAAAAGGTCATTTTCATTAGGCCAAGACCATTTGCTTTCATAGTGGATGGTGGAGCCTGGCTGGGATGCTGTCACAAGGTTCTGTGTCCCCTCAGTCATTGGAGAGGTTGGACCCGGTGGTGTAGCACCTCCGGTAGGAATTCTTCCAGCTTTTTCTCTCTGGAGGTCTTATCTCTTTTGAGCTCCCCAAACTTCTAGTAAAAGATACAGGAATGAAAAGAAGGGAGGACACTGACACTAGGTAATGAATCATTTATAGATTCTTACAGAGTTATGACACATGGGTCACGGTGTGTGATCTGAACATATCGTGGCAGAGTGTTTTATACAGTCTCTGTATGTTGGTAATATTTGCACAATATATTCCACATAATGTGCTTAATAAGCAATTACTCTACTTACTATAGAACTTAATTCTAAATCTGTAGTTACTATCAGTAAGTATATGTTGATATATGGCAGGTTTGGGCTTAGAACAAATTGTATGGTCTGCAGGTTGTTGCTTTAGCAGGGACAGATAGTTTTATAAATTTCCTGCTCATTAGGCATTTAACCAGAAACAAAAGAAAAAGAAGATAAAGCTCCTCGAGGAATGCATTCTTAATCTGTATAAACTGTTAACATATGCTGATCTACTAGAATATTCTATTTGAGATAATAACATACATAGAACTTACATCTTACATCACTTACTTACATATTTACATCAGAATATGACGTCTTTGCAGTAGAAAGTGAATTTTTGATATTTGCTTGGTTTATTGGATTACTGTGAACTTCCAAGTTTTCTGACTTATGTTCATAGTAAATATTTGTTTGAGCCTGTGACATCCAGCTTGGTCATCCATAGAAGCAAAATCAATTAGATCATAACTGTTTTCCTCATTTTAAGCATATGCTGCCCAGGACTGCCCTGTTGGTGTCATCTTGTAATGTCTGTGCTTGTGAGACCAGAGATTTGTATCATATGGGAGCCCCAGGGGTGGGCAGAGAGTGATCACTTGGACAATTAGTGGAGATTTAAATAAACTTGCCCACACACACAAAAAAAAATCATGAGAAACATTAATAACTTTTGAAGCAACTTTAGCAAAGCGTGATAAAAATGGTCAAGAGTTTGGATAATGTGAGTCAAACCAAGGCTAACAAATATCATGGGTGAAGGTAGGGCTGAGAAATGAAAACGAACATGACTGTGCCCTGCAGTTCAGTGAACGTTGTAACTATCCCACTGTACCCACGGGATAGGAGAGGGGGCAAGGAGAAGCTGAAAACGCCTTACACCCAAACCTAGCAAAGGCAGGAGAAAGTGGGGCGGGTCTTCAGGGTCAAAATTGAGCCCAGCTGCAGGTGAGTCATTTGGTGCTAAAGCTCTTGCAGCAGGGAACGTCCTGTCCTGTAAGGGACCGTGGCTCGGTGAAGTGCTGGATGCTGAGTCGAGGAGCAGCATGGTGCGCCTTGGTTGGGTCTGAGGGAGCCGCTTCGTACCCCGGACGCCGGAGCTCTTTATATTCTGGTGCTGATCTGTCATCAACATTGGACCAATGGCTCGTATTGTTCGTACTGTTGAGCAGGGTCCCCTGGGAGAAGTAGAGTGTCCTGGAGCTGTGCCACATCCCAGGCGGGCGGCGAGTTTTCAGGTCTGGCAGATTTTCATGTTAGGATCCTAGGTTCTCTCCCAGCCCCTGCTTAGCACATTCTCCTGATGCCTCTCCCTCCCTGGCCCTCACCACGGAGGACATCTTTAACTTGCCTGAACCCCCTGCCATCTTTCCACAGTCAGTTTTTCACAGAAACAATCCGTGATGCTCCTGACCACCTCCCCTCCTCCTTCCCTTCTCCTCCCTTTCCTTCCTCCCTCCCGCTGATTTGTTATTATGTACTGCAGCTGCCCGGAGGATTTTAAATAGACCCATAATGGCACAGCAGCGCCTCTTGGAAGTTTAAATATAACCTTCTTGTTAATCTTGCCCGTGGCGGCAGCAGGAACAGCACCTGGAGGAGAAGGCAACGGGCAAGAGATGCCCGGAGGTCCTACCCTGAGATGGTGGCTCAGCCATCTCTCAGGAGTGCTGTGCTGAGAGCCTTTGCACTCAGCCCCTCAGCGGCTGTGCCTCCGCTGAGGTGGATCCGGTGCTGGATCGACAGTCCCTAGAAATGGAAGCACCGTGTACCACCAGAGCGAAAGAGATGCGGCGAACAATGGCGAAAGCCTGAAATTCCTCTCCACCCTCCGCCAGCGTGTCACTCACCCTCCACCGCGCTGAGAGGCGGACTGTGTTTGTGTCTTATTTAGCCTTTGGCCCTGCGCGGGGACCTGGAGTGAGAAGGGCTAATTGGTGTCAATTACGTGAGTGGCCACCATTCTTAAGGAACAGGTGTATAAATCATAAGTGCTTCCAAGGCACGGTATCAAGGTCTCAGACAGCTTCCAGGGGATATGATGGGTGGCTGCCCTGACCCAGGGCAATGAAATTGTTCATGAAGAGAAAAGGGCTACAGATTCTGGCTCCAATTCCCAAACCCGTCAGTATCTTCTTGGATTTAACGAATGTCAAACCCTAATATTAATTTAGTCATTCAATGAATTATTTACTGAGTGCCAGCAATTGTGGGAAATGTTCTGAGATCAGTGGAAGAAAGGGGCCACCGGGAGATGAAGCGCCGTGTTAAATTCAAGGAGGAACTTAACGGTGGAAGGAGAAATCGCTCAGAACAGAGATTTTTGGAGGATGTGTCCTAATATCCATCTGGTTCAGGTTTTTTTCTTGTGGAAATGTTCTAGGATGTATTGTTTACCCAACAATGGGAAAAAAGAGAGAAGACAATCCATGAAAGAGAATTTAAATTCCGTAAAGTGTAAAGAACCATGCTAAACTCTTAGTTTTGGTAGAAGGGAAAAATGATATTTCTTATCTTGAGGCAGTTTACAGTATAAGAGGGAACCTGAACAGATAAGAATGAGCACATCAGATGTTTTTATAGTACATTTTGGAGTGTACTGTGAGTTCTCATACATGCTTCTCTTTTATACTTATGCTACCCTGTAAGGTAGACATTGTTATCCTTATTTTATAAAACAAAAAACTAACACAAACGGATTAGGTAGTTTTTCCAAGTTCAGTCAGCTAGTAACCTGTGGAACCAAGACATCTGTCTCCAAATAAGGCTGTGTGTTGTTCATCTCTGTATCCCTAGGGGCTGGTATGATACATGCCATATTGCACGTTGATATATTTTTTTTAACTGAATGAATGACACCATTGGTTAATTTTCATAACACTGCAATCATATATTCATTTTACAGTAAACACACACAAAGCATCTTAAACACCTTAGTAAAGAGGTTACTGAGGAAAGGGGATGAGTCAGGAATAATGTGGGTTACTAGGCCGACAGAGCAGCTTACAGTTGCCACGTATGTGGCATTAAGGAAAATCCCAGGTCACAGGAGACACACCTGGGGAATTAGACATCTGAGGTCATAGTTGTCACACCTGGGGAATTAGGGAAACATCCCTGGGCAGAGTAGACACTCTCCGAGTTTTAGGGAGATATCCAGGTCAGGGTAGACAGACTTGGGAAAACAGGAAGACGTCCCAGGTCAAGGTTGGGTAGTTGATCGCAGCACCCATATGTTCAAGGACCTGGTTAGAAGTGCACACTCTTGGGCTCCACCCCAGACCTTCTGAATCACAATTGTGACTTAAAAGATGGGTTGGAATATGAAAGTTATTGGAGGTAGGAGATATAATGGTGGTAAGGAGTTAAGCATTGCTAGAACATCACTGTCATAAAACAGCAGAAAGTAAGAGAGGATGGAAAGGCTCACAGGAGGGCATATATCCAGCTTCTGTCTTCATATGGGAGAGTAGCTGAACCATTCAAGTTGGACAGCATTATTTCATTCATTTTAAAATTCATTTTTAATTGAAGTGTAATTGAATTACAGTGTTGTGTTAATTACTGCTGTACAGCAAAGTGACACAGTTATATTGGGTTGGCCAAAAAAGTTCGTTCGGTTAATGAATACGTTGTTCAGTAAAGCTCTTGGTGAAAACGAAAAATGTGTCTTTTATTTTTACTTAAAACTGAACAAACTTTTTTGGCCAACCCCCCCAATACATATATATTCTTTTTTATATTCTTTTCCTTTATGGTTTGTCACAAGATATTAAATATAGTTCCCTGTGCTATACAGTAGGACCTTGTTGTTTATCCATTCTATATATACCAGTTTGCATCTGCTAACCCTAAACTCCCAATCCATCCCTCTCCTACTTCCCTCCCCCTTGGCAACCACCAATCTATTCTCTATGTCCCTGATCCTGTTTCTCTTTCATAGATAGGTTGATTCGTATCATATTTTAGATTCCACATATAAGTGATATCATGTGGTATTTGTCTTTCTCTTTCTGACTTACTTCACTTGGTATGATAATCTCTAGTTGCATCCATGGTGCTGCAAATGGCATTATTTTGTTCTTTTTTACAGCTGAGAAATATTCCATTCTATATATGTACCACATCTTCTTTATCCATTCATCTGTCGATGGACATTTAGGTTGTTTGCATGTCTTGGCTATTGTGAGTAGTGCTGCTGTGAACATAGGGTGCATGTATCTTTTTGAATTATGGTTTTGTCTGGATATATGCCCAGGAGTGGGGTTACTGGATCATATGGTAATTCCATTTTTAGTTTTCCGAGGAACCTCCATACTGTTTTCCACACTGACTGCACCAATTTACATTCCCACCAACAGTGCAGGAAGGTTCCCTTTTCTCCACACCTTCTCCAGCATTTGTTATTTGTAGACATTTTAATGATGGCCATTCTGACCCACGTGAGGTGGTATCTCACTGTAGTTTTGATTTGCATTTCTCTAGTAATTAGTGATGTTGAGCACCTTTTCGTGTGCCTATCGGCCATCTGTATTTCTTCTTTGGAGAAATGTCTCTTTAGGTCTTCTGGACAGCGTTATTTTATAAGATTTGTAAGAATAAAAGTCACACCATGGCATTTTTTTAGAGTTTTATGCCCATTGAATAAGGACATTATCTCTGTCTCATGTACCATGAAGCTCTTGTTGCAGTTTATTTGATAGCTTTTAATCCTATATGGAAATGGAGAATAATCAGTTGTTACTTTACTCGAAATGAATAGCTTTCTGCCCACTTGCATGAAGCTGGGCTTCTTTGAAAATGGCAGGCTGGTCCTATCCATATTCTGAGAACCTTTAGGGATTTTTCAAAATTATTAGCACAGTTATGTCTAATATGAGTGATCCTTGCCCACATGGGTCCTGGTTCCTCTACTCTCCACTGTCATTTCCATGAAGGTGCAACTGATAAGTATTTTTAATCTACTTATGGCTGTGCATGAGAAATACAAAAGCTGGATGCTTTACCCTCCTTCAAGGAGCTTGCCGTCTATTAAACAGAGAGAAGTGAAGGCATCATATTCCTTGTCATAAAATCTTTGAGGTGAGAATGAACAACGCAGGTATGACGGGTAATCAGGAAAGCTAGAGTCTCGTACCAGTTTTGCCACTAAATTGGCGTTCTTGGAAAACACCTTAATTTCTCCCAGTCTCAGTTTCTCATCTGTTAAAATGAGGAGTTTGGACTGGGTGGACTTGAAGGTCTTTCCTGTTCCTGCTCCCAAGCCTGTGGGGAAGTGGCAAGTCAAGTGGCAGAGTGACGGATGGGAAGGATCGGTTGACCAGATGCAGGAGGCTAGACTGTGGCAGGAAGCCTGCTTCTCTCACAAAGGTTTTTAAAATACGTTGATCTTGTTCTTTTGTCTTTATAAGGTGACTCAATATTTGCATTACTAATTGCCTGCTTTCAAGGTTAATGGCCATTTCTGTTTAAAATGGTCCTAAAAGCATTTCAGAATTGGGGAAGGGCTTGGCTGGTCATGTGCAAGCCCGCTGCAGTTGATCCAGGCCTGTGCCCTGTGTTCACAGTTACGGCTCCGCGTTGGCCCTCTTCCCTCCACTCACAATGTGAAGTTAAAGGGAAAGATCACCAAGGAGTCTGGCTGATTCCTTAGGCTGAGCCTCGCAGAACAGGGTAGCGGCGCAAAGTGTGACGGCCTGTCTGGTCCTTAGCTCTGTAGGTCCGTGGTTGGTCACATTTTCAGGAGACAACATATTTTACGATATTTAAGGCATGCAGGGTTCCCCAAGAACCTTCTACAGTAGGGTTCCCTAAGAACCTTTCTTCCCGTCTTCCTTTGGCAATATCAGAAATAGATGTTCCCTTAAGAGCTCACATTTATTGAACCCTTACTCTTTGCCATGCACTATAAAGTGCTTCATGTGCGTCACCTCATGAATTCTTACAACAGTCTAATGAATTATATATTGTCTTTTTTCTTTTCTTTAGTTGTGTATTGTT
The DNA here is from genome assembly GCF_949774975.1 of Lagenorhynchus albirostris. Taxonomy (NCBI): domain Eukaryota; kingdom Metazoa; phylum Chordata; class Mammalia; order Artiodactyla; family Delphinidae; genus Lagenorhynchus; species Lagenorhynchus albirostris. The sequence continues at coordinate 93,674,794 of NC_083105.1, forward strand.
ATTATGTCCATCTTATATGTGAGAAAACAGGTTCAGAGAGTTTATGCTGGGTGGCATAGTGAAAGTGCATAGCAAGGTCAAATCCAGTTCTTCTATGTGTAAACCTATTTTTTTTTTTTTTTTTTTTTTTGCGGTACGCGGGCCTCTCACTGCTGTGGCCTCTCCCGTTGTGGAGCACAGGCTCCGGACGCGCGGGCTCAGCGGCCATGGCTCACGGGCCCAGCCGCTCCGCGGCATGTGGGATCTTCGCGGACCGGGGCACGAACCCGTGTCCCCTGCATCAGCAGGCGGACTCTCAACCGCTGCACCACCAGGGAAGCCCCTGTAAACCTATTTTTTATAGTTTGTTTTGTTTTGTTTTTGCCGCTGCCCCAACGTGACTTCTTTCTCTAGCAAAGATCTGTAGGGGAGCAAAATTTGCCACTACAAACTGACTCTTTGGCTGTGTTTTACTTTGAGCTGAAAAGACTTGGGAAGAACCCTTGACTTTCCCCCAAACTGCCTAAAGAATGTAGATAGAGGACCTGTTCCAGGAAGGGGAGCTGTCACCCTAGATCACTAGAGTATGAACTAGGTGTGGAGAGAGGGAAGAACCTAGTGAAGTCTGTTAAGAATCCTCTCTGTGTCCCATGGTCTCTGCAAGGCTCAACAAATGTTTGCTTTTCCACCTCCATGTCAATCCGCCTTCCTTCCCTTTGAGGTCCCAAACCACTACCCGCAACATCCTCTTTTGTCTCTAGCAGAAGATGGTGTTTAACGTGAGGGTTTTAGCCATTTTGGTGAGTTGCTCAGTGTTTCCGGGTCTCTCGCATGTACATATGTTATTAAACTTCTGTGTGGTTTCCTCCTGTTAATCTGCCTCATGTCAATTTAATTCTTAGACCAGCCAGAAGAACCTAGAAGTGCTGAGGGAAATCTCTTCCTCCCCGACAGCTCTAACCCTGTCGTACTTACGGATGATAACCCACCTTCTTACGTCTGCCTTGCACTCTGAAATTTAAATATCCTGATCTAACTTGTTCTAACCTTGTTACACCACTAACTCAGTTGGCTTATTGTCCACTAAACGTTCCTGGACTTGTTTTTTTCTCTGCTTCGTACAAACGGACTCAGCCTCTTGGTACTCAGCAGCACTTGTTCCTGTTACTTTACGATTTCGTCCTACAGTCATTCCGAATTCTGGTGGGTGAGCTGAGCTGAGTTCTGATTGCTCCCTTAGGTGCTGAAACATCAGAGTGGCCTAAGGCATCCTTGGGCTTTGTGGCCTTCCCCAGCCTTCCCAGGAGCTGGCTCTGGGCACGGCAGCTCCTCTCCTGGCCAAGCTAGCTGGCAGTGGAGACACGGAGCACGTACCTGCGGTGCAGTCTGGCTTCTGTGCCCGGGAAGATGAGATGGCTTGGTGTCCATCTGGACTCACCGATCACCTCCTGGGAGGACAAAACCTGAATTAGATTGTCACGGCTGAACAGAAAAGGGCATTTGTGTATTCTGAGGCTTGGCGGTTAGAGAAGCACTTGCCAGCATTTTGCTGAGTTACGTCTTCCCACTCCATGGCTAACATTATTTTTAGCCTCATTTCTTCTGATTACTCAATTGTCTTGAACAACTTTGTGAGAAAAAAATGATGTCTCTGCCAGACAATCGTAGAGGAATTTCTTGCTGGAGCTGTGCTGATCTAGAAATATTTTATGTTCCTGTTGTCACCAAATCTCTATGACCTCTTGGGTTTGGGAAGGGCAGGTGTCACAGTAATGGAATTAACTGAGGGATGATAGTTTGTTCTGGAGATAGCTCATCCCCGTTTAGTGTTTAATTTGGTAGAGAGGAACTTCTGCAGATGCACTGAAGTGAACCTGCTGCTATAGAAGCATCTACTGGCTCATTGCCATAGAAACGGAGGTGGTCCTTAGGAGCATATAAATAAGTAAACTACTCACCTTTCCTTTGCTTTAATGTTTTCCACTTTCTCTAAGGAGTTGAAGACATAGATGGCAACGGAATTAAAACTTGCCCCCCTCTGTTTCTATCCCCACGAAAGTCTGATGGTGAGGTGGAAATTACCTATTGTGCTCAGATGCTGAGACAGGGTTTGAAGAGCCCCATTTGGAACACACCATTCAAATAAGGGACCAAAGCATGGAGAGAGCCAAGGCCAGAGAGGGCTCATCCACCGCGCGCTTGTCAGTGAGGTGACGTGCTGGGGCTAGGTTACTGGAGCCCTTTGGGGAATCGGAAATGGGTTCAAATAAGGAAACACAGGCCAGAGAGGAGTGGGAGAAAAACAGAACCACATTTGGCAGGGTCCTGGATGCTCAGTTCCTTCTGTTTGGAAAGGAGAGAGGATGCTGAACACACTTTTGATTGGAGGACAAGTGTGTCCTGAAATTTTCTTGAGGACTAAAGATTTGTGAGTTTCATCACTTTATCCAGAAGATTCAGGTCCGCTTTGGGATTAGTTGGAATGACAGACGTCACAAATGCAGCAAAAATTAACACAACATTGTAAATCATCTATACTTCCGGAAAAAAACGCAGTTAGGAATACGATACAGAGCACCGATTTCCCCAGCCCTCCCCGCTTTGTGTGTGTATATCAGTAACAGCTCAGATCCCATCCGTTCTTACTTCCTCCCTACTCAGTTAAGACCACAGCCCCCCACAAACTCATTATCTTCTGGTGTGGCGTGTGCAGCCCTCGGGAGGGTGTGTCGCAGGTTCACAAATGGTTCTGGTACTGGATTTGCTGGGAATGGCTGCCATTTTCTGCGGGTTTCCTGGTTTTTCTCCACGGTAGCACTGTCATTTCCTGCTGCTTTCATTGAGTTCCGTGGCATCTGCCTTGCACCTCGGCCTCTTTGCAACCCCACTCCCTGTGGATATGCTGGTTTCCCACTAAGCACCTGCCTCGAGTGCACTGGGGCCTTCCTGATGCCAAAGCTTCAGCATGGTCAGTGGTGGGGTGTCTGGTGAAAGGTCTCATCCCCCGTTCCGTTACAGGCCATTACCAAAGCCACAGGCATGCTCGTGACATAATTTCTAATAATTTTTTTTTTTTTTTTTTGCGGTACACGGGCCTCTCACTGCTGTGGCCTCTCCCGTTGCAGAGCACAGGCTCCGGACGCACAGGCTCAGCGGCCATGGCTCACGGGCCCAGCCACTCCGCGGCATGTGGCATCTTCCCGGACCAGGGCACGAACCCGCGTCCCCTGCATCGGCAGGCGGACTCTCAACCACTGCGCCACCAGGGAAGCCCTCTTCTAAGTTTTTAATGAAACAGTTTTTCAGCGTTTACTTACGTCTCCACTTTCCTCATTCCCTGAGGACCCACAGGTCAGGCTGGGGCGAGGGTAAGCAACAGCCATTACGGCGGCTTCCAAACTGCTCCTCCCAACTTGTGACTACAGCCTTGTGAGTGGATAGAATTTATTTGGTTCCTCCTTTTCTTAAGATAAGTTCTCCCCCAGCCGGCTCCTTCATTTCTCGTGAAAATAGACTTCTTTATTTTTTCTACATAGAATAAAATTCATTTATTCTAAGCACATAATTAAATGACTTTAGTAAATGTGTAGAGTTACACATCCATTACCACAATTCAGTCTTAATATTTTCATTAGCCCCAAAATGTTTTCTTGATACAGTTTTCTTTTTCTTTTTTAAAATTTTTTATTGGAGTATAGTTGATTTACAGTGTTGTGTTAGTTTCAGGTGTACAGCAAAGTGCATCAGCTATACATATACCCACTCTGTTTTAGATTCTTTTCCCATATAGGTCATTACAGAGTTTTGAGAAGAGTTCCCTGTGCTATACAGCAGGTCCTTATTAGCTATCTATTTTAGAGATAGTAGTGTGTACATGTCAATCCCAATCTCGCAATTTATTCCTCCCCCCTTTCCCCCTTGGTAACCATAAGTTTGTTTTCTACATTTGTGACTCTATTTCTGTTCTGTAAATAAGTTCATTTGTACCATTTTTTTTTTTTAGATTCCACATATAAGCGATGTCACATGATATTTGTCTTTCTCTGTCTGACTTACTTCGCTCAGTGTGACAATCTCTAGGTTCATCCATGTTGCTGCAAATGACATTAGTTCGAAACTGGAGGGGCGGGCTCTGCAGACGTCTATTTTCATTCATGCATAAAAAACGAAAATAGTCTTCTGCAGAACCCACCCCTCCAGTTTCCAAGACATGCCCAAACATTGAAAAGTCCATTGCTGGCTGGAACAGGACCTTCACGGGTCCCAGGCCAAGCGCTGACCTTTAGGAAGTGGGAGAGTCTGCCCTCAGTGGTGGTCGGCAGCGGAGGCTTATTGAAAAGAGCACCGGACGCAGAGTCAGAATGCGTGCTCCAGTCCCACCTCGGACACCCACCCACTTCACAGCCTTGGGGCACGTCCCTTAGTATCTCAGAGCTTCAGTTGCCTCATCTTCACATTTGAGTTAAAAATTCCTACCTCACAAGGCTGTTGAGAAAACGGAAAAGTTCATAGAGAGTGGTGTCCTCTCTGCACCGTCATTCTTTTCTGTAGCTGTTATATTGGTGACCAGTGCTGAAATTAGTAAGGACCACGCGGGGGGCTCCCCTGAGCACCTTCTCCTTTGGCTGATACGGGGCCTGGACTCTGACCCCCATGTTCTTCAGGCCTTGTGTTCTGTCTGTGGGGTGGAGCTCCGGCCTCCTCATTCCTGCTCTGAGCGCAGCCCCGGCCTTGCTCTGCCTTTTCATTCCTGGCCCCGCTCTCTGGGTCCTTACTGCAACCTCAGTCTTGCCCAAACCAGACTGCCCAGCTTAGGCCCTGCTTTCAGCCCTGGCTTGGGTCCTAATAATGGTGCTTATTTCACTTTAACATCTTCAACAACAGGAGCGTGTGCCTTCTCTGGACCCAAGGTTCCTGCTCCATATTGTATAAAATCACTGCCCACTGATGCTGCCCACTGCCCTGCCACTATTCCGCCTGCCAAAAATAGAATAGAAAAGAAATGATTCTCCACAGAGCATTCATGGGAGGTGACCATTATAAAATGCAGTTACTCCCAAAGTTACGGAAAACGTGAAGAGAGACCTCAGGGGGCCCGCTGGTGCTGTCTTTAACTGTCCATATCTATTTGCATCTCGCGAAAGGGGCAATAAAAACATTTTCTTCTGGGTCAGGTGGATGTATGATTAGGGAACAGTATAAAAAAATACGTTTTTTCTTTCCTTTTTAAGTGAAATGTATTTATTCAAGGAAAGCAGAGATAATGAGCTCAAAGAGAGACGTTACAGATCAGAAGGGCTCAGGGAATGAGTGGGCCGGGGAAGACGGAGGAGTGTGGAGGAGAGGACACAGAAAGAGGGGCTGAGGCTACAGACGCAGGTCCCTGCAGGGATATTGCCCGAGGGACCGAAGGCCCTGCAGGCCGAAGCTTACAGAGGTTTACTGCAGAGGAACCCTGTCTGTGATGGACAGGCAGGTGGAGGCTGGGAGAGCTGAGGACAGACTCACACCTGGACCAGGTAGTGCTTTGCACCCCACAGTTCCATAGGAGTTCAGAAGTTTGAAAGCTGGGCAGACATCTCGAAGGAGGAGGTGTCCCCAGCTGATACATCAAGTATCAGGTGTCGCATCAGGTGCTATGCAAAGAGAGAGATGACGGTGTGTTTCTGCTTTAAGCTCATGCCAAGCTAGCTGACGTGAAACTGTGCTTCTGATTCGCCTCACCTCTGTGGTCACGGGGCCTCTCCACATTTCAATGAGAGCCAGTTGCATAAAATCACCGCAGGGCATCAGAAGCTCTGTGGCCTGAAGAGGGAAGGAGCCATGCAGGACGAGCGAACGATTGCCCGTCCCACACCCAGCCTCCCGGCCGCCACCGGGGTCTGATCCCCCTCCCCAGTTGTACTTCTGGGCGATGGTAATAGCAAGTGGCTATCATTCGAGACCAGTGGTGATGGGGAAAGCTGAAAGGCATCTGATTTCAACAGATTGTTTTCAAAGTATCATTTCTATTTATTTAATTTTTATTTTATATTGGAGTATAGTTGGTTAACAATCTTGTGTTAGTTTCAAGTGTACAGGAAAGTGATTCAGTTACACATATACATGTATCTATTCTTTTTCCAATTAGGTTGTTACAGAGCGTTGAGCAGTAGGTTCTTGTTGGTTGTCTATTTTAAATCTAGTGTGTATATGTCAATCCTAAACTCCCAGTCTGTCCCTTTCCCCCGCTCCCCACCCCTGCAACCATAAGTTTGTTCTCTAAGTCTGTGAATCTGTTTCTGTTTTGTAAATAAGTTCATTTATATTTTTTAGATTCTGCATGTAAGTGATGTCATTTGATATTTGTCTTTCTCTGTCTGCCTCACTTAGTAGGATAATCTCCAGGTCCACCCATGTTGCTGCAAATGGGATTATTTTATTCTTTTTTTATGGCTGAGTCATATTCCATTGTATATATGTACGACATTTTCTTTATCCGTTCGTCTGCTGATGGACATTTAGGTTGCTTCCATGTCTTGGCTATTGTAAACAGCGCTGCAGTGAACATTGGGGTCCATGTATCCTTTCGAACCGTGTTTTTCTCCAGATATATGCCCAGGAGTGGGATTGCTGGGTCATATGGTAGTTCTATTTTTAGTTTTTTGAGGAACCTCCATACTGTTCTCCGTAGTAGCTGTATCCATTTACATTCCCACCAGCAGTGCAAGAGGGTTCCCTTTTCTCCACACCCTCTCCAGCATTTACTGTTGTAGATTTTCTGATGATGGCCATTCTGACCAGTGTCAGGTGATACCTCATTGTAGTTTTGACTTGCATTTCTCTAACGATTAGTGATGTTGAGCATCCTTTCATGTGTATTGTTTTTTTAAAAAACAACGGCAGCTAACATTTATTGAGCACTTACTTCTTGTACTCATTGCTTTGCCAAGTTCTAATGCATAGCCCGATCATTTCATCTTTCCAACAGTCCTTGTACAAGGAAAAGGGACCATTATTATCACCTTTGCAACTGAGGAAACTCAGGCTAATAGTGGTCAGGCAATATTCAGAGCCACTAACAAGCTGACCTTGGACTGACACTTAGGTCTAACAGCAGGGTGTTTACCACCAAAATATTCTTCTTCATTTTAGGGTGTCTTGAGGTTTGAAAAGGACTGGCCCAGGGGACACAAGGAAGCAGGGCACCCTTTATCCTCCTCCAGCTACTTTCAACCTTAGCCATCTTCTAAAGCCTGTTGAAGGAATATGAAGGCACACACACTTAGCTTAATAGTAACATCCTTTTGCAGTTATTGCCACTTAAGATCTCCACTCGTGACAGGAAGCCATTACTGCACCGTTGTCAGTGGTTTATCATGGTGCGGCCCTGGCATGCATCCTGTAGAGGCAGTTGCTGAATATAAGAGTTTATAACCTTCGGCGTGCAAGGCTATGGAGAAGACACTATTTGACTGTTTTAAAAACATTCTCTCCTGCTTAATGAGGTTTTTAAGTGTGTGTAGAAAAAAAAAATTAAGACTGTTTAAGAAGGCATTGGCAAGGAGCTCCAGGGGTTTAGGTGGGGCTGACTTGAAAGGTGGAGATGAGCCGTTAATCAGTCGGTCAGCAAATTAAGTGAGTTTGACATTCGCAGTTTTATTGCTCTATCACCAGTGCCGTCTTCCACTTGCTCGGAGGTAGCGAGTACAGAAGGCCTGATGCTCAGGGCCAAGGATGGCCTTCCTTGGAGAAAAGGGAAAAATAGGCTCTCCTGGCTGCAAAGAGAGTTCCAGCGGAGTCCTCAGAGTTCAAAGGGAGATGCCTGGGATGAGACCATTAATACCTTCCCTCAAATAAACAACCTCTGTGTCTGGGAGTGGGACTTAACTCCCAGGGGGAGCGTCAATGCAGAGAAATGAAAGGCTCCTCAAAGAAGGGAAACCAAAGTTTATATAAGAGGCACATGAAATAGTGTCCCCAATGGACACCAGGTGATTTCTGGATCTAAAGAACTGGAGTACCTTCTGGAAACCACTCAAGTTTCCCATCCTTTGGTGACCTCATTTTTAGAATGAAGGTATTGGGGTAGATGACCTCCGATGCCCCCTTAAGTGCGAAACTTCTATGGTGCTAGCACATTCTTGGCAAGAGTTGAGTGTATTGATAAGATCATTAGACCTAGATTTTTAAAATTGTATCTTTCTATAATTAGTATATAATGGTTATAATCAATCAGTAGAAATGAGAGAAATATGGTTTTTTATTAGTTATATTTGCTGAGAAAGTTGTGTCTGCAGTCAGCATTCTGTTGAAAGGCTATGGTGGCCTCTCGAGACTTCCCTCGTGTTGCAGTGGCTAAGATTTTGCGCTCCCAGTGCAGGGGGCCCAGGTTCAATTCCTGTTCAGGAAACAAGATCCCACATGCCACAACTAAGATCCCGCATGCTGCAACTAAAGATCCTGCATGGGGCAACAAATATCCCATGTGCCGCAGCTAAGACCCTGCGCAGCCAAATACATAAATAAGTAAATACATAAATAACTATTTTTTAAAAAGGCTGTGGTGGCCTCTCTGATGTTCTGAAAGTCTAGTTCTGTCCCCTAAACTCAACATCTTTTCTTAGGATTAAAGTGGAAAGTTTCATCACATACCATCTCCCTTCCTCTCATGTTCCCTGACTTTAGGAGGAATGTTATATCTTTCCACCTCTCCCACCGGAGCATCTGTCCAGCCGCCACAGTGATGGAACCTGATATGTTTTCCTTCTCTCCGCCAGCCTTGGCTCTGAGATGTCAGGATATTGGTACTAAAGGGACTTTAAGATTCAAGGAGCCCCCATGGGCTTAGGTTCAGAGAGGCCTGGGGCTCCTAGGAAGACCCTTCCTGGTGTATCTGAGATAAATTGGTGTTTGCAGGCTGGCCTGAGACTGCAATCACCACCTATTGCATTGGCTTAGTGAGAGAATGCTTTTGGGTTTCTAAGTGATAACTTTTTGGAGTTAATTTCTGGAAGGTGGTGCATTTGTATCTTGGGGACTGAGCAGTCTAGTTAGTGAGATAAAAACGTGCGACCTGACAAAGAGATTGTCATACTGAATGAAGGAAGTCAGACAGAGAAAGGCAAACATCATATGATATCACTTATATGTGGAATCTAAAAAAGAGTGATGCAAATGAACTTATTTACAAAACAAAAACAGAGCCACAGGCATAAAAAACAAACCTACGGTTACCAAAGGGGAAAGGGTGGGGGGGAGGGATAAACTGGGAGTTTGGAATTAGCAGATACACACTATTATATATAAAATAGATAAACGAGGACTCACTGTATAGCACAGGGAACTATATTCAATATCTTGTAATAACCTATGATGGAAAAGAATATGAATATGCAAACGCATATATATGGAATCTTAAAAAGAAAGAAAAAGGTACTGATGAACCTAGTTGCAGGGCAGTAATAGAGGTAGACATGGAGAATGGACTTGAGGACATGGGGTGGGAGGGCGAAGCTGGGGCGAAGTGAGGGTAGCATTGACATATACACTACTGAATGTAAAATAGTTGGCTGGTGGGAAGCAGCCGCATAGCACAGGGAGATCAGCTCGGTGCTTTGTGACCGCCTAGAGGGGTGGGATAGGGAGGGTGGGAGGGAGGCTCGAGAGGCAGGAGATCTGGGGACACGTGTATGCATATGGCTGATTCGCTTCGTTGTACAACAGAAACTAACGTTATTGTGAAGCAATTATACCCCAATAAAGATCTATTAAAAAAGGGAGAAAATATATGTGTATATATATATATATATGTATGAATATATGTATGTCTATGTATAACTGAATCACTTTGCTGTACACCTGAAACTAACACAACATTGTAAATCGACTATACTTCAATTAAAAAAAAAAGGTGAGCTCTTTATTCTTAGAAATGTAGGTTACACGTTTATGCTAATTGTTCACCTTCCCTTTTCTCTTCCACATCTGGAGTGAATAAAAGGTGGTTTGACACCTTATTTACCAAAGGGTGCTCCCACTGGCCTAAACTGTGTCTTCCAGTGTGCTGATGAGTCTGTTAACGTGCACTGGAGTTAGTTATAGGCCTTAGGAGAGAATAATAGGATACGGGAAATCCTTAGATAACTTGCAAACGTTCTGAAAGCTCATGTTTCCTGTTCTTTTCCCGCAGGAGATCTTTTTCTAGCTGAGCTGGTCGTTATTTGTGTGTCGTTTCACTGGTAGTCCCCGGCCTTTGGCAGAGGTGCTCATAAGCTTGCAGAGTGGGAGGGGCTGGGGGAGAATCAGTGGTTCTAAGTTAGACTTCGAGGAAAGGACGTCTGAAATAGTGCACGTGTTTCTGGCAGGTAGATGCCCAGCCCTAGCATCTGAAGGGTTCTTTTCTAAGGGCATTCGCAGCAGCAAAGACCCATCTTATCTGCCGTTACCTCCCTCTCTCCCGGACTGAACAGAATCGAATCTTCATCTTTTCTTAAGGTACACGTGAGATAAGCAATGAATAATAACCGAAGACATCCGGAATTCAACTGAAATTCCTCTTTAATACAGGGTTTTCTCAAAAACTTAAGAAAGTTTTCAAATAATATTGAGTGGATACTTTTCCAGGCCTAAGTTAAACCTGACCCTCTGTTTCATCCAGTTACTTGTTATGCCTATTTTATAGGTCTTAAGAATAAAAAAACCTCTTAGATGAGCCGGAACTGGGGGAGGTAGAGGATGGACATAAAGCAGCAGGAAGAGCTGCCGATCAAAGGTTCCTCGGAGGAGGTGGATCACTGTAACATTCTCTGTTCTCCTTTGAAGCCTGCATTTGTTGTCCCTCTTTTGTGGAGAGTCTCAAACTGGGAGGACTAAGCGCCCTTGAATAGACCCTTTCCCCCGCTGCCTCTGCAGCCCCTGCCGCTCGCGGTGGCAGCTTGCGCCCGCTGTGCAGCTGCGTGGACCAAGAAAGGGAGTGGGCAACAGGCACAGCGGCCAAACAAGCTGTGTCAGTTTCCCTCCCGTCCCCTTTGAGTTAGCAAAAGAGCTATTTCTAAACTTACATGGTTCACCTGGGCTTGTATTCAGCGCTTTTCTCTCTTTCTTTCTTTTTCAACCCTGATACTTGTGGGCAAAATCTGCTGTGTTCTTGGTTCATATTCCTTTCTTTGGCCCTAACCTCTGGAGACTCATAGCTACAGGCCAATCGCAGGCCTGCACTCCTGAGTGTGCAAGTGTGTCCATCAGGACCAGGGACTACCCTGGCTGACATTTCCCATAATTCAGAGGAGCACAGTTCTTGAAAAGCAAGTATATTCAGCTATGTATGGGGTGCTCTTTGGGAAACCAGTACCTAAAGTAGGACAGAATGAGATTAGCATGTTTAAGGCATCAGTGCGACCTGTGTGGTCCCAACAGAATTAAACACAGTTGGGAATATGGGAAATTTAGTTCATTTGTATATTAACAGTTACTGGGTGGACTGTTGTTGACATGTGAATCAGATGAAGCTAAACATTAATTTGGTTTTAGATTCAGTTTCTTCCTCTAGTCTTGGAATGTAGGCTGAAGAGCTATGGACGATCACAGCAGCAGGAGAAACTAAAATCCACCTGCTTGGTTTAGTTGAGGCATTCTAACTGAAAAAAATGGGCAAAGACAAAAACGCTCATGCTTTGCTGGGGACACCAGGCAGCAGTTATATTTTCCCTGGCCGCACAAAATTAGCATAAGATTGGAGGATTCAGAATATTTGATTCATGATCTAGTTCTGCTGATGACTCTGCGGCCTTGGCAAGTCATTTAAACTCCTTTGTGCTTTACTTTATTATAATAAATATGGGAAATTCAAATGAAACCATGATGTAGCTCAGTGTATTTGCTCCTAGAATCCTAGATCTGCATTTTAGCTCTGCCACTTAGTAGATATTTGACGTTGGACTGATTAACCTTTTGAGCCACAGTTTGCTCATCTATAGCAGACAGATAGTGGTAAGAATAGCTATGCCCCAGGATTGACGTGGCTAAGAGAGAATGCATTTGGAGTGCTGAACACAGCACTAGCTTATGGTACATGCTTACTAAGTATTATTATCGGCATTGTTGTTGTTATTATTATATCATTTTTATTACATAAAGATATAGTGGAAGATTAGGGTAGCTTCTTAGGGTGGTGGCTTTAGTGGGATTTTCACCAGTGGGAAATTGCAAGCGTATGAAACAAGTTGGACAGAAATATGAGGGTGGGAAAGGTGGGAGTACGGAGGCAGACAGGTGTCCTGGGGCATGAGCCATGGGGGGCTTCTGGTGTGAGGCCACACTGGGAACAGACATTGGAGCAAAAGTGTGAGTGATGTGACTGCCATATGCATAGTTCACACTTTCTTCTGTGCGTGATGTGAAAGGTTTAAACTTTTTGAGGAGAGGAGTGACATGATGACACATGTTTTAGGATGGTAACTCTTACACATTATGCAGATGGGGTTAGAACAAAGATGGATGCCTGGAGACCAGCTAGGGACTGATTTTAATAGAAAAACTGAGACGTAAATGAGGACTTCAAGAAGTTAGAGGCAAGAAGAGGGGAAAGAGAAAGGACATTTAGACATAAGTTATTACTGAACGAATGATAGGGATCCTTTTTGCTTTTTCTTTTGAATTAAACTATTAGGAGTGAAAATATTTCACAAACATTTAAAGACAAGGTCAGTGATAAAGGACAGAAAAGCAACATTTAGGGAGGTGTGTCAGTTTGCTATTGTTGGGTTAAAAGCCACTATCCAAACATAGTGGCTTGAAACAGCAACCATTTCTTCTTTCTCATGAGCCTAGGAGTGAACTGGGCAGGTCTTCTGGTCTCAGCTGGACTCAGGCCTGCATCTGTGGTAGGCTTTGGGTTGCGTTGGCCTCTCTGAACGTGTTGGCTGAGTTCCCTCATGTGTGAATGTTGGCTGGCTATAGGCTGGTCTAGGATGACCTCAGTCGGGACAGCTGGGCTCTTCACCATGTGGTCTCTCATCCTCCATCAGGCTAGACCAGGCTTATTCTCAAATCATGGCAGGCTCCCAAGAGAGAAAGCAAAAGTGTGCAAAGCCCCTTGAGGCCTAAACTTGAAACTCGCATGGTGACACTTCTCCCTCATCATATTGGCCAAAGTGAGTCATTAGGCAAGTTCATTTCAAAGGGTGAAGAAGTAGACTATACCTCTCGATGGGAGGAACTTCAGAGGAGGCCATCAATGGCAGCCATTAGTACGTTCAGTCCACCATTGATACATGGGGACAACTTGAATTGAGCTATTGTATTCACATAACGAATATTTATTAAGCACTTACTATATTCTAGTCACTACTGCAGGCCTCCCCTTCCTTCAGGAAGCTTCCTATTGAGCTAGGACACAGCAAGATATGTTCTGTATTAGTTACACAAATTCTGAAGACATTGAACCCTCAGGCTCAGCACTTCCTTGTTCTTTTTTTTAAATATATATATATATTTTATTAATTTTTATTGGAGTATGGTTGCTTTACAATGTTGTGTTAGCCTCCACTGAGCATCTCCTGGTTCTTGAGCTAATCTACACAAAGTCTGGCCAGCAGGTTCTAGAGCTCTGCTGCTTGGAGTGGACTTCTTTGTTTATTTAGAATAAATTTATTTCACTTCTTTTCTCAGATCATTTGCTTCATGACGAAGAAACATATTTTGTCCTGTGAAAGAGCCCAAAGGTCTTCATCAGTCTTGCCGGGTATTCACAGACCTCCGTCAGCCACCTTTGTTCTTATGCCCCAGATTTTTGTGCCTAGATCATAGTGTCTTTATTGTCATAGTGTTTTAGCCTTTGAAATATTTCTCTGTTAATACCCACCTAACTCTGCCTATTGCTTGGAACAAAGGGCTGCATTTTCCCCTACTGCCTATCTGTGGTTTTCTAAAAATCCATTCATGTTAGTATTTCTCTTGTCTTATATTTTGGGCATCAACAGAACGTCCATAGCTCGTTACATAGGGAATCCTGTTGCTTATAAGCCAAACGTAGGTATTGTGTATGGCATCACTAACGTACTCCCTTCTTCATCCCTAGTGCATGAGTCCTTCTGTTTTTTCAGTGTCCTGCTCCTTTGATTATTGGGGTGGGAGAAGGATGAGCTGACCTGGAGGAGACCTGAATGAATTTTCAGTGAAGACATTGAGTAAAGTGAAGCTTTATCTATTTTTTTTTTTTGGTAGCCAATCATAAACTTGTTGAATCTTTCTATTATTTAAATTTGACATTGAGAATACAAAATGGAGTTTTTTATACTCATCATAGTTAAAAAATTTCCCACTCAGTCTTTGAAAAATTTGATTTCTTTTGGGAATGATGGAAGGCTTGTGTCAAGTCATTGGTTCTCTCTAAATGTGGGAGAGCTCCGGGGGCTTACACAGTCTATGCCTCTTTCTATGAAGAGCAGGAAAAGACCTATTTTTCCCATCTCCATAGAGTAAAGGATGGACTCCTCCCATATCTCTGCCTTCTGAGTTCCTGGCCTGCTGCTGAGCTGCAGCTCTGAGCGTTAGTGGGGAGTTAAAGGGAAAGCAGGAGTGTGATGGCGTCTAGAGCAAAGAGCCTCCCGAGCTGGATTCACCAAACTGAAAGCTAGCTGGAGAATGACGTACAAAGTGGAACTCTAAAGTGGTGAGAGTTCTTTGCTCAGATCTGTAAGAAATGAGCCTCATCATGTTATTGTCAAAAAGGGAGCCACATTGAATCATCAGTTTTGAAACCGGAATGGCTGGGAGAGGATACGGAATTCTTTCTGTATGTTATTGTGTCCTCAACTCAAAGACAAAAATGATATCTGACAATCTGACAAATTCATCCCTTGAGAGAAGGAGAAATATAATACTATTCTCAACCTCCATGGTAAAGATCGTCTGGATATAGAAGAGGAACCTTTGCTTTCAAGCTGCTTAGAAATGTTGACAGTCACAGAAGCCTAGTGTCTGGCTGCTACCATGAGAGTGTGTGTGTGTGTGCGTGTGCGTGTGCGTGTGCGTGTGTGTGTGTGGAACAGCCCCTTCCCTTCCTGTCCCCTGTGTTGCCAGCATAGGCAGGAGAACTGAAAACTATTCCTTTTTCTCTGTAGCCTGTTTCCTTCCCTCAACAGGCCTCCTGACTGACCTGTGCTTTCTAGTTATGGAAAAGTGAAGCCTATTTCATCAACTCAGATAAATTCTGATCCTGTTCTACATTCAACCTCACTAGCTCAAGGTCAGCACGTAACCCTGTTGACATAATTGATCTACAGACACGGAAGAGCTAAGGTTTGATTCTAGTAATAACACACGTCCTCTGTGATGGGGGTATATGTATGTGTAATTACCTCACTTACGTTACAGTGTCAGAAAGAGCTGACTCAGCTTGTGCACATTTCACTGCATAAATACCATCTTAGCGTAGCCTCAGAAGGAGCCCTAAAGGTCATTCGGTTCAGCAGCTCACTCAGAGCGGGAATCCCCTAGAGGGAGGTGGCCCTGAGACTCTTTCTGGTGGAATATTTCTGGTGGCAGGGACCTTACCTGGATGGCCAAGGGAGTCTATCGCGCTCAGCCTGTGAAAGGCTTCCTTTATATTGAGGCAACGTCTGCCATGCTGTAACTGCCATTTGGAAGGCCATATTCTACCCTCTGGAATTATTTCTAACCTTTTCCCACATGACTGCCTTCAGGTACATCAGCACAATACTCAGGCAGCCGCTGAGTCTCCTCCTTCACACCAAGCAGCCTAAATTTCCTCAGCGGGTTTCCAACATTCAGTGATTTTCAGATATTTCACGCCGGACATTTGATCGAGGTACCAGTGATCAGTTTATCACTGTGTTCCGTTCACTGTCGACTACAATTAAATGATCACATCCCTTGTTTGGTATGATGCCCTTCTATTAGTACCTTACGATTGCATTAGCTGCCCAGGCACCCTGGTTACCCAAGTTTACAGTGATCTGAGACCCAAAGTAAGCCAAGCCTTCCCCACGCTCCATTTGTGCAGCTGGTTTTAAATGTAACCCAGTTCGTATTGTTTGTTTAGGTGGATCTCATCTTTCCGGCCTGCCCGTGTATTTTTGACATTTGATTCTTCCCTCTGTCACCTCAGTATCCTTTCCATTTTCTGGTCTTGTGTGTAGTTTGTAAATTTGCCAAACTATTCTTCCCCACTTTGTTGATAAAAATGCTGAATAAAACAGGATTCTATCCTTCGGTTGTCCCCCAGAGACCTCCCTTTAGCTGGTTTCTCCACCTTTTCTGTCCACCAGGATTTCATAAGGGTCTTGGTTGAGTGTCCTGCTGAAATATTTGGCCACGTCTGTGATCAGAACGTATTCCTTCTTGAGAAGAATAAAATATAGTGCATACTATGTGAACCAAATTGCTTCTCTTTTTTTTTTTCTCCTTTTTTTTCAGGCTTCATAAATCATGCCACTTACATATGCCAAAGGATCTTGTATGTTTCTTGGCAAAACCCACTCTTAAAACACCTTTTCTGAGTCCCCAGAACTCTATTTTTCTCTATAAATAATATCGTACAACCTGGTTCTGCAAATACTTTTGGCCCTAGATTATTTCAGACTCTTGCCTCCTGACTTTCTCCTCCATTATCATTTCTCCTGCCACAAAGCTTTGTAAACGTTCGCCCTCTGTTAACAATTTCACGCTCAATAGAGCTGGGTTCTTCAGATTCCCTTCCCACCATTCTGCATACATCCCTTAATTCCCAGCTTTTCAGTCATTAATATTCCCGGTTCTCCTGGCATCTGCAGGGTTGTTTTTAAAGGAGTTTTGGGAAACATGGTGCCTCTGCTGTTTGTTGTGGTTGAAATGAAGTCGTGGCTGGGGATGGACGTGCAACCTGCTCAAAGGCCGCATAAATAACATCCCGTAATATTTGGGAGGGTATATCAAGGTGAATGCTTTTCTCTGGCTGATCCTTCATGAAATACTGGCTAGAATTCAGGCGTAGAGATAAAAGTTGCTTACATAAATGAGGAGACTGGTTTAAAAAAATAGTTCAGTGGCGAATAAGGATTCAGACACCAGGTAAATAAAAAATGTACGTCTCATTGTGTCTGTACTTGGGCTGTACTTGGCTGAATTCACTTTGTGTTACGTTTGGTCTGTTTCGGCCAGGATGGACACCATGTCATTAGTTATTAAAGATATGGGACTGTTCTAGGTCATTATTTCTCCACCCAAAAAAAGGACAGAGGCTGGACAACAAGTTCCTAGAGAGAGAAGTTTATGGATGTGGCTACTACCCCCGTTCTTTTGGATGTTGAATAAAAAGTTGGAATATGGAAAGCAGTATTGGGAGATGACGTAGCAGCATAACGCTGGTGATAACAATAGCTAACGTTGGTTGAAATCTTATTATGTTCCAGGAATAGTGCCTTCTCATTGAATTCTCACAACAGTCTTATGAGGTGTGTACCATTATTATCACTTTTTTGGCTGATGAGAAATTGAGGCACAGATAGAATATTTACCCAAGACTGAGCAGCTGAGAACTGGTGGATCTGTAAGTAGCTGAGTTAGACAGTCTGGCTGTCCAGCCAGCAGCCACTAGCCCCATGAGGCAATCAGCACTTTCCATGTGGAATTGAGATGTGTTGTAAACACAAAATACATACCGGGAATTGAAGACTTTGTATAAACGAAAGAATGTGAATTACTCCATTAATAATTTCTATATTGATTACACATTAAAATAATATTCTGGATGCATTGAGTTAACTAATATATACAAATTAAGTTCACCTGTTTCTCGTTACTTATTTTACTGTGTCTGCTAGACAGTTTCAGATTACCTGGGTAGCTCACCATTGTACTTCTGTTGGATAATGCTGTTCTAGAGCTTAACTCCCAAGGACTGCTGTTTAGCAACAAACAAATAAACAAACACACCTGAGTTTTGGTAATGTCCGTAAAGTTAAAAAGGAATGAAGAGAGTTACAGAGCAGAGCAGTTTGGTTAGTTGAGTTGGGTTCTGTAAGGAAAGGAGGCTGCTGGTAATATATGTTATACCTGGACTCTGGAAAGGCCCCAGAGTCGATTTGGGGTAACTTTGAAGGAATTGATTTCTCCCTAAAATATTTGATCAAGAGTAAATTGGTGGCTTCCCTGGTGGCACAGTGGTTGAGAGTCCGCCTGCCGATGCAGGGGACGCGGGTTCGTGCCCCGGTCCGGGAAGATCCCACATGCCGCAGAGCGGCTGGGCCTGTGAGCCATGGCCGCTGGGCCTGTGCATCCGGAGCCTGTGCTCCGCAACGGGAGAGGCCACAACAGTGAGAGGCCCGTGTACAGCAAAAAAAAAAAAAAGAGTAAATTGGTTTCCCAGAGACCAAAAAATCCCAGGGCACTGGTCTTAATCACTGGCCAAAATCAAAACCAAAAGTGAACAGTCAAGTTAAGGGCAGGATGACCAAAATAGTGGGTTCCGGTTGATTTTACAAACAGGGAGGACTGGGGAGAGATGGATCACCATTTTCAGCAGATAAAATGGGATCGAGTAAGATTGTTTCTGATGAGTGGCCAGGGTTCAGCTGGTGAGCGCTAGTGCGGTTGTACATCATTAAACTGTAGAACCACTTCTATACCAGTCGGTAAAGAGCAGCTGCTCTGAAGCCTGTGAGTGCACCTGGTCCCTCCTCCGGGCTCTCCCACAAGTCAGCGGAAAGGGCTGATGCCTGGCAGAGCAGGGGCCCAGGACCCCACTCCATCTCTGAGGCCACCTTCAGTTCTGATTGGCTGGCGAAGGTGTCAGTTGCTAAATATTTTGAATACTATTCATGCTTAAGGGAAACTGTAACCTGTAACTTCTCTATAATTTCGTATAATTCGCACCATCATGTGTTATAATATGACTAGAGAAAGTTGTATTCTCCAGAATACCTTTTAGAGAGACTAATCTATATTTTTCAGAATAAACAACTTGAAAAATCTGCCTGGGGTAGAAGCTGAGTTTGAGGGACTTCAGAGTGGGAGAAACTGTTCTGCTTGATCTATGAACAACTACATGAGTAGGATATAAATAAAAACATATATATATATGTATTTTATATGTATAATATGCACATAATTATATATATAAATATATATGTAATTTCCCAGAATAGGAGGACGATAGAGGTAGAGAGTGGGTCACAAGGGTGTGGACCAGCTGTGGAAATGGTACTGGCCCGCTCCAGCAGTAATGTGGCCCTTCCCTAGGTCTACCCAGATCTTATGTAAAATTACTAAGCTCACAAGGTGGATGAAACAAGTGGATTTTTTCCCTTTATGTAGATCCCAGTTAAGGCTGGACTCAGATTTCCGTCGGTCTGGCTGGAACAACGGTGGACAAGCAGGGTGGATGTGGGAACTCGAGACAGACTGAGAGAGTCAGCCACAGGAGCTGTACGAAGTCCAGGAAAGATTCTTGAGTGTGCTAGCCTGAGAGCTGATACGATAATCTTGAGTGTGCTATAGCCTGAGAGCTGATACGATAATCTTGAGTATGCTATAGCCTGAGAGCTGATACGATACTCTTGAGTGTGCTAGCCTAAGAGCTGATACGATAATCTTGAGTGTGCTATAGCCTGAGAGCTGATACGATAATCTTGAGTATGCTATAGCCTGAGAGCTGATACGATACTCTTGAGTGTGCTAGCCTAAGAGCTGATACGATACTCTTGAGTGTGCTATAGCCTGAGAGCTGATACAGTAATCTTGAGTGTGCTAGCTTAAGAGCTGATACGATAATCTTGAGTGTGCTATAGCCTGAGAGCTGATACGATAATCTTGAGTGTGCTATAGCCTAAGAGCTGATACGATAATCTTGAGTGTGCTATAGCCTAAGAGCTGATACGATAATCTTGAGTGTGCTATAGCCTAAGAGCTGATACGATAATCTTGAGTGTGCTATAGCCTAAGAACTGATACGATAATCTTGAGTGTGCTATAGCCTGAGAGCTGATATGATAATCTTGAGTGTGCTGTAGCCTGAGAGCTGATACGATAATCTTGAGTGTGCCGTAGCCTGAGAGCTGATACGATAATCTTGAGTGTGCTATAGCCTGAGAGCTGATACGATAATCTTGAGTGTGCTATAGCCTGAGAGCTGATACGATAATCTTGAGTGTGCTGTAGCCTAAGAGCTGATACGATAAGACTGCCCCAGAGTCGGGAGGTACCACCTGACCTGCGGGCTCTAAGCACATACTTCACACCTTAAATATCCGTCGCATGTCTTCTGAATGTCAGTGTTCTTTGAGGAAGGAGAACAAGGGAGAAAGGCTAACGAATGACGAGGCTTTGGAGGAGAAATCGTTCCGGGTTCCGGTGATGGGAAGGCACCAAATGATGTCGTATCTTCTCTCCTTTCGGGACCTTTTATCCCAGCCGCTGTGGGTCTCGCAGCTGCTGTTTTCTTGTTTTGCTGACGGCTAGTGGGTGTTGCACAGTACCTCAGGCAGTGGAGATGCGGACTTGGTTTAACTCTTTCTTCTGCTGCCTTTCCTTTCCCAGCTGACATGTCTATCCTGCACTTTCCTGGCACAGGTGAGGTGGGCTGAAATTGACATGGAAAAGATGAGGTCCAGAGGAGGCTGGAAGCTCTTGAGTGGTCAGGATGTAGACAAGCGTTTGGCTAAGTGATCACTCTTGAGCAGAAGGAGTGTCCTTAAGCAAGTTGATGAGAAGACGCTTTTGGCTCCAATTCCCTCCTATTCTTGGCCTCAGTTTTAACTCTGTTTTCTCTGTGTTGACCTTCTGTTCTTGGCACCAAAAGGGGGCATTCCAAAGGTGACTTGGGCTGAAATATCCACATCCAGAAGCTGTTTTGACTCAGGTTCTTCTTTTTTTGCTTCCAGGTCAGGTCAGAGATGAGGCCACCAGGTTAATGGAATGGGGCTCAGGATTACCTTGCCTTTGAGAACGGTGCACCTTTGGGACTCCCATTAGCGTGCCCTTGCTCTCTCCTTCCACGCTTACCCTCCCCTCCACATCAGTGTACATTTTGCAGCACAAGCTATAGAGCTAAAGCCGTATTTGTTCAAGTACAGAGGCTGGGGGATGAAAAGAAACAAACTATATGTAAATTTTATCTTATTTTATTTATTTACTTTTTAAATTAATTTTGTGGTTTTTTTTTTTGGCGGTACGCAGGCCTCTCACCGCTGTGGCCTCTCCCGTTGCGGAGCACAGGCTCCGGACGCGCAGGCTCAGCAGCCATGGCTCACGGGCCCAGCCGCTCCGCAGCATGTGGGATCTTCCAGGACCAGGGCACGAACCCGTGTCCCGTGCATCGGCAGGCGGACTCTCAACCACTGCGCCACCAGGGAAGCCCTTAAATTAATTTTTACTGGAGTCTAGTTGATTTACAATCTTGTGTTAGTTTCAGGTGTACAGCAAAGTGAAACAGTTATACATACAGATACCCACTCCTTTTTAGATTCTTTTCCCATATAGGCCATTACAGAGTATTGAGTAGAGTTCCCTGTGCTGTACAGTAGGTCCTTAGTTATCTATCTTATATGTATGTGTCAATCCCAATCTCCCAATTTATCCCTTCCCCCTATATGTAAATTTTAATTGGGGGGCTTATTTCTCATCTCCTTCCTTTCCTTGCCTGCCTTTAGTAATCGTGTTGCTCTCACTATCTTTTTCTCTTTATTTTGCTCCCTATTCCTCTTTCTGTCTTAATGTTTTCAACTTATTCTCTTGGCTCTCTTCTAATCCATTCCTGCTCCAAACTCCCCCCCCCCACCCAAACTTCCCTTAGTATTAATTTAGTTTATTTTTGTTCTTTCCCAATAATATGGCAAGAAATGAACTAGCACATGTGCACTGTAGCATAAGATCATTTCAATTTGTTCCCCTCTCAGTAATTTTGAAGCAGTTCCCATTTTCTACCTTTTTAAGTCCAAACTCTGCAACCAAAATTCCCATTTTTCCCACTTGTAAAATGGGAATATGATTTGATGTGAAGAAAAATATGTGTGCCTCATACACATAAAAAACGTTTAACCTCACCATAATGAAAGATATGAAAATTAAAAAAGCAATGACATTTTTCACCTACCAAATTGGCAAAATTTTTAAAAATAGACTAACTGTGGAGTACAGTGAGATCAGCACTTGCTTACGCTTTGCTTATGAGAGTGTGAAATGATACAACGTTTTTGGAAAACAGTGTGTAAAAATGCATTAATGACTTATAAAATTAGTATCCTTGACTGACTCTTCCCTAATTCTACTTCTAAAGAGACTGTCTTCATGACATCAGATATTCAGACAGAAGCACAAACATATTATTTTTTAAAAAAATTATTTCACTGAAGTATAGTTAATTTACACTGTGTTAATTTCTACTGCACAGCAAAGTGATTCAGTTATACATATATATACATTTTTTTTCATATTCTTTTCCATTATGGTTTATCACAGGATATTGAATATAGTTCCCTCTGTTATACAGTAGGACCTTGTTGTTTATCCATCCTATATATAGTAGTTTGCATCTGCTAATCCCAGACTCCCAATCCATCCCTCCCCCACACTCCCTCCTCCCCCTTGGCAATCACAAGTGTGCTCTCTATGTCTGAAAGTCTGTTTCTGTTTTGTAGATAAGTTCATTTGTGTCATATTTTAGATTTCACATGTAAGTGATATCATATGGTATTTGTCTTTCTCTTTCTGACTTACTTCACTTAGTATGATAATTTCTAGGTCCATCCATGTTACTGCAAATGGCATTATTTTATTCTTTTTTATGGCTGAGTAGTATTCCATTGTGTGTGTGTGTGTGTGTGTGTGTGTGTGTGTGTGTGTGTATACCACATCTTCTTTATCCATTCATCTGTCGATGGACACAAACAAATGTATTCTTTTTTTACTCTTTTTTTTTTTTTTTGCCGTATGCGGGCCTCTCACTGTTGTGGCCTCTCCCGCTGCGGAGCGCAGGCTCCGGACGCGCAGGCTCAGCGGCCATGGCTCACGGGCCCAGCCGCTCTGCGGCATGTGGGATCTTCCTGGACTGGGGCACGAACCCGTGTCCCCTGCATTGGCAGGCGGACTCTCAACCACTGCGCCACCAGGGAAGCCCAAATGTATTCTTTATAGTAGCATTCACTAAGCACTTACTCTGTGTCCATCACCATACCAGGTGCTTCAGAGGCAGTATCTTATTTACCCTGTGAGGTAGGTGCATTACTGACCCATTTTACAGATGAGGAAACCATGGCGAGAGAGGCTAAGTAACTTGCCTACGGTAACAACCTGTTGGTGATATGGTCCTGTTCCCACCTAGACAGTCTTACCACAGAGCTCCTGCACTTAACCCACATGGTGTAATGCAGTATAGTGCTTACCTAATATGTTATTTTTCTGTTTACCTTTTGCTCCCCGTGAAAGCTTAGGCAAGTAGCTCCTGTCTCTGTCCCCGGCCTCCAACCCAGCCTTTGGCATTTATTAGGCACTTGATGAATGTCTGCTGAAGGAATAGCCTAATTGAACCTTTATTGTCCTCAGAACCAAATCCTCACTTATGCTCCCACCACTAGAATCGGCTTCTCATCCTGTTAGTACCTGGTCATAATCATCACCACCACCACCACTGCCACCATCGTCCTACCTCTCCATCATGAAAATTTTCCTCATTCCTGATCATGTGTGATCCCTTCCCTTTCTAAGCCCCATAACATTTATTTTAATTCACCCTGTGATAATTACATTACACTTTGCATTATTGTCATTTGTACATTCCAGGTGTCAGGATTTTGGTCAGGGATAATTTCCCATAACTTATCGCATCCTCCTTAGTGCCTAGGACAGGGCCGTTCATCTCTTGTGTGCTCAGGAATGGTTAAGTGCATATTATGTCTTTAGCAGTAAATAGAGAAGGCTAGACTATCCATAAAACACATCCGCCAACTAGAGCTCTTGATAAAAAGACTCAGCAAAGCACTGTAACATCGTGGCACCATTTTGAAAAATGATGTTTACTATTACTTTGTGCGTCAGGCTCGGCAAGGTTAGTAACCCAGTGGGTGTCAACTCCTTCTTCGATGCCCCTGTACCCCAGTGAAGGCCTGTAAATCATTAAATACCTGCTGTAGACTCAAGGATTCCACTCTTCCCATTCTCATCCCTCCATCTTCTATCTCAGGGATGAGCATCCTCTGATAAAGTTGGCTTGGAACCACAATGGTTTCAGAGTATTGGGCAAATGAGCTATAATGAGCCATCTGGATGTTCACCTTTCACCTCATTACACTTCACCTTTTTCACATTTTGATTAAAAACCCACTAGCAAAATTAACTAAATTGAACCCAAAGGGGTTCAATCTTTATCTAATATGTGTAACTAGTTTTGTACCCATTTGTACCAGTCATCAGCTTGGGTTAAAAGAAGGGTCACATCTTTTATTTTTAAATTTACTGTTAAATCTCCCTCCTACCCGTATTATCAGGAAAAGCAAATTCACCCTCTGAAGGTCTCGCTAATATCCATGCCAGATTGTTCAAGAACACGAGGCGTTTACTCAGGCTATAGATCAGCCTCATTCCAGACCTCAGAAGGAGAGAGGACTGGGCGGTCTGAGCAGCCTACTTAGTAGACCCTGTTTGGTTTGGTTTGGTTTGGTTATCTGGTTTGCCTTGGGCTTACAGTGCTTCAAGTTACATTCATTTGCTCATCCACTGTTCCCAAGACAGGGTCATTGTCCTGGGAGGTCTATATCTGAAGGACTTCCAGCTTCAGCCTTATGCTGTGTTGAAACTGCTTCTCCTTTGGGAGCCTCTAGTCCCTTATAAGTTGAGCTGGGTTCATATCGTACATTCCCCATTGCCTCATGGCGAGTTCCACCATTTTTCTTTCCTGTCAGTGGTCTCAGTCTGAACTATATCAATCTACAGAAGAGTGTCTAGTAATTTTGAAGGAGTTTGGGGGTATCAATCTGTTTTCTCCCAACAGAATCCTTGACTCTGTATTACTTTCTCCTCCTCTTCTCTAGAGATCAGCGTTGTCCATACCAAGAGGGATACTTTTGTTATGCCCGAAAGTCTTCTTTTATTTCTCTCCACAGGAAAGGAGGTGTTTGTTTGCCTTGGGGAACTTCTTGGGAGGATGCAGACTTCTTTCCAGGTCCATCTGAACGAAGAAGCAGACCATGGCTTCTTTTACTAAACAATGTTAAGTCCTGTCTCACCAGGACCTGCCTCGTGTATTTAACAGATACGTACTCTCTCTATATAGATCTTTCTGTGTCGACTTCCTTCTTCCTATTTTGCACATGTGCACACAATATTGTGCAGGTGTGTGCATGCACAAGCTCACAACTGAGAGCACACTAGCTATGTCAAATGATGTAAAAATTGAATTTGGGAAAAACAGGGGAAGTGTGAGTCTTTGAGTAGAGAAAAATGTGTCTCTTTCATAGAGCCTTGCAGTTTCTACGTGACTGGCTGGGAGGGAACTTACCAAGCCCGTGTTTGTGAGTCACTGGGTGGGCACATGCTAACACTGGTCACTTCTGCAGTTCTGACCATCCTCTCTAACCCAGCACCCCGGCGGACTGCAGTTGTTCAAGAGTTCCTACTCTGCTAGTGTTTCAGTGTGAAATTCACCCACAGCCATAATCAGTGACATCTCTGGACCCTCCCAGAGAATGGACCCTAAAGCACTGATTTCACCACTGAGGATGTGGGTATGAATAAAGGTTAAGACTTTGCTGAGAATACATTAGTTAGAGGCCTGGGGGTGGCTTTGATGATGAGGAACAGTGTTGGAAAGTGTGATTATTTTTTTAGACTTGTGAAGATATTTAGAAATTAGTTGATCTGTGAAAGAAAAAAAATCTGTTACAAGGCTGCTACGTTGCCTGTGATAGAAATGTACTATGTCTTAAGTGATTCAGATATTTAGAATTTCAATTTATTATTTCTGCCTTATCTCTTCTTGCTTTTAGTCAGGTATTTACTCTGTGCAGACATGATTTAAATACTGCTTCTTTCTCAGTAAGAGTTATTTTGCATACTTTATGTGTGCGCCTAGAGAGTTTTATATTCTAAAATTTTGACTGGAGGACATTAGATAGATATTTCACTGTATACATGCTGGCTGATGAGTCATGAAAGAGAACCAAGGGAATTGGGTGGGGCTAGTGGCCTGAGCCATGGGCATGAATTGGAGTGAGAGGTGGGGAGTGTTAGTCTTTCTTTATGCTCAGAGCAAACCAGTCTGCAAATGAGCCAGAGGCTAACGGTAGTCTTCAGACCGGGGGCAGAACTCAGATTGGGGGAAGCTGAGAGGAAACCTGTGATCTTCACATGGGAAGAAAGGGGTAGTTTTCCTTAAGATAATGAAGAGGAATTGTGTCTGGTAAAATAGGTAGCCTGTTGGTAGAGAGCCACCAAAGTGGCACCTGCCCAGTAGACCCAGTAGAAGCTCTTCCACCTGAGACCCGACGGTAGCTGGGAGCAATGGCTGAAGAATATGACTTTCATGATACAGTAGAATGAGTATCATCAGTGGGCTGGTGAATGCTGTTCTGATCGGACAGTGAGAAGCAAGAAAGAGGCAAGAGTATGTCTCTTGGGCTGGAAATCATAGTAGTCATTCAGTGGAGTGAATGACCGAAGTCATGGAAAGAATCAGTGGGACCTGCATCAAGACCTGAGGAGGTAGAATGTTCTCACACATTCAGAAAAGGACAACTTGGGAGCTCAGCTGTTCTGGGTTGTATTGAATATCCAGTCAACCTTGAAAGCTGTTTAATCAATTATAACTGATGCTTAGGCAAGAAGGACAATAAAAATGATGATGACTATATCAACTTCACCCGTTTGTAAATATTTATGGAATAAAACTTTTCCTTGCCTATATTGTTGGTCATCATACGTGGTAAATAACCTCACGCTTACTGAATCTGAGAATTTACTCTGTGCCAGGCATTGCAGTAGCCACTTTCACAGGTATTACCTCATTTGATCCTCTTTTTTCATTTGAATTTTATTTTATTTATTTTTTTATACAGCAGGTTCTTATGAATCATCTATTTTATACATATTAGTGTATACATGTCCATCCCAATCTCCCAATTCATCCCACTCCCCCATCCCCCCCATTTGACCCTCTTTACAACTCTATACATTAAGAATTAGCACTGTTATTTCCTAGAGGAAAATGACGGTCGGTTAAGTTAAATTACAGTCTAAGATCACACAGACAAGAAGTATCCAGATTTAGATCTGAATTTCTGATTCCAAATCCAGTTCTTTTTCCATGGCCCTAGTATGCGTTTTCTCTGTTTGTACTTACTGCTTTGTTACCTTGGCTTCTTCCTTCTAAAACCATGTAAGTTTATAAAGAGCAAACTCTAAATTTTAGATTTTCACTTAGGGGTCATTATGAAGTGGTGGCTATGGGAAACCAGTTATCAAAATCACAAAGAAGGATGAGGCATCTGGGGTTGAAACCCAGAGAGTAAAAGTTTGTAGAAATCTCTAGAGGTCAGGGCCCCTTATTCCTGTTAGACAGAATTCACCACAGAATATCTTTAGACTATTCTTCTCAGGAATAAATAACACATATCTATCTTTCAGTGTGGCTAAAATAGAGGGAGTTTGCTGTTTGTACATTAGGGGTGTTGAGATGCTGATGCCAAGGGCTAAATTAATGTTTGACCTTTAATCTCAATGCCAGCAAATATCTCCATAACCTCCTCCCACTTAACCAAATTTCAGCGAAATCAATTAAATATTCTGGAAACTAGTCTTTTTGACAGCTACTCAGCCACTGTTTCACAGAGGGTAATACCCTCAGAATGAGCCAAATTTGGTCAAAGTCAATGAACGTTAAGTTCTTTTGAAGTGATCATGGACAGACAGGTCACTGTGAAATGCCCGATAATTCAGAAGAAACAGAACACGAACTTTCTCTCCTCCTATATTTATAAGGATATAAGAAACGATGTGAACAGAGTGCACACTAGCTTTATGTGCAATGAGTAAAAGTCGAAGACTGGCATGAATTTGGCTTCCAGGGCGTATCGATGAAGTTCTTGAGCTTGCAGGGCAAGATGGGAGAAGTTTCATTTCTTGTAATGGTGGAGAACAGGATGTATTAAAATTTTAGAAACTAAGAGCCATGTTCAGAGTAGCAGAAATTAAAAAAAAAAAAAATAGAACTCCAGGTAAAATAAATAGCTTACTTTCTGAACTGTTAGGTCCCGACCTGGTATTGCAGGACCAGCCTCCCTCAATGCCTCATAGAGGTTTGTTTGGGTCCCAGTGGCCTCGCAGCACGTGGGGCAGCTGTCTTGTCGCTGTGAGTTATGTGGCTCTGCTCATCTTTCATTGTACGTGGATAATCTGCGTGTAATAATCTGAGTTACCTGACATCATCGGCTGGCTGGCTTTTTTTCTTTTGGGAGCATATTTGCAAGCAACTCACGGTTAACCCTTTCAATGCCTGTGAAAGGTCTGTGGTTTTGTTAACACCAAACATATCAAAGAAGGAAGCTTAACCGAGTCTGACTCTAGAAGTCACTCACTGAGCAACATGGCAACCCTCTACTAGTACATATTTAATTTAAAAAAAAACACAATTAGGTATTCAAGGAGTTTTACTGTGACCAGATCAGGAGGATCTTTGCCTTTATGGGAAGGAGATGAGAGGGGAATCTGGGAGTTATTCTCCCTTACGGTAGGAAGAGATTAAGAAGCTCAGAGACGGTTCCCAGTGTTGCTTTCCAAGTTCAGGCCAAGTGTTCTAAGAGAAGTTATCTGTCTGGGGGGTGGTAGTGGTGGGGATGGAAAAGGCCACATGTAAGCAGCAAGATTAAGATGGTTTGAGCTCATGCAAGGAAAATGGTCCCACATCCTAGGAGACTAGAGAAGAACTTAGTTTATCTATCAAGCCCAAAATTTGAATTTTAAAGACAGTAAAAGTGTAAAGGATACCAGATACACATCTCTAGTAAGTCCCTTCTTTTACGGTCAAGGACCTTAATAAAAAACAATGGAATGCTGAGACTTGGAATGGGGATATTTTCGTGAATATGTCTGAGAAAGTTGAATTCCCAGATTACCCTGTAAACTGGCAGAGGTTTTTTTTACTTGCTGAAGAAGAACCTGTCTCTTGCTTTTCCTGATGAACGTGGAGAAGTACAAGCATGATTCACTTTTAAAAATGCAATTGGGCTTCAGATTTAAAATGTCTGTTCTTTGAAAGATGTTGCTGTAAAATAAAAAGATGCAAAAAAAAAAAAGTTGAGTGAGATGAGCTTACTCTTTGTCACCAAAGATTTGAATATTAAGAACTTACTTATAACCAAGCGACTGATTCCATAGAGGTCCTTGGTAGGAGGTCTTTTGGGGACTCTGTCTAGATAGTTTAGATAATCTTTGCATCATTGTGGAACTCAGGAATATAAATACAAGGAGATATTTTCTTATGAGCCAAGACCGCTTTCCTTTTTGTGTGAAACATAACTTGCAAACTGAACTGATTAGTTCTAGTAACGTTGTTAATAGGTTGTTGCATATGTAACCAACGTGAGCCTCAACATACAGTCAAGGACATTGTGTCTCATTCCATTTACACCTGGAGGAAGCACCCCACTCAGTTCAGGTGTGTCCTTTTTTTTTTTTTTTTGCAAAAGGTGAGAAACTGTGTTACTGTGTGAATTCTCAAGGATGCCATTGCTACTCTGTATTCATTTAATTTCATGGAGCCAAGAATAAAAGCAGATCTTGAAATATACCCTTGCTTTATTAGTAGGCAAATAAAATTAAAAAGAACATTATGTTAAGAGACATGGAGGGGGCTTTGAGAATTGATAGCGCTTGGGTAGTTGTCTGTGCATTTTTAAATGAATGGGGCATAGAGACTCATAAAGTGAACGGGAGAAAATTTGGTGTCAGGCTACTTTGGTGAGTTGCTTGGATTTAATTTCGCCGTCGCAGGCTATCTTTATGCAAGGAGCACTGAGGTAATTGATTGATCTCCCGAATGGTGCACACAATTATCGAAAACTGTTGGAGGATCAGACGAAAAAGGCCAGAGTAAAGAAAAAAGATATATGGAGAGAGAGGAAAGACTAGAAAGTAGCACTCCCCTAGCTTTTCTGAAGGAACACTGAAAAGAAATCTTAACAAAATCAATTTGCAGTCATTTGAAGAGAAGAGGGTTTTTTAACTGGGTAGCTTGACTTCATAAAGGACAAGTCCTGTCATACTAATCTAATCTTCTGAGATGAAAATGAAAGACGGGGTAGATCAAGGAGAAAGATTTATATATAATTCATTTAGACGGTGGAATGCTGTGGAGATGATGCTGTATGGTATTTCTATCAGCCCTTACATCGCTGCCCGAGATAGTGGACATCAGAGGCTGGTTGTCCACCTGAGGACGAATCTAAGGCTGAGTTCAAGGCCAGTGTTACTTATATTTCTGTCCATGGTCTGGTATTTGGATTAAAATGCATGGGCGTTTAACTTGCTCACCGCACAGAGCTGGTGGGAGAACCGGCAAAGAAAGAGATAAGTAAAAAGAAGCTTAAAAAAATATAGCTGTCCAGCCACACTGCACCTCTATTCTCACCATTCTTATGACACATATTCGAAACCTCATGTTATCATCTAACTTAAGAAAGCCATCAGTTATTCTGTGTATTTTGACCTATCTTCCAGTCGGCTCACTCTGAGGATGAGGAAGAGTTATACTTTGGCTCTACTTCCCACAGCACCTGCATTTAATAAATCCTCGATTGATTAGCAAACAGCTAATGAGATCATAAAGAACCAGTTGTATGAGGTCCAATAAAAGAATACCGTAGGGTGATAACATGGACCAAATCCATCACTAGTTAGCAGTGCAACTGTGCTAGTAGGTGGATGCATAGGGGTGAAGCTTAAGAACTCATGAAAATAGTCTCTGTACTATACTAGGCGGGGGTTAGACTTTTACTAGATAACTGTGATCATTCTGTGGTTCACAATTAAAACAGGAGGTGTAGATGGTTCAGATGGGAGCCACAGGGCTGATTCATGGAAGCTTGAGGATGTGTGGGGCGTGGTTAAGTCCACTGTGAAGTCAGACCCAGCTAGATTCTCAGACCAGCAGTGACCTTGGGTGAGTTACTTAACTTCTCTAAAGCTCACTTTCTCTACTGATGAAACAGAGAGAGTAATAGGGCTTTACTTCATAGGGGTATGAGAATTAATTGACATAATGCATGTATAACCGAGTAACAGTGTAAACTCAATAAATATTGTAATAAGAAACATAATAAAGGAGAAATAAAGGGGGTTGTTTAGGCTAAGGAAGGAAAGGCTGAGAGTAAGTGTAATTATAATCTTTACACACAAAACAAATCACAGACCATCGTCTAAGTTGACATCACCTTAATTTAGTTCAATAAAAATTTTGAGGGCCTTTCACTGAGGAAAATGTGAGAGCCAAAGGGCTTCATCTGCAGCATGATGGAATTGAGATAGACATAGGGAAGATTTTCTGAAAGTCAGGATTGCTGGACTCACTGGCCTGTATATCTGAGGGAAATTGTGGAATGTTCTTTGAAGGCTTGGAAAATAATCTAGTTCCACCTCGCAGTCTCCTAATCTGGTTTAACCATGGTCCTCTTCTGAGCTGGACTAGTGTCTTCTCGGGCCACTCTGGTTAATGTGTCTTCTTTGAGGTCCCAGGCCGGCATTATTTAATAGAGAGTTTTAAGCTGTGCTTGTACAGGGTTAACGTATTGGCACCTTTCAAGCAGTACCAAATGAGCATCAAAATGTCATTGCTGAGCCATCAGGATCCGCCATTTTGTTTTTGTTAGCGTGGATCCGAATTCACAGCCAGCTGACGTGAGCCTGAGAGGTGAGTGGCTTTACCGCCAGGTCTAAAGATGATGAGACCATGTAAGAATCATACTTGTCTGGGATGATTCCTCTATAGGCAGAGGCCCCACTGTGAAGAATCTAGATGAGAGATTAAATGTGCCGGCATCTGATTGTAACAGTGGCTCTGTACTCCAGAGAGTCTGATGAGGATGCGTAAGAGGCTAAGCTCGAAACTTCTTTGTTTGAAATGCCAATGGGCATTTTCTTTTAAAGAGCTCTTTTTCTGCTCACATGCTTCCATCAGAGGAAGCGTATTTAGGTGAAATGTATGAACTATAGAAATGTAGGAGACCCTTGAATGTGGTTTAAAAACAAGAAATACACAAACTTCAAAATAAGAATGTATAAATGGGCTATTCCTTTACTTGTCCAGCTCTTATTTTCAGGAAAGATCTTGCCAACTGTGATACCTCCCTCGAGTGATAGCAGCTGCGCATCCCTGCTTGGCCAATCTTCCAGGGTCAAGTTGAGATACTGACAGCATTTCAGCGACCCAAGGCCCCAGAAGGGAGAATGGAAACGTTGGTTGGGCTGAAGGTGTAGGCCAGTGAGGACATTCCAATGGGGTCTTTATCTGTGGAACTAGGACTGTGGGCAAAGAGAGTCAAAGAAGGAAGAAACCTCAGCCCGGGCTGCAGTGCCCATTACAGCAGTGACAAGATGGCCAGGGATGTTGGCAGGGTTGCTACTTCTCCGTTGGGGCAGGGGTTAGGCTGGGCCAGAGACAGTGTGATGCTGGACTGTGTTGGAAGCCGAATCCACAGCATTCCGTACCTTCTTGGCCAAGTATTCCTTCCGTGTACAGAGAGGGTAATAGGTGTTTTCTAGGAACGTGGACAGGGTCGTGTGGCTCTCCCTGTGTCAGGTTAGGCACTGGGTGTCGGTTGCAGCCAATGGCGTCGCATACTCAACAAGGCTTCATATACACGCGCCTCCCAGAGCTTGAGGGGAAGAACATGAAGGGTGAGTGGGTAGGAGCTCTGAACTCTGAACGAGCCCTTTTTAGTGCTTTTACCCAGCAGGCACAAATGAGGAACAGCAAAAGTGAGAGTTGAATGATTCCGGAAAAGGAGAGCAATTTTCAGTATAAAGAGAACAGAGAAAATCTCAAATAAACTTAGATGTAACCAATCAAACGCTGGACACCATTTTTACCCTTCTGCGGGCCAGGCATACTGGGATCTGCACAGTGAGTCTAGGGAGAGGCTGAGGGCTGGTAGGACCGGACTTAACCTTGTACACTGCCTGCCGCAGGTAGCAAGCTCCGAGAAACCTATTTTAGGCCAAATAACCCACTCGGTGTGACTCAGACTGGTGTGGGAACGCAGGGCTTTGGTACCATAGAGGACAAAGCCACATAAACTTCTCACGGTTAAGGGTAGGAAGGGGTGTCCAGCCTCTGTGGGCACCTGCAGATAGAGGCAGCAGGGTCCAGCATCCAGGGTGTCCGGGACTGTGCAGAATAGTTGCAGGTCCTGAGTAGGGCTCCTCATCCAATAGAGACTGGGATAAAGGTCAGGACACGTGGAAGGACTTCGGTTGGTCACATGGTTAGTCTGTGAAGGAGGAAGGCTTCTTCTGGGCGGGCACGTCTGCACCCAGCGGGCTCACCACATCAGCTGCTCCAGATACTGGGCTTAGAGCAGCCCAGTCAGCTTTAGACGATGATGTTGGTGAGGACGGGACAGGGCCAATCCTGGTTTAAAGGTTGGCAGGCATGCCTGGTGGCTAAAATTCTAAGTCCTACCATCGAGTGAGGCTGAGCCAGGCAGGTGCTGACGAGCTGTTGAAGATGTATATATATTTTTAATCTGCCTGTATGCAATTTTATTTTCATTTCTGGAGCCCTTCAAAATGCAATGCCTCTTTTAGACGGAGGACCGAATTGCTTTGGGACAAGTGAATAAATTCGAAGCCGCCTTAATTGTGAACAGCCGTCCTTGGCTTTATGTGAGGAAGTAGCAATTGGTTTCTCAATCCAGGGACCTGGGGAAACAGATCACTGATGTTTGTTGAGAAAAACTTTCTCAGGAAACTTCTTTCTGCCACTGGAGGCTACGGCTTGTTAACCTGTGCCAAACGACCATGTTTGGTCCAAACTCTATAATAAATTCAGCAATGCTTCATCTTTCTATATAGAGCAGGGATAGGAGGACAAAGGACCTTTTGTTTTCCAGGGATCTCTTGCAGAGACCCATGTGTATGAACATAATCACTGTATTTAGAACCAGTGCTTTGTTATTTTTAGCAACAAAAAAGGTACCAGCACTCTCAGCTTCATCAAATACAAAATGCCTTTTCTACCCTCCCCCTCTCTTGGGCATCTCCCCCATTCTCTGCTCCCATTGGTATATGCATGTGATGCTCTGAGCAAATACATATACAGAGATGGGAATGTTTATGTATTTGAAAGAAATGTCAACGTCTTCCCTCTGATAAATGCTGCTGGTGTGTCAAGTACCATCACTGGCCTGTACTTCACCTTGTTCTTTAATAATGATCACAGTTCTTCTGTAAACTCTACCCTCTCAGCTTAAGTTAAATGGAAAGATTTTGATAGTATTGGATTTGGGATTTAGTATTTCATACCTCATAAAAAAATTTTTGTTTTCCCTTGGTTGTATGGTTTAGTTTTATGATGCCCTTCTTTTTATCTATGAACTGCCCTTCTTTCTATCTACGAAATGCTCAGATCTATATTTGTGTTGAACACACTTGATTTTGTAAACTTGTCTAAATAAATTTAGTCTGATATTGATAATCCTAATTAATACTGTTAGTTTAATATTTATACTATTTTTTCTCTATCTATTTCATTTTTTCCCAACTTTTCCTATTCCCCTACCTTCTTCGCTTGCGTTTACTTAAAAGCACGTTGATTCAGTCACAGAATGTGGTTGTTGCTGAACTTGTCAGCTCGCTGTTTTATAGAAAAGGACCTCTTAATAAAAATACAAGTCGGTCCATCTGAGAGTTGTTTTCATGTGCATAATGGCACAGGCCACAGTGAGGGATTTTAATTTCAGATGAAATATAAGAGCCGTGTTAAGATTTTGGCATCTTGATACCTTCCAGAGGAGGACAGGCACGTTCCGGAAGTTCTCTCGGTATTCTCCAGGCCTTCTGCTCCCCGACTTAATTCTTTAATTCTCTTGGGTATCTTAGCAAGAGGGATAGGCCTTTTTATTCTTCTCCTCTTATTGCCCTGTCTGTTGCTTGTAAGCTTTCTTCTTGCTATAAAATCATCTCTGAGACCTAGAATAGGAAGAACCTTGTAGACGTTCTCAAAGTGAATACTTTTAGTCTGTTTCTCAGCTGTGGCTTAAATTCAGCGACTGAAGCACATCCAAGAGGGAGACTCAGGGAAGAAAACGGAACAAAAGTCAAGGAGAAAGTGAAATTATCTTCTGAAAGAACAAATAAGAAAAAGACTACTGGCTTCTGGGGGAGTTGTTTAGTTATCCAGAATGGCTCTTAGACTAGCTCAATCTGCTTGAATATCTGTTCATGGGCTCTTGAAAACCCAGAGTGTTCTCCTTTGTGTGCCATGGTTTACAAGGAATGAATCTGGCAGGAAAGATCATGATTCTTCACCGGTGAGCTTCCTTTGTGTGTTTCAGTCATGGTATTTCTGATGAATGGCGAGGTTGGAGAACATCGGGTGCTTCTTTCCTTCTTGCAGGGCATTGCTCACTAAATTGACACTATCCAAACCCACCCTAAATAGCTACTGCCAGCCTTAGTCACCTGAAAAAAAAAATGATGGTTGGAATCAGAATTTATAGTCACCAAAGAGGGGGTCTCTTGGAGTTAGGTCGGGGAGAGAAAATCCCTTCCTCGTGTTGGGAGAGGAAAGACATTTTGTCCCCATGTTCTGCTTCTGCTTTGTGCTCAGCATGGAAGAAGTAGAGAAGAAATACCCAGGACGAAACCAGCCAGGGTGAACCTGGCCTCTTCATCCATGATTTCTACACTCGCCTTCTAAATCTGATAGTAGTGGAGAAAGTTTTCAGCAAAAACCTAGTGATTCTAGACTTTTATCAACACAGATCCTCCTTAAGAACTGAATTTAGAAGGAAAACAGCAGGACTTTTTTGCTCATATACTAGGAGGAAGGACTCGGAGAAAAATCAGATTTATTTACTCTGAAATTACTTTAATGTCCTAGCAGGCTCATAATCCCTATGATGTTATAAATTACCAAGATTTGAGTAGTGTGGGAGGCTTTAAAATACTGGAAAAATGTATTGTCAATTCGATAGCCAACAAAAATAAACTAGATTTGAGAATTATCTGGTTGAAACATCGATTGCCACGTTTTTTAGTTGAGGTGTAATTGGCATGTGATGTTATATTAATTTCGAGTGTACAATATAACGATTCCATATTTGTAAATACTGTGAAATGATCACAGTAAGTCTGTTACCATTCGTCACCATACATATTACAAAACTTTCTTCTTTTCTTGTGATGAGAACTTTTAAGATTTACTCTCTTAGCAATTTTCAAATATGCAATACAGTATTATTAAATGTAGTCATCAGGTTGTACATTGCATCCCAATGAGGTATTTATTTTATAACTGGAAGTTTGTACCTTTGACCGCCTTCACCCATTTCACTCACCCCATCACGCCCCACCTCTGGCAACCACCGTTCTGTTCTCTGTGGCTATGAGCTTGGCTTTTTTGTTTGTTTTGTTTTGTCTTGATTTGATTCATTTGTTTTGTTTTGTTTTTTAGAGTCCACATACAAGTGAAATCATACGGTATTTGTCTTTCTCTGCCTGATTTATTTCACTTAGCATAATGCCCTCAAGGTCCATCCACGTTGTCACAAATGGCAAGCTTCCATTTTTTTTATGGCTGAGTAATACAGAAGCAAAAATAAACAAGTGGTACTACATCAAACTAAAACGCTCTGCACAGCAAAAGAAATCATCAACAAAATGAAAAGGCAGTCTACTGAAGGGGAGAAATATTTGTAAATCATATATCTGATAATCATATGTCATCTATATAAAGAACTCATAAAACTCACTAGCAAAAATAGAAACAATCATTAAAAAATGGTCAGAGGACTTGGGTAGATATTTTTCCAAAGAAGACATGCAGGTGGCCAACGGGCACGTGAAAAGATGCTTGGCGTCACAGATCATCAGGGAATGCAAATCAAAACCACAGTGAGATATGACCTCACACCTATTAGAATGGATTATAAAAAAGATTAAAAATGACAAGAGTTGGAGAGGACGTGGAGAAAAGGGAACCCTCGTGCACTGTTGATGGGAACATAAACTGGTTCAGCCACTGTGGAAAACAATATGGCAGTTCCTCAAAAAATTAAAAATAGAACTACCATATGATTCAGCAATCCTACTTCTGGGTATTTATCTGAAGAAAATGAAAATACTAACTACAAAAGATACATGAACCCTCCCATGTTCATTGCAGTATTATTTACAGTATCCAAGATGGGAAACCAACCTAAGTGCCCACTGATGGATGAATGGATAAAGAAATTGTGAATACACACAGAAACACACACAATGGAAAATTACCACATTTTAAAATTCAACAAATATTTACTAGGAGTCCACTTTGGGCCAGGCCCCATTCTAGGTGTTGGGTTATGGCAATGAGCAAATAAATTGATCCTTGCCTTCACGGTGTTTACACTCTAGTTGGCACGAGGCATACGTTCATAATAAATACATCACGTCATCTGTTCAATGGTGATAAATGCTATGGCAAAAAGCAAAAGTGGAGCAGGATAAGGGGGCTCAGGCCTCCCTGCGACAGGAGAGGGCGGCTGTCACATCGCATTGCAAGGTCAGGTTTGGGCTTTGTTGAGAAGGTGAGGTTTTAGCAAAGACTGGAACCTGGTGTGTGTGTGTTAGCCCTGTGAGTGAGTACCTGGGTAGCTGGAGGAAGTGTTTCAGGCAGAGGAAATAGATTGAAATAAAGGTCTGGAGCGGGAATGAGTATCTTTAAGAGCGGTCAGTGTGCTTGGAGGAGAGAGAGGGTGAGAGTCAGAGGATGTGGGATCTGAGGGGCAGTGGGGTCCAAATCAAGGGTGTTGGCTTTTTCCTTTTAGGGAGTTGGGAAGCTATTGAGGGTTTGGGGCAGAAGGTACCATCTTATGATTTAAGCTTTAGAAGGATCATCCTGCTTCTTTGTTGAGCATGAGACTGGGGCAGAGGCAGGGGGTCCAGTTAGCAGGCCCTTTCAGTGATGGGTGAAGGATGAGGGTGGCTCAAACAAAGTGGGTAAAAAAAGGTTGTGTTCTAGATACCTTTAGAAGGTCAGGCGGTCACGGTGTCCTGACTGATTGGATGTAGGATTCCAGAGAAAGAGAGCAGCTGGCAGTGGAAGGATAGAGTTGCCTTTAACTGAAATGGGAAAGGCCGAGTTCAGTTTTGGAAGTGTTGGAGATGTTTCAAAGATATCCAAGCAGAGCTGTCAGGTAGACAGTTTGATGTACAGGTTGGAAGTTTTGGAGACAGAAGTGTGAGAGTGATCATCATGGAAAAGGGATTTAAAGCGGGAGACTGAGTGAGATTTCCGAGGAGGTGAATGTCGATAGAAACGAAATGAACACCAAGGATTGACCCTGGGGCACCCCAGCTTCTAAAGGCCGGAAGGAAGAGGAGGAACCAGCAAAGAAGATGGAGGAACAGCAACCAGTAAGGTAGGAGGAGGATCAAGAGAATGTGAAGCCCTGGAAACCAAGGGAAGAAAGCGTATCTTGGAGCAAGTGATCACCCAAGTCAAAGGCTGCAGACGGATGTGGAGTTGGCAATAGCAAGGTCACCGCTGCCTTTCACAAGAGGATCTTTAGAGGAGTGGTGGGGCCAAAAGTCTGGCTGAAGTTAGTGCGAGAGAGAAGTGGGGAAGAGGAGTTGGAAGAAGTAAGTAGAGATGATGCTGTCATGGAATTTGCTGCAGAGAGGAGTGAAGAAGTGGCTGGTACACTTTCTGACTCTCTGGCTGGCTCCAAGGTGGATTCCCCTCACATTTTGTAAAGCGCACACCTCTTCAGGCATACCTTATTTCCGGGAAGTGGCTATGAGCCATCAGCATAGAAGTTTGGAACCGGTTGAGATCATCAAGGTCATTTCAGTTCATCTCCCACCTGACAATGGAATCTTCTTTGTAATATTAATACAACCAACATTTAAATTTTTTTCATGTGCCACCTAGGGATCCAGAGATGAATAAGGCACAGTTCCTGCTCTTGAGAAACATACCTTTTTTAATGGCATGAGGCAGGCATATATGCTTCCCAAGAGAAAAGGGAACCTTCTTCATACACTCTAGGTAGGAGTGTAAATTGGTGTAGCCACTGTGGAAAACAGTATGGAGGTTCCTCAAAAAACTAAAAATAGAACTGCCATATGACCCAGCAATCTCACTCCTGGGTATATATCTGAAAAAAAAAAAATCACTAAAAAGATACACGCACCCCAGTGTTCATAGCAGCATTATTTACAGTTGCCAAGATATGGAAGCAACCTAAGTGTCCATCAGCAGATGAATGGGTTCACAAGATGTGGTATATATATACAATGTAATACTACTCAGCCATAAAAAAATGAAGTTTTGTCATTTGCAGCAACATAGATGGACTTACATTAAGTGAAATAAGTCAGAAAAAGACAAATACTGTATGATATCACTTACATATGGAATGTAAAAAATACAACAAACTAGTGAATATAACAAAGAAGCCAACTCACAGGTATAGAGAACAAACTAGTGGTTACTAGTGGGAAAAGGAACGGGGGAGGGGCAATATGGGGGAGTGGATTAAGAGGTACAAACTATTAGGTATAAAATAAGCTACAAGGATATATTTTACAACATCCTGGGGAATATAGCCAATATTCTATAATAACTATAAACGGAGTATAACCTTTAAAAGTTGTGAATCACTGTATTGTACATGTGTAACACATAATTTTGTACATCAACTATACTTCAATAAAAACTTTAAAAATATATAAATATTATGATAGAGGCATGTATAAAATATTGCAAAAGCACAGGGGAGACAGAACTAACTTGACCTGGGGAAGTTAGAAAAGATGATATGCATAAAAAAGCTGACATTTGAACTAGGTCTGAAAGATGAGCATGACATTTTCCAGATGGAGTGCTGAGGAGAATCCCTTTATCAGGTAATAATCCAGCTCCTTTTTGAATGTTTATAACTACAGAGAGCTCCCTACCTTATGAGGCCCATTTCATTTTAAATAGCTGTAATTGTTGCAGATGTACTTTCTACATTGAGCCAAGCAGTGCCTTTTACTATTTCTGCTCATTGGTCCCGGTTTTCTCCTCTGGAGCTAATGGGCAGAGACTTATCTTTCTACCATATAAGTCATTTCTATATTTGCAAATAGTCATCTCTTTTCCATGTTGAAAAAAGGGAAATGGATAAAGTCTCCAGTTGCATTCCCTGAGAAGCTGACCTGAGACTAAGTTGGTGGACAGGGGGTTTAGGAGGGAATGCTTTTGAGATCAACACCATGAAAGGAAGGGAAGATTGGGCAGGAGTGGGCAGAGAGAGAAATACAGGTGAGACGCAGTATTAATGGAAGCTTGTGGGAAGTTCTGAAGATGGACTCATCCTTCAGAGTTGCCTAGAAATAGGGCAAGAGGACCAGGTCTTTAGACGCCATGACCACCCGTCATTCAATGCCTTCTACCCCAGGAAGGGGACGTGACTTTGGGCCAGGTGGTTCTCCTCAGCTGACACAGTCCCCAAAGTGGGATGGCAGCTGAAACCAATTGCTAGGGGCACCAGCTGGGGTAGTTAATCCCTTATGTCTGAAGTGGATCTGGAAGGGATCTCAGTGATGCAGAAGAAGGATCTCATGTACTGCTAATTCTTTAGGCAGCTGTTTTCTGAGACAGTTAATAGAATGAAAAAAAGTACCTGTTTTTGTTTCTTCTTATTGGCAAATAAACACCCTGAACATCAACGTGATGAGGTTCACCATAACAGTTCCAGACTGTTGGGGTCTAACGTACAATCGTGTCTTCCCTGTGCTGACTGCACCTATCAGTCATGATAGCCTTTTACCTAGGACTGCTATAAGGGGCTCTCAAGGCAAGTTGAAGAAGTACATTCACGCAATAAATTTGACTGGGAATCTTCCCAAGGAGGACGAGACTGCTCCAAGGAGCCCTGCACATAACATTTTGTAATGACATTAGGAGAATAAAAATGTAAGTGTGGAAGCATAGTGAGCTGAATTAGATCCCTGTCCTTCATCCTAGAAGATGCTGCTTCTTGTGGTGATCACAGTGCATGCTGGGAGCCTGCAAAGATGGATGTTGGCCACCAGTCCTTTCCACTCCGTGCACATGTGAAGATTGCTCTTTGATCTGTGGCTGTGACCATAATTTGCAAAGTCTGTCACTGCTTCCAACTTTTAGTTAGCCCAAAGCTTTGTTGAGAAAGAGCTGTCCCATTCCCAATTACCATACACCAGACTGATGGGTCAACTAAATTAATAATGCTGGACCACTCATTATACTGGGAAACATTTGCCCAAGCTATAACTTTGTCTCTTGATTCCTGTTTGGTTTCATTAACCTCCTCTTGGTGCCACAGCTAAAATGGCCGTGTAAGGCATCCTTATTTAATGAAGGATTGGCAAGATAAAGTGGTTGAACTGGGCATTGACGGGAGCAGAGGAATCGGAAGAAGGATGATTGTGGAGGAAGGGAGAAGTAGGTTAGATGGGGATGTGGTGAGGGTTAGATGGAGTCATATTAATTTTTCTCTTTTCTTACTTTCACCATATATTGGCTTTCTTCACATAGTAGCTGGCGGTTTCTTTAGGAGCTCATTTATAATTGTGAGCGAGTGTTAAGAGAAGACTAAGAGAGAAGAGGGTCATGTTGGTATGTAGTAGATTGGTTTTCTTTTAAAGTCAGTCTCATTAGCATGGGCT
This sequence comes from Lagenorhynchus albirostris, assembly GCF_949774975.1. NCBI lineage: Eukaryota > Metazoa > Chordata > Mammalia > Artiodactyla > Delphinidae > Lagenorhynchus > Lagenorhynchus albirostris. Next base: position 93,716,632 of record NC_083105.1, read on the forward strand.
CATTTGCTAAGGACCGTCCTGCCCCCTCCATGGGTTTCCTTTCAAGGCTGTCTCTAGCTGTGTATTTGAACCAGCTGTGGTTTCACTGTAGATGCAGCTTTGTGGGTATTCAAGAACCTCCTTACGATATGTTCATTTATCATAGAATGGGTAGACTTACTTTGTTTACAGTGGGGACCCCTCCCATCCTAAGCCTGTGCATTTTAAGGTACATTTAAAAGCTTTTGTCACTTTGTTATGACCACCGGGCTGGTGAAAACTCAAGAGATAATACGTCTCATTTGAGAATTCCCCAAATTCCCTAACTTAGCTGGAACTAACAAGGAGAACAAATGGCTGTCCCTTTAAAGTGATAACCATTCTGGGTGAGTTGTTCTGTCGCAGGGCCTTCCTTTCCTGTAGTTGTGGTTCGCTGCGGGCCCCTGACAAGTCTTGTCATAATTAAGCTTTGTTGTCCTGGATTCCCACTCTATCCTACGACCTAAGGACAAGGTCAGCTTCCCCTGAATAGCAGTACATAGTGGCACTGAAGCAGAAGACCAGGAGCAGGGACTGGCCACATACGAAGCCACTGTTCTATCCTGAATTAATTTCCATTCCCTCCCCTCCCATTCTTGCTGCCCCACCCTCTCTACTTCTCTGAATTCCACTGTCCTACCAGGCTCCTCCTTGACTGTATATTGAAGCCAGGGGAGGGAGCCATTTTAAGCACCATTTTACCCTTAGCGGAAGGAGTTGCCCCCAGACGACCAGGCAGCTACTGTTTCGTTCTGGATCGCCTGCGGGGAATGTGACGAGTTCAAGCCACGTGAAGCACACACCGCTCTGGCAGAGCCTCGAGGGGCTGGCGGCTTTCGTTGCCCAATCAGGGTCTTTGGACACCAGCTGGATAGTTCCCAGCCTGCATTTTTTTTTTTCAATAGCGGTTGCCCAAAAAATACTCCGCGGTTTCTCAGCTGTACAACAATGTGTTCCCGAACTAAGAAATCACTGCATCATTTTTGTTTAAAAGCCTGATCTCTTGTAACCGTACTTTGAAGCTCTAGTTTGGGGGATAAAAAAGAACCTCCCCTTTGAATTAAAGACACAATTTTGTTAGCTTGGATTGTTATAAAATGGAGATGAACCATCAGATAGGCGATAGGGCCCACTGACCAAGAAAAGAGATGTCGTTACCCAGGAGGAAGTCAGGGGAAAATGGACTGAAAGAGAAGGACAAGGCTGAGAGGGTCTTCACTGTGTGGCTTCAGATTCTTCTAGCTGTAAGATCGAGACAAAATGCAGGGCTTGACATCTCCAAACAGCAGGTGAAATACAGCTTAAAATGGGACCCATTTAAAATGGCTTCTCCCTCAAGAGGTGGGAGGAAGCATAAGATGTTTAGAATTGACAGAGGGTTGTGTGCAATACACAGGTCAGACGGAGACCCGTGGCATTACATAGGTAAGAGAAAGAACAATCCTTTCTATGTTGTTCTCATATAAAGCTTAATCATATATGACCTTAAAGACAAGTCATTCTACCTTGCAGCTGACACGTACTACTTGTGCATTACTCCACCTACATACCTCATTGTCAGAGTAGAAGACAGAGAGAAAATTCCATGTGCATTTCACCTAACAATTATGTGTTTATAGAAAATCTTGTATTACAGCGTGCCTCCCTGCTAGCCATACCTGAGTACCACCCACCTGCTGGGCGACTGGAGGTAGATTTAAGGGCAGATTGATGGCATTTTCGATTCTTCACTCCGATTGAATAATACGTATCCCCAATTGATGAATCCAAAAGCCTCAAAAAATGGAAAGTGTGTGTTTGTGTTCATATAACTCCTTTGACAGCAAAACCTGACCTGAACTGACATGACGCCGTTTACAGTCTTTATCCCACTTTATGTGACCCTTCACATGTTTTGCTCTAGAAATACTAGCGTATTTGATTTTAGGAAGCTGCCTGAGGCTCTGCAGTAGCCCCAAGGATTTCAGACAAGAAGAGTATAGACCCATGTCGATCTTCTCAAGAGGAAGGTTTTAGGAAGGAAAGTATTACAAATGTTTGCAATTTAAACATATCCAATTTTAGAGGCATTATGTGGAAAGAGTAAATAATGAACACAAACCTTTGTATCCAGATGGTCCAAACTCTCCCTCACCATCTTCGTTTTGGTTTTTCTCTCTCTCTCTCTTTCTTTGTGTTCACGACTTCAGGATGAGTCCTCAATGTTCTTCCAGTTCGGCCCATCGATTGAACAACAAGCTTCCGTGATGCTCAATATCATGGAGGAGTATGACTGGTACATCTTCTCTATCGTCACCACCTACTTCCCTGGCTACCAGGACTTTGTAAACAAGATTCGCAGCACCATCGAGAATAGCTTCGTGGGCTGGGAGTTAGAGGAAGTCCTCCTGCTGGACATGTCCCTGGATGATGGAGATTCTAAGATCCAGAACCAGCTCAAGAAACTTCAAAGCCCCATCATTCTTCTTTATTGTACTAAGGAAGAAGCCACCTACATCTTCGAAGTGGCTAACTCAGTAGGGCTGACTGGCTACGGCTACACGTGGATTGTGCCTAGTCTGGTGGCAGGGGACACAGACACAGTGCCCTCGGAGTTCCCCACCGGGCTCATCTCTGTGTCCTATGATGAATGGGACTATGGCCTCCCTGCCAGAGTGAGGGATGGAATCGCCATCATCACCACCGCCGCTTCCGACATGCTGTCCGAACACAGCTTCATCCCCGAGCCCAAGAGCAGCTGTTACAACACCCACGAGAAGAGAATCTACCAGTCCAATATGCTGAACAGGTGAGTGTGGGAGGTCAGAGGAGAGCTTCCAAGACTGGGTTGGATGTTCAGAAACTGTGGGAGGGGCAGTTCAAGAGGTCTGAGGTTGAAGACTGGTGTTGGGGTGGCGATCGTTCGTGACGGTGGGAGACCCGGATCCAGAGCTCGCTGCGCTGTGTGCTTGTTCTAAGAAATGCAAAACATCTCCCTCTTCTCGACCACCTCCCGTGTGCCGGGTCTCACTCCGAGCGTTTCGTGTGTTCGACCTCATTTAACCCTCAAGGCGACAACTCTCATTAGGCAGCTTTTAAAAATTGTTTCATTTTATAATACAAGAGAATAGGCTTGTCCGAAGTCACGCTGAAAGTAAGAGGTGCAGTTTGGAGTTGAACCCAGGTCTCTCTGACCGCTACACGCCTGATCACTATGAAAGATGAGACAGGCGTAGAAATGAGGGAAGACCAGCCCCCTTACCTTTGGGACACTGCTGTACCGAGAGGGAATGGGGAATAGGGTCCATGGGTCTGTAGGCACATGAAGAGGATTTGTCCCTTGGTTTTTAATCTGCCTTTGCTTCGCCTTTCTCTGCCTTTGAGATTAAGTGCTGGTGTAGAGCAGCTTTGATGGCGGCTGTCAGTCTGGCTTATTGAACGAGAAGAAGGTGTGGGTGGAATCCCCCTCCCCCGACCTCACCTCAGAATCCAGCTACGATGGCAGCACATCCTCTTAGGGGCCATCGTGTGACCAAGTGGGGTAGAAAATTCTACACTGTGCTTTTGTGGTTTTGTTATGTGTATAAAACTGCTACGTGCGTACACTGTAAAAATTCAAACAATATAGAAGAGCTCAAAAAAAAAAAAAAAAAGTAAAAACGACCTTAAATCTGACTAGCCAAAACGGTCATTATTGAAATAATTAATGACTGTCTTTCTAGCTGTCTCCCGGTGCGTGTATACCTGTGTGGAGGTACAGCTACAGTTTTCCATAAATGGAAATATACCCAGACGTGCTGTTCAATAACCTGCCTTCCTTTCACTCAACAGTGTATTTTGGGTATCCATTTCACCTTTATTATGAACTATATCAGACATATAGAGAGAGATTCAGAAAAACTTAACCCATACTCAGGTACCCACCACCCAGCTTAAGAAATAAAATATTAGAAAGTGTACTGCAGGGAGGTTGAAATACATTCAGAGGAGGTTGAATGTGTACTGACTTGTACTTATTTAGCTTCTGGAAGGGACTTGGACTCTGTAGCCTCTTGTCTAAGCTCCTAATTCAGAGTTGACACTAAAACTCGTTTTTCTGTGGCTGCATCTGTGATCCAATCCTGCTATTCCCCCACCTTGAACTCTCTGCTTTCTCTCCCATCCCTAGTTATCCCTCCATGTTGGTACAGACCATCTTGGCGTTCTTCTTGCCTCCCTGGCGATTCTGTCTCAGGCTTTACCTGTCTCTTAAATATGGGTGCTTCTCCGGGGTCTGTCCTCTACCCTCTTTTCTCTTTTCTTTCTGTTTTTCTGGCTGCGCACTGCGGCTTGCAGGATCTTAGTTCCCCGACCAGGGATAGAACCCGTGCCCTCGGCAGTGAAAACTCAGAGCCCTAACCACTGGACCACCAGGGAAGTCCCTAGACTCTCTTCTTTTCTCCTCCATTGCCAAGAATACAATCGATGTCTGTAAGTTCCCCCAGACGGACATCGCTGGCTGAAACCTCTCCCTTGAGCCCCACGTCCGTCTATGTATGACCACATCTGTTCCTTTGGACGCCATGCGCCCTAGAACATACCATACCCAAGGCTGCACAGCTGTCTCCTCTCCCTTCAACCCTCCCACCCTCTTCTAGCCACATTGGCAGCGCTTATAAAGGGTACCTCCTGTTACCCAGTCTCCTAAAGTAAAAATGCCCAAGGTGTCCTAGATGCCATAGCCCTGACCCCGCATAGCCAGCCGTGGCCTTGTCTGTGGGCTCGCCTTGGAGAGCTTTCACTTATTTTCATCCCCGTGCCATCGCCCAGTCCACCTCTTTCTACTCGCATTGCTGCAGGGCCTCTTAAATCTCTTCTGGCTTCCAGTTCTGCTTCTTTTCAATCTCCTTTGCAGCCGGAGTGATCTAAAATGAAAATGTGATTTCATCACTTTCTTGCTTAATACCTTTCAGCGGCTTTTCATTGCTCCTATAATAAAGTCCCATCTCCTTAATGTGGTTTATAGAGCCTTCCACAGCATGAGCCTTCCTAGCTTTCCAAAACCGTCTCCCGCCCCTCGTCGCTTCAACACCGCCTTCCTGCCACGCTGAACTTCCCGTGTTCTCTCTCCCTCCCAGCTCCTACTGCTGCCTTGAATGTGCTCCCCAGGCGCCCCTGCCCAGCCATACACAGATGCACGTGCCCCTCTCCCTGCCTCCTTCTCTGCATCCCTCAGGATTCAGTCTTGGCGTCCCTTCCCCTGAAAGCTGAGCCCTGGACTAATATCACTCGGTTACACGCCTGCCCCGCCTCCTGTGCCTTTCCAATAGACGATCGTCGTTCTGTGCTTTATTATCTCTCTTCCCTGTAAGTTCTCTGAAAGCAGGGACCCTTCTGTCTTCCTCATTCTTGTGGCACCGGGGAAGACACCTGGAGCAAACGCATGATGTCCTCCGAGTTGCTGAGCTGCCTGGCGCCTCCCTGCTCTACGGGAGCGTCTCTGTTCTGCTCCTCTTTGCAAGACAAGGGGCACCTCCTTTAAAAACTTACTACAGGGGCTTCCCTGGTGGTGCAGTGGTTGAGAGTCCGCCTGCCGATGCAGGGGACATGGGTTCGTGCCCCGGTCCGGGAAGATCCCACATGCCCCGGAGCGGCTGGGCCCGTGAGCCATGGCCGCTGAGCCTGCGCGTCCGGAGCCTGTGCTCCGCAACAGGAGAGGCCACAACAGTGAGAGGCCCGCGTACCGCAAAAAAAAAAAAACAAAAAACAAAAAAAACTTACTACATATTCGGTTCTGTACATTCATGTTTTCTCCCTAGTTCAGTTTATTTTCCCAAATATTTGTTCATTGAAACCAAGATGAGCGAACAGAAAACGTCTGCCGAGCAACACAAGGAAATCGAGTGGGTATTACATTGGGGTTCATACATGTGGTTCAGGAATGCCTGCTTTTACCTTAGAGCTTCCTCTGGGTAAGCAGCTCTCTGAAGATAGTATCTCCCATTTGGCTTACTTCACATCAGACTGTAACTGTTATCTCGGAAGGCAGGTCTCTAACCACTGTATCTTTGGAACCACCATTGGTTGTAACCTTTGTCGCCATCTCTTATGGCCCCTCAGGAGGGTGGCTCTCCTCGGTCCTCTGTACCCCGTGCTTAGAGCTTATTGTCAAGAGAACCGCAAGCGCCCACCCCTCCATCTTCTCAAGTGCAGCAGGTCCTAAAAGGAACAAGGACGGCGCAGCAGATTATTCATACATTCCTCCAGTACCAGGGCAGAGCAGAGAGAGAGTCCACCTTCCCTCAGTGTCCCAAGTACACTGTGTAAAGGTCTCACCAGACTTACCAGAGCGTTTCTCCACCAAGCTGTCTCCTCTATGAACCTTCTCCTCTGCCCCGGTTCCCCGAATCTTCCAGGCTTCTCCACCTGACTGCCTGCTGGGCATCTCCTCTGGGCTGTCTCCCCTTGTCCACGGACCTGCATCCCTCACTCTTCCCCATTGTCTTTTCCTTCCCCTCCTCCCAAATGCAGCTTCCCGTGGTTCTAGAGTCCAATTCCTAGCCTCGCTTAGCATTTTAATATGTTTTTCTATCAGGACCAGGAAGGATTGGGGTTGATGAACAGGGACTCAAAGGAGGACAGCATTCAGCTCATCAGTGAGACTCAATTAGGCATCCTCGGTCAGCGGTCCTCCTCCTTCCCCTGGTCGGAATTCAGCCCCTCCTTCAGAGCTCTGGTCTCACTAGGGTCACTCTTTTAAATAACAGACCAAGCAGCCACAGCGGGAAATCTTGCAAATAAAATAGTTGCAGATGCTTAACCGTTGCCTTTGGCTGATGCTCCCCTCCCAGCATCATTAGCAGCAGCAGCCCCAGGAAGGGTCCTCAGGACGTACCTGGGGGTGACCCAGCCAGGGATGGCGCCGGAAATACAGAGTCGGGAAACATCTTCTGGTCTCACTTTCTGAAAACCCAGTAGCATTCACAGGCCCTGTCGTCCGTCCCCAGAAGCATTGCAAGGGGAGGGAAATCCCTCATTCATACCTGACCAGACTGTGGCTTTCTTTCCACGCGAGGGAAGTTCCTAAGTCTAGATTTCGGGATCACAGACAGGAGATTCTATGATATCCCTGAGTCCTAAAGAGAGACACATATTTGAAGTGATGTACTTGTTAGTTATGGAAGGAAAAAAAAACATCCTCAGAGAGGATCCTTAAAATGAACTATTTCGTTCACTGTCCAGTGAATGCTATTTGTCACGTATCAATCCAGATTCCTTACAGATAACTTCTTAGCTCTTGGAAGCTTGGCCCACTATAGACTTGGAGACTGTCTCCAGATAGGCTACAGGCTGCTGGATAAGGCTTTTTACTAGGGTTGCAAGAAAAATACAGAAACCCAGTTAAATGTGAATTTCAGATCAATGACAAATTTTTTTTTAGCGTAAGTGTGCCCCAAATATTGCATGGGACATACTGATTTTAAAAGATAATTTGTTGTAATGTTACAGGGCTCCGGAATTTTTTTTTTTTTTTTTTTTTTTTTTTTTGCTAAATATGACCGTTCTACTTTGTACCCTAAGAATTCATTTTAATTATTAGCATTTATTAGCATTCATTTATGCCTTATTAGTAAATGTAGTACAGAGCCCTTATACCAAGACGTGCTGAGAGCATTTTATTCCAACTGGGAACTTTTTTTTTTACTTTTTTACGCGAGCCTCTCACTGTTGTGGCCTCTCCCGTTGCGGAGCACAGGCTCCGGACGCGCAGGTTCAGCGGCCATGGCTCACGGGCCCAGCCACCCCGCGGCATGTGGGCTCCTCCCGGACCGGGGCACAAACCCGCGTCCCCTGCATCGGCAGGCGGACTCCCAACCACTGCGCCACCAGGGAAGCCCCCAGCTGGGAGCTTTATTTGGTTGAAAGAGTTGGAGAATTTCTTATGCTGTGCATTCTCGAGGTGAAAGATCTTCTTAGTTCCCGAGAAAATTCTGAAACCCTTTTGGTACGAGATGATCTGAAAGTGTTTAGAAAGTGGTCAGACCAGTTGTCTAAACTCTCCCTTACCCCTCTGAGCTAGAGAAGAATTGGTAGCTGTTAATAGGCCCATGTCTATATTTTTCCTTTATCACTTCCTGGAGGAGCAGTTCCTTCTCAATATGCCTCCAGTACTTGGCCAGTGCGTTTCTCTCATGTAGTTGGTGGCATGCCTGCCACTCACCTCTGGACTCTCTTTCTGTCCTGGGGACCCAGAGCTCCTACTCTTCATACATGGCAACTTTGGGGACTTGTAGAAAGAGCAGTTGTTCTTTGAGATGGCTGGATCTCAACATGGCAAACCTCTTAGGAACCTTGCCTAATTATTTTCCCCTTGTGTCCTCAGGTTTCCTACTCAACAGTTGCTTTGCACTATCCCCTGCTACCCCCAGATTCTTCCTTCCCCATGAAAGTCACCATCTCTAAAGGCCAGAATCCTCCTCTGGCCCAGCCTTTGAGAGATGAGGATAACCAATGTGAAGAAAGGTGCTTTGTTAGGTTCTTATTAAAAGACCTGTGATGGGGCTTCCCTGGTGGCGCAGTGGTTGAGAGTCCGCCTGCCGATGCAGGGGACACGGGTTCGTGCCCTGGTCCGGGGGGATCCCACATGCCGCGGAGCGGCTGGGCCTGTGAGCCATGGCCGCTGAGCCTGCGCGTCCGGAGCCTGTGCTCTGCAACGGGAGAGGCCACCACAGTGAGAGGCCCGCGTACCACAAAAATAAAGAAAGAAAAAAAAGAAAGAGCTGTGATGAACACCATCTTCCTTTAACCTTGGGGCAGATGCCACATCCTTGAAACTATTGTATTAGCGGGATTGTTCCCATGGGATGCCTCCTTGACTCTTGGCCTGGAAAGTGCTGAGACGTTAAGAAATAAACGAGGAATTGAGTCAATTAGTTTTTTAGACACCATGGGCAAGATTGGCTTGGTCGTTACCTATCTCTTAGTTGTTGTTAAATATTCGTGGAGTGCCAAGCGCAAGCAGATTTACGGTAAGGCAAACATGTATTATAGGCTGACTTAATATAATTTACATGTGAACCAGTCAAAAGTTTCCGTGAATGCATAGCTATAAGCGGACTGTCAGGCATGGTGGCCTTTACCTGATTAAAGAAGTCTACTAGAATCTAAGGAAATTCCCATTTTTCATGTGAAATGTTCAGTAAAGCAAGACACAACCTGTGTATATAGAGACAGACTTTATCTGCCCAGTGGTGTAGCAGGAAATATAAATTTGGGAAAATAACTGCAGAATCTAATAACTATCCCGAAAGGCATATTCACTGCTGATTGTAATTCAGGCAAAGCAAGCTTGTTCATGGAGCAATGACGGAATGTGAGCATTATTCAGCTCTTCTGTCTGTCTGTAGTCTTCCACCTTCCTCATGTCACATGTATAGATGGTCATTTCAGCAAGTGATTTTGCTTCTTTCCCTTAAATTCAAACCTGTGAAGAGCAGGCTCGCTGCTTAACACTGAGACCCCTACATGATTCTTTCCTTGGTCACTATTTAATTCTAGAGCTGACTTGCAAAATTTAAAACTTACCAATGACATCTTTGGTGTTTCTTTCTTCTTTCTTCTCTTTCATTTCCCTCCCCCTCCTCTTCCTCCCCCCTCTTTTTCCTCCTCCTTTTAAAAACTATTTACAATTTGGAGGAGAGGGCAGGAGACACAGAGGGGGAGTGAGTGGGAAAAGAATTCCATTTCACCGAGGACAATTTGGAGCGGGGGCAGGATGCCCATCTGCGCTGGGCAAGAGGACACAGGTGGTCCAGTATCCATGGGAAGGAATAAGATGGTCTTGAAGAGGAAGGAAATGAGAGCAGAGCAGGCCAGTGGCTCTCCATGGAGAGAGCAGACAGGCTCATTCTGAGAGTAGACTCTGTCTCAGAAAGCATGTGGCTTGGTGACGATGGTCAGAGTTAAGAAGAGGGTCATAGGTAGATGCTCAGAAGCAGCCCCATTGTCAGCCGGGCTGGTAAAGCTAATAACTCCACTGTTGGTTGCCGTCCTGAATACTTGCTGCACACGCGGCATTGTACAGTTACCTAATTGGATCTTCACAAAACTCCTGTTCCACACAGATGTCCTCAGGAGACGTTTTCTGATCACCCTTTTTTAAAAAAATTAATTTATTTATTTATTTTTGGATGTGTTGGGTCTTCGTTTCTGTGCGAGGGCTTTCTCTAGTTGCAGCAAGCGGGGGCCACTCTTCATCGCGGTACGCGGGCCTCTCACTATCGCGGCCTCTCTTGTTGCGGAGCACAGGCTCCGGACGCACAGGCTCAGTAGTTGTGGCTCACGGGCCCAGTTGCTCCGCGGCATGTGGGATCTTCCCGGACCGGGGCACGAACCCGTGTCCCCTGCATCGGCAGGCGGACTCTCAACCACTGCGCCACCAGGGAAGCCCTGGTCACCCTTTTAAGGGCAGCTTGCCCTTCCCATCCTCCCAAGCTCCCTGTCCTCTCCTGCTTTACTTCTCTCTGTAGCACTTATCGGACATATTGTATATATTTTCTTTTAAAATATTTTGTTGTCTCACTCTCCTCATTGAATTTAAGCTCCAGGAGAGCAGCATTTTTTTTTCATCTCTGTGTTTTCTAGCACAGTGCCTGATACATTGTAGGTACTTGATAAATATTTGTCCGGTAGAAGCATGAATGAAGGCAGGAGTCATTATCCCCATTTTATATGTTTTTAAGAAACCCGAGGCCCATGCTTGGGCAGTGTGATGCCAGGACCTGGCCTGGATCTGCCTCGGGGACCTGGATTTCAGCCCCTCACCCTGCTGCATAGTAATCAAGCTTTAAAGAAACCTTGGCTTCAAATCAGAGCACCGCTGCTGGGAGAGGCCTCGGTGCTCATCTAATCCAACCCTTTCAAGTTACGTATTCTCACGGGATAGAGGGTAGGTAGGATGGTGAATGGATTTTACAAATGTGAGAACAGAATCTCAGAGTGGTCCCTTGTCTCTCAGAGGCAGGGCGGGCGGGGGCAGAACCCAGGCGTCCCAGTGGCAGGAGCGGTGCTCTGCAGAGAGCACGCCACCTCCCGGCTGCCTGCCCGCGGCCTCAGGGGGGCTGGCAGGCAGCCAGGGCTCCCCTGTTAACCTTTGCCTCGGTCTGGCAATGTCCCCATGATCCTTGCTCCCTTGGTTCTTACCCAGACAAGGGTGCAAATTCACAGTTAATGGGAACTGAAGCTGGTGTTATTTAGGAACTGAGTGGGAGTTATTTCTCCATCTGCTGTCTCTTCCCACCAGAGGATAAAGGCTGGCTGAGTGGCGGTAAGGATGGGGGCGAACTGCCAGAAAGCGCGAGTGCCGTCATTTATGGTTACAGACACGGGCTGGATGGCTGAGCGGAGGCTCGACCACAGCCGGCCAAGGTCAGCCTAACAGACACAAGCTTCTTGAGAGCAGAAGTGGTTCTGTGGCTTTTGCATCTATATAAGACCTCGCACATTTTAAATAAATGATGGTCTGAGCCTTTCTTTCTTTCCTCTCCAGTGGAGCTGACATGGATGGGTAGGTGGTCATCTCCTGGAAAGAATCCTCCAGGACCTGATGTGGCCATTAAGGGTAGGGAGGAAGCAGGGTGTTGAGCATGACTGACCTTCAGAAGGAGTGGCTGAGGGATCTGACCCAGCGCTGCAGACAGGGGCGCGTAGAGGGGAGGAGGCGGCGGCGGCGGCGGGAGCTGGGGTCGGGGAGCCCTCCCTGGACCTTCAGGGTTTCATCAGCGGCTCTTTCTCTTCCGGGAGGGCCCGGCAGGGTCAGCGTGTGCAGACTGGCACCAGTCCCCAAGCTGGGCCGGCTGGTCACACATGAAGGGACTGCTGCTGACAGATTAGAGCCCCTGCTGCTAGAATCTGTTCCCTCTTGTTCGGCCGCCAGCAGCAGCAGGCGGCCGGGGGCTGCTGACCGCCTCCCTCGCGGCTCCGGCTTTGCTTTCCCTCATTCACTGCCGCCTCACACCGCCCCTCACCTTTCCTTCTTTGTTCTTCCCTACCTCTCCATGGGGTGTTCTCTTCATTGATCTCTTGCTGCCCCTCTTCTTCTCACCAGCTTTCCTGTACAAGCTTTAACGGCTTTCCTGCCTTTCACTTTCTGTGGTCATACATGACCGTGTGGAATTCTTGCATGCACACACACACACGCACACACATCCAAGTGCACATGTATTAGATATCCAGACAGCACGGGTATTTGTATGTGCATTGTCATCTGTCAAGTGGATAAAGAATTATTCAAAGAACTGGGTGAAAATACTTTCACATAGGACATCTCCCCGCTTCTTCCTATCGCTGAGACCATTTCGCTGATGGCATGCGCATGGCTGCGGATGGGACAGAAGCTGGGAAGAATCCTTTAAAATGGCTTGCCTGCAGTTAGTGCTGGTGAATATCAACAAGGTGTTTTCCATCCACTCTGATTTCATTTTTAAAATCTCTATGGCTGTAAGGATGGTTGCTAAGTAACCTTAGCACATTTACTGTTTGGGCAAAGGAGATAAACTTAGTAAGCAAGTGGGTCTATATAATTTTAAGAAACTCATAAATGTCTTCTTTTTCTGAAGGAAAGATCTTCCCTGACAAAGCAGCAGAAATAGCCGTGGAAGCCACACTGTGACAATATCATATTCATGCTAAGTGGTCCTTTTCACCATTCCCTGAAAGAGGTCACACATGAGGTTGTGTGTCAAAGTACATTGAGTGTTTGACATCAAACCAGATGACCAGAACCTTCAAGTCATTCATGATCATGGCTAATAATGATGAAAATAAAAGTGACGATTTTCATACGAGGAATCTTCATGCACATCGTCTCACCAAATCATTACAACAACCTGTGAGGGCTTTGTCTACTCACTGCGTAGATGGACGGTGGAGACCAACAGAGAAAACTCAGATACTTACTTTCTTTTCATTTTCCCAGCAGCATTTCCAGACACTCCTACCTACTTTTTTTTTGGTCCTTGAACAAAAATCTATCAGGAACTTTTGTTTAGGCAAAAATAGCGCAATAGAATGTCATTATAATGTAGTCCGTTATTACACAGATTTTAATAATATGTCAAATTTCTCTCATTTTGACTACGTAGAGAAAAAGCCAGGGGTGTGTGTGTGTCCCACAGGCTATGCAGGGCCATTACTCTCACTGCTCTGTTTCCACAGCTTACATGTGTTCACACATAGACTTACCTCTTTTACCTGGGAGAGGAGGGGTCACATATTCAACAGTATGATGTTGAACCACAAAGAAAGTAGAAAAGGGCTTTGAGCTAAAATCACTGACACAAAATTCTTGCCCTAAGATGAAGGTGGCTTATTTTATCTCAGAGTTCATTTACTCTAATAGTATACATACGTCTAAGACACTTGTGGGACAGTTGGATTAGATGTGGCAGAGAGTGTCAGTAACCCAGTTTCAGCAAGATATGTGAGCATATTTAGGTGGTTTGTCCAGAGCTGGTACGGTAGCTGCCTGGTCATCAGGCCCCAGCCTCCTGCTAGCTTTCTGCTCTTTTGTTTATAGGGTATGTATGGCCTTCATCCTCATGCCCAGGATGCCTGCAGAACTCCAGTTTCAAGCAGCAGGTTGAAGTTAGAAAGGAAGGAGGGCAGGCTCTTTCCCTTTCACGGAGATTACCGTGAAGTCCCATACTTTGCTTGTAGCCCATTGGTCAGAAATCAGTCAGTGGCCACAGCTAGCTGCAAGGGAAGCTGGCCAGTTCCATTTAGTTTAGTTTAATTTAGCTTTTGACCTGGGCAGTAATAGGCCCAGTTAAAAATCAAAGTTCTCTTAACTAGAGAGAGAAAGTCAAGGCCGTATGTTTGGTAAGCGGCCCGTGGAGTCTGGAGATGCTTGCTTACCTGATTTACCAGATGACAACAGCTTAGAAATAACAAACACGATGGGAATATCAGGTAGGTGAGCTGACAGCATTAAGAAATAAACAGGATGGTAAGGTGCAGAAAGTATTAGAAAAACCCACCGAAAGACCTCGACAGGAACGTTTGTCTAAGATCATTTGGGGCAAACAGCCTTATACTCCCCAGAAAGCATATACCCCCTTTACAGCATCCCTGTAGAGCAAAATAGCACAGTCATTGTTAGGTCATCAATAAGAGCTTAAATTATATTGATTATCTTTGGTTCAAGAAGTCAGCGAATTCTACAATACCTGTCTGAAATTTTCCATTTAAAAATGCTTCTTGTAATCAAGAAAAAGCTTGATACCTAAAAATACTAAGCTTCATCAATTTAGAAAATTTACTTAAAAAAAGGTTACTGAGTGACTGCTGTGTGTCAGGTGTTTTATATCGCCTTATTTAATCTTAAAAGTACATTTCAGAGGCATTATGACTTCATTTTTCAGAGAAAGAAACTGAGATCCAGAAAGGTTCAGTCGCTTGCCTACTTTCCATACAGGTAAAGTCGGGACTCAAACCCAAGTCTTGATGGATTCCAGGTGTACTTTGCCCCGTGTGGTCCATCCTTCTGTGGCTGAGGCTGCGGAGTCAGTTAGGCATCAATGTGATGTCGGTGAACACATCATTAACCTGCAGGACAGGGTGGTTTTGTAATAGTTTCCTTTCTTGGGCACTCTGCTGAATTCGTGTCCTGAAGCCATGATAAATCCGGAAGCAGCCCAGGAACAGAGTCCCTTGCACACGTGTTAGGGATGTTCCAGACTGTTTCTTTCTTCTGTTCCAGTCTGTTTCTTTTTCTCTCCATCCTGAAGTGTGTCACGTCTATATTTACCAGCCTTGCTGTGATCTTTCTTACACCTTCCTCTTCAATTAGAAAGGATGATTTTTTTTTTCTTATCTTAGTCCTGTATATTCCAGAATCCTTTAAGCCCACATATAAAGAAGCAATAACTTGTAGTCTTGGTGGACCTGAAAGTCCTTTGAACTGAAGTGAGAGCAGACTTTCTGTTTAAGATTCGCCAAGGCTCCTGGAGGTTACAGACACAAGGAAATCACTGTCAGGGGCGTGTAATAAAACGAAACAAGACCTTGGCCTCTGTCATGATTTACAAATGTCCTCCAAGGCCACTCTTCATTTTTGAGAGGTCAGATAAGTTTGGATTTGTTTAAGGCTAATACTTGGCCAGAGACTAGAGAAAAAAAGCAGTGCTGTTGGGAGTGAAAGAAACATGACATGGGGAGGGTAGCTTTTCTGTACTTCCCAATATCACATTCACTAGTTTTTTGACTCCCTCTTATGTCCTGCACCCTGTGCTGGGTGCTGGGCATATAGACGACACACCGTCCATTTGCTTGTCCTCACGAGGAGCGGGGCATCCACAGAAAGTTCTTTCCCTTGCTGGTTTGAACTTATTTTTCTTGTAACACAAAGTGAATTGCTTAAGAGGCTAGCAGCACGAGCCTAAGAAACCGAGATCAGAATTTCAGAATCTGTTTGTTAAAAGTATCAAGAATTTCCTGATACTTCTGACACAAGGCAGGAAGGATGTCCTCCGATAGAGAACAAGATAGTGGAGTGGAAGAAGAGAAAAGAACTGTTCTAATATCGCTGATGCCAGCTGAATTCTTTGATCTCATTGTCACAGATTATTAGCCACCTGCAAACTCAAAACCTCATAAAAGAATTTTCTTTTGAAAGAGATCAGAATCTCCTCCCCCACAAACACACATGCACTTTGTGTGCTCACTCACCAACAAGTTTAAAAATAGGAGCCGCGGTGTTGCCATGACTCCCAGTCTACTCAGCAACCCTCTTCTCCCTTTGATGTGAATTTACTTCGGTGCACAGTTGACCAAGGCTCTGGCTCAGAGCGGCCTCTAGCGGCTCAATCCTTAGGGAAGCACTTCCTTCCCGGATACCAAAATTGACCCAGACTAGCCAAGCTGAACACTTGTGTGTTCTGAACCATTCTCCATGTGATTGGCTTTTTGCAGACTCTCAGCCACGAGGAGCAAACCAGTCGGTACCTACTGTGTGCTCAAAACCATGGGGAACAGTCCAGAAGCTTGGGTCTTGCTGGGGGAGTGAGACCTGCATCCCACAAACATTTTGAGAGCCGCCGCAGGGCAGCTGGGGGTAGAGGTAGTAATAGAGAATGAGGTAATTCATGGTAAACTGTGTTTGCTGTGATCATCAGAAGTTAACATTTTTCTTTTCCAGATAAAGGAGGCTTCTAAAATGTATCACCTGATGCTGGTTTAACAGCCTCAGGGAAGTACTGATGTGCTGACTTGCTCCCATGCTGTCTTCAATTCCCCGTGTTTGCAGCTCCCTGTGTCCGTGTTTCTCAGTCCTGACTGTGTGTTAGAATTTCCTAGGAAGGTTTAAGAAACTGTGTACAGATCCTGGGGTCCCACCCTGCAAAATTCTGATTTAGGTGGACAGGAGAGGGTGAGGGCCTGGGAACTGACATATATTAAAAGGCAGCCAGGGTTGCAAATCACTGTGTTCAACTCTGCTGCCATTTTTGTGGCCCCAGCGACCAGAATAGGGTGAAAGGCAATGATAGCATTTGCGTGAATTTGAACTTGGTGTTAATGGGAGAATTCTTTCCTTTAATTCTCTCCTGATGACCAGTCTAAAAATTGTGATCCTTATCAGCACTATGAAATTTAAACTCTGGAAAAGGTAAATACAGGAAATTCTGGAAGGGGTACATACAGGTATATACATTGGTGGTCCTCTTGCAGGCGGTCATGCTTTCCTAATGTGGTTTTTGGTCCTTCTGCTGGTACTCCGTGTGTCTGTTTTGTGCACAGAAATGAGTCTCCGTCGGTAAAGCTGGCAGCCTGGGCATCAAAGCAAATCTGACTTTAAATGGCATTTCAATTCCCCTGTACTTGGATTATAAACGCAAAAGAAACAGAACTTTAAGGCTTCAAATTTGATGTCTGCTGGCCTTGACGAGAAATTGAGGCTTTGCTAAATTTTGGAGCACACAAGTGGTTTTTAAAATGAAAGTTATTAGCACTAGAAAATGATGTTCTTTGTATTACTACACTGTTATTACATTTAATGGAATTGCTCCCTGAAGGGCTACAGAATGAAAGGAAAAACAGTCTAGAATGAGGAAGACACGGGGTGAGAGGTAAGATAAGAAAAAAGTGGCGGGCCATCTTGATCTTACAGCTCTCCCCCCGGAAGCTAGGGGAGCTCTCCTTCAGGGCAGCCCACTGCGTCGGGCTTGAGAATGTTCTGGTGTGGGTTTGCAGGTGATTTCATCTGACGGCTGTGAGCAAGTAAGCAAGACAGGCTGAGGCATAGCTTTGGAATTGTATTGTATGAAGGAAGGACAGAAGTCTTCAGAATTGGGTGATGCCATCCATCTTATTAAAGACTCTGCATGGCATAAACTGTATGTTTGTCCAAAGGGATAAGAAGAAGAGAAAGAAATGCTCCATTATTGTCGTTAAAGCTCTTTGTGATTTGTGAGTGAGAGCCGTGACAGTCTCCAGACACACGTACCAAGTAGGTGATTATTAGGTGCTTGTTATCGCTGGCCTTGACCCCCGTTTTCCAGCCACCCTGCCATCTCTCCCATGTTTATCACAGAGGTGCCTGGCTGAACACATGGCGTTTTGCAGCATCAGACTTGGGCTTTGTTGAATGAACAGGAGGGAATGAATGCAGAACATTTGTGCTCCCCCAAACTCCAGGTTTCAGATCTGGGCTATTAAATGGAGCCTTCTGGTGTCTCTACACCAAGAGCATAAGAGGAGGGAGGAACTAATCACTATGGAGAAGCGTTTATTAACTGCTGTACAACGTGTGTACCTCTTTTGGGCCAGACCAGGCATGTTCTAATATCAAGCTGGCTCCTCAAGGTTGGATTGAGAATGTCTCACGCAGGCGCGGTCAAATCTTTATTTTGCATACGCCCAGTGACTGGTGCTATAAGTAGGATTATGTGTTTAGCTGTTTGTTTTTAAGTATTTAGAGGTTGTTTTTGTTTTTGTTTTCTGGATTTCTTGGCAGGGACGCACAAGACAATTTTGGGTTCTGCACTGGAGCTAAAGGGCAGGGAAAAGGAGGTGTAGCTACTGTCCTGCACTGCGAACCTCAAACAATTATGGACCCGTGGCACTTAGTGGCCGAGAGCCCGTGGCCATTCTTAATGTTTCTTGTGCTGTACAGGGGTTTCCTTTTCCTTGCTGCCATTGTTCTCACGTCAACTTCATTTCATCCTGGCTCTTTGGTGCTGTCTTCAGACAGCGAGGAAAAGGTGGACCAGAGTTAATCTCCCCAGAGCAGCCCACTGTGCTGTCTTACGTGTTGAGTCAAAAGGGTAACCTAAAAATTATCAAACTAAGTGAAGTAAGTCAGACAGAGAAAGACAAAAACCATATGATATCACTTACACGTGGAATCTAAAATATGACGCCAATGAGCCTATCTACGAAACAGGAACAGACTCACAGACGTAGAGAACAGACTTGTGGTTGCCAAGGGGGATGGGGGTGAGGGAGGGATGGAGTGGGAGTTTGGGGTTAGCAGATGCAAACTATTATATATACGATGGGTAATCAACAAGGTCCTACTGTATAACACAGGCAACTGTATTCAGTATCCTGTGGTAAACCATAATGGAAAAGAATATGAAAAAGAAAATACATATGTATAACCGAATCGCTTTGCTATACACCAGAGACTAACACAGCACTGTAAATCTACTATACTTCAATAAAACAAATTTTTTAAAAAATAGTAAATTGGAGAACTTTCAAAAAAAAGCGTGACCTAGAAACTCCATATGCTCTCCTGGAGGGGCCGAGGGTACAACCAGGAGCTGAGTGGTGCTTCCTTTTCCTCTTTTCTGTGGGAGATGATAGTTCATGTGTCTCGGTGTCAGGAAAACTGAGACATGTTTCTTTTTCCACTGAAAAGGTAAAATTGGAAAGTGGGAAAAGAAAGCAAGTACAGCATTGATTCAGGCTTTAAAATCTTTTGGGTCCCTTGTAAAGGACACACATGCTAAGTCTGTCAGCCCTGGCAGTGACACGTGCTTCAGATTGTGAGCTTATCTTTTTTTTCCAAAAGAAAAGAAAAATGCCTGTCTCTCCCATTCCTTCTGAGCACTGGGAAAGGATCCTACTTCTCCACACTTGGTCATACCAGCTGTCGAATCAGTCACTCTGGTTATTAGTAAGCAGCAGGGAAATATGTCTATAAGAAAAGAAATTGACAGGAGATATAAAGAAGGAACAGGACATATCTGAGGGAGAAGAGACGTTTCAGAAATAAATGAGACGGGGGCATGATCCTGTAATGCCTGGGTGCTGAGAGCATGATCGCAGAGCCCGCAGAGCCTGCCGTCGGTCCAGCCTGCGCTGGCCCTTCCTAATGGAGTAGAGAGAAGCATTGTGGTGGGGGAGCAGTATGTTTAACATGCAGCAGCGTCATGCCTTGCCGGCAAAATGAAAACCCTGCCTTTGTGAATTCAGTTAAGGGGTGTGTGCTCCTGAAAGGGGGTACGTGCTCAAAATCCCTCAAATGTATTCTGCTTTCCTTTACAAAGAAGAAAGAAACAAGGCCGATCAGAATGACAGTGGCCCCAGCAAGCATCTGCCGGGACGTTGAGGTCTGGTGGCTGCTTTGGGTGGTGGAAAGCCCATCACCTTGGCATCCGTGCTTTTTTGGATGGAGCCGTTGCCACTGAAGACCTCAAAGTGGCTAAAGCGGTCTTTCTCCAATCAAGTTGGGGGTGAGGAAGAAGTTGCCACCCGAGACTCATTGATTTAAATAAGATCTCAGTATGCTGCAGATAATGAAGAATTGGATATCTAGAGCAGAAAGCTAATTTTCCCACCAGTCTCTATGGTTCCCTTCTATCTGCTGGATGTGATATGTTTCTCAGCAAGCCATCAAAGACCTTGAATATCTGGGTCTGACTTTTATGAGTGGGCTTATGTTATTCAACTGCCTCCCTCTTCCAACTCCCTGCCTGGCCCCAGCATACCCTGCTTGTGATCCAGCAACACCCAGTGACATGACCGACCATTCTCTAAATATGACAGTGTTTTTACTGCTCCTGGCATCACATGGGTTGTACCCTCTAATAGTCCTCTTTCAGTTCCCTTGGTGGATACATGACTGTCCCTTAAGATCTAACTCAAGTGTCACCTCCTCCATGAAGTCTTCCCTAACAGTTCCAGACAGAATCAGTCATCCCTCTCTTTGTGTTCCCATAGCCCTGTGTTCACACCGCTATTATAACAAACACTTAGATGTACCAGCAGTTCAAATGAAAAGTAGATCTGAGCGCACCCGAGGCTGGGACTGTCTCGTTCATTTTTCGTAGCCACTCCAGGACTCAGTGCCTAGAAGACTCACACATTTTTTTTGCTGTTGAATGAGAGTGTGAACGAATCAATAAAGATGAAAGGTGGGGCCCATGCATGTGGAGTGAAAAAGTGATCATTCTTTTTAAAAGTTCAATATGCTATCCTTCACGTGTGAAGGGGATTTTTCTGATTCGTTGGCAGTAAAGTGTAGGCTTTGGACTAGTTTCCAACATTGGCTTTATGTGCAGAGTGCTCACGTGACCTTCTGCCTTCTAATCAGTCACGTGGACTTGGAAACGATTCCTCGCTGCCCTTCGCTTCTTTTATGTAATAGTCAGAGTCCAGACTTCTTGTATGGCGTCCCGAAGTTGTCATTCTTTTCCATAGCCACTGCCCTCATTACCTTGTGCCCAGGTGCTCATAACATGCTGTTCTAGGTCCCTTTTCTTTCCCATCACAAAAATCATCTTCTACCCACTCTCAGGTTTATATTTTTCAAATATCATTTGGATCATTTTGCTTACGTGATGAAGGACTGATGGGGGACTTCTTTTAGCCAAATTGATACTTAGCAGTCATCCTCCCTAGATAGCAAGTTTCTGCTCTCAGAATCTGATCTCAGATTACTTTCCAAAAGGGACTTCTTTTCTAGGCCTGCCCCTCTCTTTACCATGCAGCAATGTGGTCTCTAGAGCGAAAGGGGCACTGTGCTGAGAGCATGCCTCTGTTCCCAGCTTTACTACCCATTAGCTGTGTTACAAGTCATTTTACCATTTCAGACTTTGGTTTCCTCATCTGTAAAATAATGTCTTGGGGAGATGCCTGCCTGAAAAGAATTTGGAAAAAAATGAGCCCTGTGTTCCTTCTGATTAGGTTCGGTTCTTTGATTTTATGAGGTATTGAACGTCTATGTTCCCTTCCAACCCTGTGATCAAAGCTTGAATAGGTTTGGAATCCAGAACCGTGGCTTCATTCCTAGCACACGTTATACAGCAGCTGACCAGGCACCAGGAGGGAAACGAAGAGTCAGGGCCTGTGTGTTAAGCCTGCGTTTTGCATGAGAACACACCAGAAGCTGTCCTTTTTCAGCTTACTTTTAGTTTTCCGTTCAGCTAAGCTTTTGACTCACTTGATAAGAAAAATAAATGGGCCAGATTTTATTTTCGTGGATCGAAAAGATTTATTTTGTATTCTTCAAGCCTCAGCAAACAGTAACCTGCAGTAATTCACAGTCTAGTTGCCCAATTCTGAGCCGTCCGAGCTCCACGATTCTGCTTTCCTCTTCGCAGGCCCAATTTTGGGTGGAGCGTTTTCTTTTTAAGAAACACGATCTGAAGGTGAACAGGGTAAAGGTCAGGACATGGGCCTCCAGGTGCTTCTTGTTGACTTTTCTTATTTGCTGGTGTTCTACTAATGAACTGTTCGGCATATGCCGAAGGTTGGATTTTCATGATACAATCCCTTCCACCTTGCCCTCCGCTTTCTTCACCTCAGAGGAATGGCGCAGTTATCTTTCTGGTTGCATGTGTCAGAAATTTGCAAGTCATCTTTCCTCTCCCTCAAACGCTTCATCTAATCAGTTTTCTAATTTTACTGGTTCTATAGAAAAATATATTTCAAATCTGTCCACTTTTTCCCATTTTTCCTATAGTCCTAGTTAAATTAGACACACACACACATATGCGATCATTTAATGTTTGTGTCTTTCTCAGACTAGACTGTTAGCTCCATGTTGGCAGCAGTGTGTCCGTCTGTCCCACTCACCATCACACTTTAATACTAGACACTTTAATTGGCTCAGAGCAGGCACTTACTAAATATTTGAAAATCAGTTAATTAACTTAAGCTAATTGGAAAATTAAGCTTCGTATTATCTATGGATTTGATTTCCTCCGGGCCTCTGGATTATCTGTTTAAGACTTTGTTTCAGGTCCTATTCTTGGAGTCTGTGTTTTTAACAAATAGTGCAGTGTCTGCTCTGCTCAAGGAGCTATAGTTGATGTGAAGGACATCACAACAATAAAGACATGTTCTGATTCTCTTCAGAACTTGAGTTCAGTTGAAGAAGCAAAGGCTACATACACAAAATTGTTGAGTAAGAGTGTAAGACACATGGACATACATACAGTACCAAACGTAAAACAGATAGCTAGTGGGAAGCAGCCGCACAGCACAGGGAGATCAGCTCCGTGCTTTGTGACCCCCTAGAGGGGTGGGATAGGGAGGGTGGGAGGGAGATGCAAGAGGGACGGGATATGGGGATATATGTATACGTACAGGTGATTCACTTTGTTATACAGCAGAAACTAACACATCATTGTAAAGCAATTAAACTCCAGTAAGGATGTTAAAAAAAAAAAGTGTAAGACAGAATATGATGAAGTGCCTCAGATGGGTAATACAGTTCATATGCTACAGTCAAGGAGTGTTATCTACATAGGTTGAAGTTGCAGCCTTGAAACATTGTGGAGGAATTGGAGGCAATGGAACTTGACCTAGACTTCAAAGAATGTAGAAGGTAGAGGCCCAAGGGAAGGTGACCTTTCTCCAAGTGGGAACGGATAGCATGAACAAAGATTTGGACTTGACACTGAATGTTCATGTGAGGGTTATATTGGGATCAACTTCATCTGAATGGACTTGTAGACAACTAATGGGAATAAGCGTGGGGTCACTGTGGGACAGAGTTGTTTTTCTGGAAAGGCTAGAGTTGGAAAGGTACCATATTGGGAATTGGCATCTAATTGTGTGAACTTAACCAAGTCCTTTAGTCTGTTCAAATCTCATTAAAACAATAGCATGGTAAAGAGCATGCATAAATAAAAAAGTAGGATTACATCAACGTTTAACTAACACATGTTATATTTCTGTGAAGGAGTTGAATTAGACACCACCGGGGTATCTTTCTGCTTCAGAATCTTCTCTTTAAGAAATAGCCTGTTTAGTTTTTGAATCCCTGCTTTGGGCTGAATGAGTGTGACTGCTAACCAGTATGTTATGAAAAACCCTGAAAGCTAGATTAATGTCATTTAACTTTATCCTGAGAGGTTACTGTAGGAAAGACTCGATGAAATGGTTATGTTGAGAAGATTAATCCCGTACCACTATATGAAAGGATGGGGGAAGAGTAGTGAGTGACCCAAGGGTGGGAGACAAGTCAGACCTACTCCAAATGCAAGGTGACCAGAGCCAGGATTTTGGTGGCCTCAGAGATCGCAAGCGAATTTTGAAGAATGCTATTTTAGGATCTAGTAATGTCCTACATAGAGATAATACAGGAGATAAAATAGTCAAAGCTGGCTTTTAGGTTTTGAGATTGAAAGGCTGGTGATGAATCAATGGAAATGGAAAAGTTGAAGCAGAAACCTGTTTTTCACAGAAAATATGTTGAATTCTGAGCTGAGGGCAGGACATGTCAGTGAGCATGTCCTGCAGTGTCTACAGCTAATCGAGTCTGGAATGTGAGGTTACAGATTTGAAATTCATCAGCATAGTGTTGATACAACTGTCAGTGGCCAGCTGAGAACAGATCTGCTCTTTCAGGAGAAGAGTACGTAGAGAACGGGAAAGTGAGATTCGGGCTGAGCCTTGAACACCCAGTACAGTTGGAGGGAGGATGAGGCAGAATATTCAGCAAAGGCCGCAGGCCGGTGGATACAGGGAGGGAGGCTGTGGTGATCAGCTCTGTAGAGGGCAGGCTACTGAAGCCGAAAGAAATGACTTTATGAAAGCAAAAGGTGGGCTTCCCTGGTGGCGCAGTGGTTGAGAGCCCGCCTGCCGATGCAGGGGACACGGGTTCGTGCCCCGGTCCGGGAAGATCCCACGTGCCGCGGAGCGGCTGGGCCCGAGAGCCATGGCCACTGAGCCTGCGTGTCCGGAGCCTGTGCTCTGCAACGGGAGAGGCCACAACAGTGAGAGGCCCACGTACTGCAAAAAAAAAAAAAAAAAAAAGAAAGCAAAAGGGATCAATAGTGTCCAATATGGTAGAGAAGGCAGGCACATGTGGTCCATACATAGCTTTTATTTCCTCTTTTTTACCATTAACTACCATTGATCAGGGATTGATTGTTTAGTTTTTTGATTACTCATGTCGGTTGCCTAATTTCTGATAAAGGATGATCCGACTGGCCAAGACGGTGGAGTAGAAGTATGCTGAGCTCATTTTATTACTCTGTAAATAGCATAGGGAAAAACTTAAAGGGAAGGGAAGGATTCAACCATTTTCTCTCCATTACCAGGTATATGAAAATGTTGGTGGGCAAGGAGCTTATTATTGACTGTTGGTAAAATAAAGTTTAGGCCCTTGCACGATATAGGAAGCCAGAAGGGTCTCTCAACATCTGGGCCCCATACTTATCTGCTGAGCAACCTTGGCCAAGTTACCTAACCTCTCTGAGCTTGCTTCTTCATCTGTAAAAACATGGGTAGCACCAAAGGCTTCCTATTGTCTTCATACTGGTTAAATGAGAATGTATGCAAACTGTGTACAGAGGACCTGATATAAGTGCTCGAAAAACGTAGCCATTGGTTTTGTTATCATTGTCTTATTCTACTTGTTTTATTGGACTGTCCCTGCTCTACTGACATTAACAATGGAGAATTGAATGAAGATACTGTATTTAGAATGTGTAAACATTCAAGATTGCATTTTCTTTTCCTCATTTTTTTTCCCAAGAGGGACAGATTTCTTCCACTCCAGTTTTGTAAGAGGTAAAATGTATATGAAGTCTAGACAAGGACTTAGCCCTGAATCTTCCCTGCCCTGGGCTCCCAGCACTGATTTGTCTAAAGGGTGGTGACGGCACATTTATGGAGAATGCCAAGGGAGGGCCTGGAAGTGCTACATGATAGCAGGAATGAAATTATCTTAGTCTCTCGGTTTGAAGTGTTCTCCTGATGTCGGAGTGGGGAATCATCTTGAAAGGAAAAAATGTGTATATTTCTGAGAGCAAAGATGCATGTGATGACAGTTTAGATTTTTGCCCAGAGATGCTGGCATTTTCCTCTGGGGGCGGTTTTTCTGTTTCCAGCAGCGTTCCCGTTGCATTCCGTGTTCTCTCCTCCTCACCCTTCTCCTCCACCCCCTCCCCATATGTCTTCCTCTTTGTCTCGCCCACCCTACTCCTGGTTTCTTTCTGTCTCTCTCTTCTCTTGTCGGTTATTTCCCTTCAGTAACAAAGCGAATCCTGTCATAGAACAGAGGATTACTTTCCCCAAACCCGTTCTCCATCTCTTCACCTCTTTTCTGAAAGTTCTGGAATGAGCAAGAGATGTGGGAAACAGTTTTTTCTCCAGGTTCTATTGTACTTCTCCCATGTTTTTGCCCTCTGGTCATTCATTTGGCACCATCCTCTCTGCAGCTTCCCCAAGCTTCCTCTCTAATGCTCTTCCTTCCCTTCTCTTCCAAGACTGTCTCTCCATGAATCACCTATTCCCAACCCAAGAATTGTCTGGCCTTGGAAATCTTTATCACTCAAAATCTGGGGCAGACAGGGAATTACACAAAAGCGGGAGGGACAGAAGGAATCAAGTTCTCTGAGAAGGAGTTTGGACATGGGTGAAGATGACCTGAGCAGCCAGATTCCTTCCTGGCTGTAGGAATGGCAATGAGTTATTTGGGACAAAGAGTTATGACAGATGAAAGGACTTGCAGAGACTAATTTACATTAGCCCCTCCCCTACCCCAGGTAAGGAGCGAATGCTAGTTTATTGTTAGCATGTTTTGTTTTTTTTGTTTTGAAACACCATAGCTAGTGCCAGATGAATGACAGAAGAAAGAAAGCATCTGTCTTAGACTTTAACTACATCTCTGATTTCATCTCTTACTCAGATGGAGACACAATACAGTGAATGAAAACACCATTGTATTATGTTGTTTGATTTGTGTGAGAAGGCACTGGTGTATGTAGACGGTTTTACTATTAGGTGATGAGGGAGACAGAGTTTTCTTTTGAATGATTGAATAAAGAACAGACAATAAGTAGATATCAGTTCTGTGCAAAAACAGTCCAGAGAGAATTAATGGGAAAGAGAATGGTAGGTTATTAGGTTATTCTGACTATAGAGTTACACTAGTTACAGATGACTGTTGGCAATGGTGGCAATAGAAAGTTGTATTCTGTCCATCCACCCATCCATCCATCCATCCACCATCCATTTATCCATCCATCCATCCATCCATCCACCCATCCATCCACCCATCCATCCATCCATCCACCATCCATTTATCCATCCATCCATCCACCCATCCATCCATCCATCCACCATCCATTTATCCATCCATCCATCCACCCATCCATCCATCCATCTACCATCCATTTATCCATCCATCCATCCATCCATCCATCCATCCATCCATTTATCCATCCATCCATCCATCCATCCATATATCCATCCATCCATCCATCCATCCATCCACCCATCCATCCATCCATCCATCCACCCATCCATCCATCCATCCACCATCCATTTATCCATCCATTTATCCATCCATCCATCCATCCATATATCCAGTTTTTATTGAGCATTGTCTGTGTGCATAGCCAGTGCTAGGTGCTGTAGGAGCCCCACCAAGTTTATTCTTTCTTCCTGTCATTAAGGTGTTCTCGATAGTCTCAATTTTGAAGTATACACAAAGAATGTGTGAATTGGCATCGCCTCTCTCAGGGCCTTTATCCCCACTTCCTTTCTTAAAATTGTCTTTGAAGCCAAAAACTACAGCTGTCTGAGTGTCTCCTAGGGATTAAAGTGCCCACAAGACAAAGTGCTAGATTGAGCTTTTTAAATACTTACTTGATTTAGTTTTTGTTTCTTAATATGTATAGGAGAGTATTCTGATGCAGAGGCAGTTATGGGCACCCTTGGGGGTTGCGTGATGAATTACTGGAGAACTACCCCACAGTGCTTCTCAGAAACTGAATCTACAAAAGTTCCAGGCTTCACTGTCTCTTCCCACACTTCCTGAAAATTCCATTGACTCCCCCAGCCCAGTATTAGTCCTGCCCGACCACAACCCTGGGAGGGCTACTTCTAGAACACTCTGAGTCCTGGGCTGCTGGGCAAAGGCAAAATGGTTGCTATTCAAGGAAGTCGAAAAAGCATTCGTTCATTCCCTATTCACCCACCATTTCCTGAACGCCAGCCACGCTGCTGGCTTTGTAGACACAGAGATAAAAGACAAGGGTTCCTGTCCTTGAAGGGCTCCCGATGTCCAGTGACAGAGGTGGCTGAGAAAACAGCGGAAATACCCAATGCATCAGTCTGACCTGAGGTTTGCATTCGATGCTACAGTAACGGCGGATATGAAAGAGCAGGTGAAAGCACGCGCCCCAGGGCTGGGGGATGGGGCCCATGCAGACGTATGTCTCCATGACCCCCAGTTTCTCTATTATTAACAGCCTTCCATTTTGCCCCACACCACTCTTATCCAGAGCTGGTAATGACAGGAACACGGCTGTGTTTCCAGCTTTTGCCCCCAGCCTCCCGTATCCCGCCAACACCCAGCTCAGCACAAGGTCCTCCTGCCTTGGGCAACAGTGACCATCTGAGACTACATCCTCGTCACCACTTCACAAACTCTGCAGAAATCAAGGGTAAAACATGATGCTTTTAACAGTACTAATCATCATTATCGTAATTATAGGATTTATAGGTTTCTTATAGTGTGCAGGGCACCCTCCCATACACCAACTAGACTTTCTAGAGAGGGAAAGGAACCTGCCAGGGTCTCACAGCTGATCAGGAAGCCCTAGGACCTGGATCACCCGATTCTAAAGCCCCAAAGGACTAGGTGCAGAGCCTTAACAACGTCCCATGTGTTTCTACACAACCTTGGTAAAATGAAGATCCGTGATGATATTATAAAGCTACGGCTCAGTTGAACTCATGGGAAACCATCGTTGAAATGTAGCCTAGAGGTGAAGACTGCTGTCTGGAGCCCAGCCTTGGGATACGGGGACAAAAACATTGAACTGGAAATCAGAAAACTTGCACACCAGCCCACAGTCTACCTTATCTTTGCACAAATCACTTAGCTTTTTGTGTTTGAGTCTCCTCCTCTGTAAAATGAAGGGGATGGGTGAAATGATCCCTAAGGTTAAGAATTTTTTTAAGGCACAGACTTTGGAGCCAGACTTCCTGGCTCTGCCACTTTCTAGTTGTCTGACCCAAAGTAAGTTATTTAATCTTGTTGAACCTCAGGGTCTTCATCTGAGAAAAAGTGGGGATAATAACTGTACCTTACTCATAGAATTGTTATGAGTATTATTAAATAGGTTAATAATTTCAAGGGATTCAACCGTGTGTGTGGCTTAGGGTAAATGCTATATAATTGTTTCTTTTTTAAAAAAAATTTTATTTATTTATTTATGGCTGTGTTGGGTCTTCGTTTCTGTGCGAGGGCTTTCTCTAGTTGCGGCAAGTGGGGGCCACTCTTCATCGCGGTGCGCGGGCCTCTCACTATCGCGGCCTCTCTTGCGGAGCACAGGCTCCAGACGCGTAGGCTCAGTAGTTGTGGCTCACGGGCTTAGTTGCTCTGCGGCATGTGGGATCTTCCTAGACCAGGGCTCGAACCCGTGTCCCCTGCATTGGCAGGCAGATTCTCAACCACTGCGCCACCAGGGAAGCCCTAATTGTTTCTTGAATTAAAAAAAATTGGTCCCTTCAGCTCTAGGGTATTATGAGTCTTTGAAGCTTAGTTATTACTGGAAATGGAGAAAGAATGTACAATTTACAAAGGACCTGACATTAAAGAAGAATGCTGAAATGGCAAAGAGTTAAGAGGACTTCAGCAGGAACCTTGAGAAAGCAATATAGTATAGGAAGAAATAAGCTGTTTCATTGGTAGAGGTGGAAATCCTGGGCGAAGATCTTAGCAGGAAAGCAGAGGGAGGTGGTGTAATGCCCTGGGCCTTCCAGAAGCAAAGCAGAACAATTGAAGGCGTTCTGGTCCCATTGCCGGGGGTGTCATGGTTAAGTTCGTTGTACTGTCAACAGCCGCTGGCTTGGTCCTCTGCCCTGGTTCTGGGCTGCCTCATCCTGGTGCTCAGAGCTCAGGGCCCAGTGCAGCCGGTGCTTCTCTTCACAGCCTTTGTGCCCTCTTCCCCTGGAAATTGCTCCATCTATACTTTTTGGTGACCATTACTTGTTAAGCAGAGGGAAAAATGAAAATATTCTGGTTGCCCGCATTCCAGTTCGATGAAGTTCCCCTATAACTTGGTGTTTCCAAATAAATCCAGGCTTGAAGGAGGCAGAGGCCTAAGGCATCAGTGTATCTGGTCTGATTGGTTTCCCTCATTTTTTTTTTCATTTATTTATTTTTGGCCATGTCGGTCTTTGTTGCTGCGTGCGGGCTTTTCTCTAGTTGCTGCGAGCGGGGGCTGCCCTTCGTTGCGGTGTGCAGGCTTCTCACTGCGGTGGCTTCTCTTGTTGCGGAGCACGGGCTTCAGTACTTGTCGCACGCGGGCTCGGTAGTTGTGGCACGCGGGCTCAGTAGTTGTGGCTCACGGGCTTAGTTGCTCCGCGACATGTGGAATCTTCCCGCACCAGGGCTCAAACCTGTGTCCCCTGCATTGGCAGGTGGATTCTTAACCACTGTGCCACCAGGGAAGCCCCGGTTTCCCTCATTCTTAATCAGGCTCTGTCTCTGGCTCTTGTGGTAGCACCACCTGCAACTCCGAGCTGTCAGTTTAGCTTAGGAATCAGGTGTTTAAGACAGGGACCCCGAGCCTTGGCTCCCTCGTCTGTGTGACAGGAGAACACCTTGCAAATGTATTGTGATGATGAAAGAAAATCAAATGTGTGACCTCCTCAACCACAGCGCTGCTACCCTCCTGCCCCTCTCCTCTCCTGGCCGCTCCCCTGCCCGTCTGCCTCCACCCCGCTCCTACACCTCCTTTCCTTTCCCTCTTCCTTGTATTCAAAGTGACACAGTCTGGTGACTAATTCCTCATCTGCTCTTTGATTTCCCCAGAAGGGGATTCGATCCCTCTGGGGGACACAGTTATCCTGAGGCTACATAGGGACCAGGGAGGCAAACCGTGTGCTGGGGAAGGAGAAGCGGAGTCAGGGCTGAGGAAGAGTGAGTTCACAGGGGCTTTGGGTAGGCACAGAGCAGAAGAGGTCATGGTTCTGTCTCAAGGAGTTGTTTGCCCTTAACCGCCATCAAATTTACTGATTCAGGGGAAGGGCGAAGAAGGGAAGGAGGGAGCTGTCACGTGCTGAGGCCCCACTGAGTCCTGGACGCTGCAGCAGGAAGCGTCGGTGCTCGGAGCCAGTGGCGGGGCCAGGAGCAGCCTCTGGATTCTCCACCTCGCCTGGAACTTCGCTCCTCGGAAGCAGCCTCTTAGCCTTTGCTCAGAGAGCTTGTGTGGGAAGCATCTCGAGGAGAAGAAATTAGGGACTAGGGAAGTGAGATAGGGAAGGAGGGAAGCCAATGCAAGGAGCTGTACTGAGCTGATAACCCCCGCGGGTGATGGGTGCTTGATCCCGCCAGAGCTTTGTAGAAGAGCCTTTGGAAATCATCTCAGCGCACAGTTACGTCACCATTCTCAGGCTCGCGTGGTGCTTCCAGCCTGATGTTCCCACCTCACTAGTCTTCTGACCCCAAGATTCTGCCAAAGTCACTCCATCATCCACCGCCTCATTCCCTGGGCCACCGACCCAGGAGGGTATTAGCACTGCCCCGAGGAGGCTTTGACAGGACCTCGACCCTCAATTCACAGGCGAGTGCTCCCATGCCAACAAGTTCTCTATCGCTGTACCCCGCCTGGACTCCCTCAGAATCCACTCTCAGCTGTGCTCACTGCTTTCTGAGGTCTGCGTCGGAAAGCCATCCCTTCAGCGTGGAAGCTGTTTCCTGCTGGCCATCGCCCCGTCTAGGGATGTGCTGTCCAGCTGTAGTTGCATGTGACCAGGCTCTGGTTACTGGCCAGGGCAGGATGAGGCAGACAGGGCACATATCTTGGAGGAGCAGAGTCATACTGAAAGACACCTGCCTCAGATGAGGTCCTTGCAGAGTCTCTAAGTAAGGTCAGGTTTCTTTCCTCTGGCGAGGGGTTGGGGGTGGAGCTTCTCTTGCCTTCCACAAGGTTTCAGGAAAAGCCTCCCTCCCTGTCCACCCAAAGGTCCCCATGTGGGTGTCAGGGTCCCATTCTTTTCCTGTTATTGTCACATAGGAGATAGTCCAAGGTTGTGCATTTAGTCTCCTTTGCAGTGTTGTCACTGCTACAGTTAGTTCTTGGGGTCTGATTTTCAACAGTCTGCCTGTGGCTACGAGGTGTGAGTCTCCTTATACATGGCATGGAAGGCTTTCTGGGTTTCACAGAAAGCCCTGAGTTGATAGTTGGCTGACTTGACCCTTTCAGTTTCTTTTTTCAAGACTTACAAAATATATCGACAAAGTCAGCCAACTGCCCACATGTTCAAGGACCAGAGCCACCACCCAACCCCATACATCACCCTCTACCCCTACCTTGTCCCAGTCTACCACAGGGGAGACTAGTAGCATTTGTGAAGCTAGTAGTTACCATACCAGGAGTTACCACTACCCCACTTACCCCCAGCAGTGGGATCTTCATTGAACTCCACAGTCCCATCTTGAGGCTCTGATCTATGTAGCTCTTTCTAGTACCAGTGATCTTACCCTGAGTTCCCTTGAAGGCAGAGACTTAGGCAAAGACTAATATGTAGTTAGGTTTTTGGGTTTTTTTTTTTTTTTTTTTTTTTTTTGCGGTACGCGGGCCTCTCACTGTTGTGGCCTCTCCCGTTGTGGAGCACAGGCTCCGGACGCACAGGCTCAGCGGCCATGGCTCACTGGCCCAGCTGCTCCGCGGCATGTGGGATCTTCCCGGACTGGGGCACAAACCCGTGTCCCCTGCATCGGCAGGCAGACTCTCAACCACTGCGCCACCAGGGAAGCCCCTTCTGCCCATTTTTTGATTGGGTTGTTTGTTTTTTTAATATTGAGCTGCACGAGCTGTTTGTATATTTTGGAGATTAATCCTTTGTCCGTTGATTCATTTGCAAATATTTTCTCCCATTCTGAGGGTTGTCTTTTCATCTTGTTTATAGTTTCCTTTGCTGTGCAAAAGCTTTTAAGCTTCATTAGGTCCCATTCGTTTATTTTTGTTTTTATTTCCATTACTCTAGGAGGTGGGTCAAAAAAGATCTTGCTGTGATTTATATCAAAGAGTGTTCTTCCTATGTTTTCCTCTAAGAGTTTTATAGTGTCCAGTCTTACATTTAGGTCTTTAATTCATTTTGAGTTTATTTTTGTGTGTGGTGTTAGGGAGTGTTCTAATTTCATTCTTTTACATGTAGCTGTCCAGTTTTCCCAGCACCACTTATTGAAGAGACTGTCTTTTCTCCATTGTATATCCTTGCCTCCTTTGTCATAGATTAGTTGACTGTAGGTGTGTGGGCTTATCTCTGGGCTTTCTATTCTGTTCCATTGATCTATATTTCTGTTTTTCTGCCAGTACCATATTGTCTCGATTACTGTAGCTTTGTAGTATAGTCTGAAGTCAGGGAGTCTGATTCCTCCAGCTCCTTTTTTTTCCCTCAAGATTGCTTTGGTTATTCAGGGTCTTTTGTGTCACCATACAAATTTTAAGATTTTTTTGTTCTAGTTCTGTAAAAAGTGCCATTGGTGATTTGATAGGGATTGTGTTGAATCTGTAGATTGCTTTGGGTAGTACAGTCATTTTCACAATATTGATTCTTCCAATCCGAGAACATGGTATATCTCTCCATCTGTTTGTGTCATCTTTGATTTCTTTCTGTCAGCATCTTATAACTTTCTGAGGACAGGTCTTTTACCTCCTTAGGTAGGTTTATTCCTAGGTATTTTATTCTTTTTGTTGCAGTGGTGAATGGGATTTCTGATGTACAGCAAAGTGATTCAGTTATACATATGTATATTCTTTTTCATATCCTTTTCCATTATGTTTTATCACAGGATATTGAATATAGTTCCCTGTGCTGTACAGTAGGATCTTGTTGTTTATCCATCCTATATAGTCGTTTGCATCTGCTAATCCCAAACTCACAACTCTTCCCTCCCCCTTGGCAACCACAAGTCTGTTCTCTATGTCTGTGAGCCTTTTTCTGTTTTGTAGATAAGTTCATTTGTGTTATATTTTATATTCCACACATAAGTGATATCATATGCTATTTGTCTTTGTCTGTCTGGCTTATTTCACGTAGTACGATAATCTCCAGGTCCATCCATGTTGCTGCAAATGGCATTATTTCATTCTTTTTTATGGCTGAGTAAACCGCCTCTTTCATGCCTGCCTTGAAGCACTTGAACGACTCCAGTTTCTCCTCCAAGTTGGAGAAACACAATCATGATGACAAAGCCACAGTTCTCAAACTGTGACTTGGTCCTGCCCAGAGCTCCTACTGCATTTCCTACTATATTAACTTTCTCCCACTCCAGAACAACTTCTCACTCTCTCTTCTCACTTCAGACCTGTTACATCTCTCCTGTCTCTGACTAGCACTCTCTGCTGGTAAATCTGCCTTCAGAATTCATTGAGAAAATGGAATATTCTGCCAGGAACGTCCTCATTTTCATATCACCAAGTCTACCAGCTATACCTGCTTCAGCACCAGTGCCTTCAGCCTTCACTCCAGGTTCTGTGGATGAAGTTCCCCTGTCTCACAGAGACCGACCCTTTACAAAGAGCAGAGTCCATGAGAAAATACGGGTTTGAGTCCAGATCTCTTGAATTCTTAAATTCTAGATCCCAGCCTTTTTGCTTTCTCAAAGACCTTGCGTTTTTCCCTCTCTCTCTACTACACCGTGTTCACCGGCCACAGGTAAGTTCTAATTCCTCCTATATTAAAAATGAAACCAAAAATCCACGTCTGCCTCTGATTATCTCCTCATTTTTCTGTTCCTTGTAATAGAAAAACTTCTTGGAAGAGTTGCCTATGATCGCTTTCTCTTCTTCCCCACCTGCCAGGCTCTCCTCCACCCATTCCATGGGGTTCCATTCACACCACAGTAATGGAATGGCTCTTGTGGTTCTTGCCAGAGTTGCCAGCGATCACCATGTTGGTCACTCCATTGTCGTCTTGTCCCCTCTGCAGCGTTTGACGCAGGTGACAGCTTCCTCATTGAAATCCTTGGCTTTCATGAAGCCACACTCTTGCAATTTTCCTCCCATCCTCTTGGTCAGTTCCTCTCAATCTTCTTTGCTAGTTTCACTTTTTTCCTTTCCATCTCTAAAGATGGGCCCTGTTTTGGGCTCCCTTATTATTATTATTTTTTAATTTACACAGATTTCCTAGGTGGTTTAATCTAGTCGATGGCTTTATATATCCCCTTTATGCAATGATTTTCAAATATTTATCCTCAACTCAGACCACCCCTCAGAACCGTATAC
This sequence comes from Lagenorhynchus albirostris, assembly GCF_949774975.1. Classification (NCBI taxonomy): domain Eukaryota; kingdom Metazoa; phylum Chordata; class Mammalia; order Artiodactyla; family Delphinidae; genus Lagenorhynchus; species Lagenorhynchus albirostris. The sequence goes on from NC_083105.1 coordinate 93,751,314, forward strand.
TACACTGTATCGTTACCTACCAGACATTTCCTCACAGTGTCTGCAAGGCACCTAAAACTGAACATTGCCAAAATAGAACATTCCTCCCCTTTCACACCTCAGTCAATGGGCAACCAAATTCACCCCATTGCTTTTCTCACTTCTACACCCAAACATAAGTAACAGCTGTGGAGCCTGCCTTCTCATCATATAAATCCATCTACTCTCCCGTCCACCGGTCACCCTGTCCAAGGCACCAGCATTCTTTCCCTGGGTTACTACTCCCTGGTTACAGGAGACTCCTGATTCTCGGAGCCCTGACTGTGGATAAGGTGCTTGCTTGCTTGTTTGTTTAGTACTCGACCGAAATAAACTTCAGGGGATGAAGGGTCTTTGAAGAGTGATGATAGAATTGCCCTAAGATCAAGGCTCACCCTAGGTTTTTCCAGCCCTCCAGAAATCCACTGGTGGAAGGAAGGAAATCAGAGGCTTCCGTTCATGTTTGTTCAATAACTTGCTTTCTGATAACAGTGTGAGCCTTAGCTCAACGCCCTGTCGGTGAACATTCACGTGGAAATAATCCTGCCACTGAATTGAGTGCCTTTCTTAAGACCTTCACGGGGACTGTTGGCCCTCGTCACGTTCACTTCTCAGGGATGTTACTACCACTCCCTTTACATCACAGGGAGTCCTGTGCGCTGGTGTAGACAGTCCGACATGGTGCTAGAAGGGCCGTGTCATTTTTAATTGGGGATGTAAGAAGAGAAAGCCTGCTTGGTTGAGTATGCCAGAAGCAAGGAGCCAGACGCCCCGTGACAGATGCCAGGACACATGGGGGCCTGGGAAGTGACATAAATGAGGTTATTTTTTTGAATTAGATAAAAACAGGCTGACTTGACATTTACCTGTGTATCCATTAGCCCCAGGGACTGGGACTCAGGCTCATCTTTTTGTCCCTGTCAGTTCTCCCCTCTCCCAGTACTATAAGTGAAATACGCCATCCCAGGGGGCAGCTCCTTCCCGGCTTCACATCGGACCCCTGGTTTGGGTTAATTGTCCCTTTTATCCATTGCAAGGTGCACGAGGGAGTGAACTGGAAGTCTTCCGCGGTTCCTGCCGTAGTGTCGTGAATGACAGTTTTGGTACTTGCGAGCAGAGGGTCCAGAACCTCTGGAGCACCCGTTAATGAGAGTGATCACCGTAGCAAACTGCCTTCCATCTCTAGGAAATGACGAAAGAACTGCCTCTGACCCTGTGGCCCTGGGACAGCTACGTTTCAAAAGGGACAAGGTAGCGTGAGAATGGATTTCTGAACCAGATGCTAGGTCAATATGCCAAAAGTAGCCATATGAGTTTGACAGCTGTGTTTTGAGCTCATCGCATGTTTTTATGCATGGCAAGGAGCCCTTTGGACGAAGAACGGAAATGTTGACGTGGCTTTGCTAGACTCCATACAGTACTTACCATACTGTGATGGCCTCCTATTCACGTGCCACCGTGTGGCTTCTTATGGTGACACGGCAGTAAGCCAAAGTGTCACCATCATTTTGGTTGTGAGGCGGGGCTTCTTCTGGCTGGACTTGCATACAAAAACAAATATTTGGTAAAACGTATCGGAGAATTTAGATGTTTTCCTGACAAGGAACTATGTCCATGCTTTGAAATTTACGGCAAAGTACAGAGGTGATTTATTGATACTTGAGTGGTTCACGTGGATGAGTGAATGTAAGAGTAGGTTTACACTTGAGTATTCATTTGGGTGGGAAAAAGCCAGCACAAGTGAGTGACAGGATGCACTGTGTACATATTTATACAGGGGGTAGACTCGGTGTGCAGGGGGAGACAGGAGTGGTGGGGTGTAAGCAGGAATGGCCGTCTCCTTTGGTGACGGCGGGGGTAGGTCAGCTTCTGGCCTCTGGGAATGGAAGACGGTGGGTGATGAGGGGTGAAATTGATCGTGTGTAAGTGGTTCTAGTGTGTGAGGGGCTGTTGGAGAGGATTTGTGTGAGAGCAGTTGTGTGAGTGGGTAGATGGTGGCCTCTACCCAACATTGGGAGTGGTTGAGACTTCGCAGGTCTGGGCCAAGTAGGTGGGGCAGTGCGGCTGTCTGTTTTAGAGTGGGAGGCTTGGTAGATGAGGGTGTCTTTAGTCATGATGCGTTTGGCTGAGTTGGAGAGAGGTGCTCGTCGAAGCCTGTTTTCTCCTCTGTGTTTCCACTTAGGCATGAAGAGAGCCAGTGTGACTGTACCCCTTTTAAAATTAGACACACCGAAGCCACATCATCAGTGGTAGCCCCATGGGGCGTGAACTTTCTCGTCTCTCCTAAGCGCAACCTCACGTCACAGAGTTTGCCTACCAGGGGTGTCACGTGATTGACTAAAGGCGCTTCCAGAGCCTCTTCAGAAGTGGCTGTTTGAGGCAGCAGTGCAGTTTCTCTTATTTACGTTTGTATCATTTGCAGTCCCACAGGAGTTTCCTAGAGACACTTCCCAACGCCGTAAAATGCTGTAGGGCAAAGCGAGCAATTTACCCTTGGGAATAAGCCAGCAACAGCTCCCCGCTGCCCCCCTTACCCTCCATCCGTTCATCTCTGCCACTGCCCCTGTCCGGGCGTTTGCCCTTTTATCCTCTGTACCGCTGCCTTGCACTTGAAGCCTCGCGTGGGCTTTCACAGCTGTGAATCTCTGCTTAACAGACTCTTAGTTGAGTTTCTTGAACGATCAGCCTGAGAGGCTTCGTCTCCTCACCTCAAAAGAGGGAAGAGCAGGGGGGGGGTGCGACATGCAGGCAGCAGAGATGCTGTTCTGGGGACTGGAGTTCTCCCACGCCCCCCTGGAGAATCGTACAGGAGCTGGATCTTTGCCTGGGGATGGGGAGAGAGGGAGGTGGTGTGTGCATGCATGTGTGTGCGCGTGTGTGGTTGGAGGGTGTCCCAGTATGGGAGGCTGGAGTGACCACGTCAAGCATAAGGAGAAAGTGGCTGCCCATGAGAGGCAAGAGACTTCCCTTCCAAAAGGAGAAGCAGGGGATCACCATTCTCGATTCCAGAGACAAAGGAGGTCATGGAGGAGAGAGATGAGCAAAGAGGTTCCAGAAAGGAGTAGGAGGGACGTGCCTCAAGGAGTTTCTTTCCTGGTGGAGGGCTGAGCCCCAGTCCGCCCTCAAGCCCCTGTGCTCCCTCTGGGATTTGCTTTCCTGGTTCTTCCTTTAAGTGAAACCCTGGCCGTGGGGGAAGCTACCTCGGGGGACGGAGGGAAAAACGAGACTGATTTGCAGAACAAGGACGAGTCTGTTTTCTACTTTGGATCCTCCAGCCACCCTCAGCCTGTATTTTTACCTCCACCTCTGGTGCCTTTGTATTTTTCACTTTCGATTTATGACAGTGAAGACATGGGTAGAATGGTTTCTGAGGGTGGTGGAGGGATCGGATATTCTTAAGAACAAGTTGACCATCTGTCAAGTTTTGAACAAAGGAGATGGTTCTTATGGGATTTCTCACTTCTACTTCATTACCATTCCACAAATATTTAACCAAATGCCTACTGTTAGCAGATTCTGTTCCAGAAGCCCTACTGTACCAGCTACAGAGTTAGGCACATTCACAAAGGTACCGTATTTAGTTTGTGATGCTATATTTTGGGGCAGTTATTATGCCATTTTATGGAAGAGAAAACTAAGGCTAATAGAGTAATTTGTCCAAGGGTTGGTGACGGAGATAGTATTCCAAGCAGGGCTTTGTGAGTTTGATTCTCATGGTCTTTTCATTATTCTGCACAGCTTGCTTTTATTTCAAATCAAAATTTTGTTTTTATTACCAGGAATTGCCACGCTCTGCCACCTGGTTATGAATCCCAGTAGATCTGGGATTTATAACCACCTACTCTTTAACTTGTATAAAATTATCTGCACCTCAGCTTTACCAATTGTAAAAAAAGAGATATTAATTCCTTATTTTAAGGATTGCTGTGAGGATTGTGTGAATATGCACATACACATATAAAGATATAT